>NC_090646.1:107582211-107897836 GCF_040937935.1 Hyperolius riggenbachi | reverse complement strand
GTGTATGGCTGCCTTTAAAGCACCAACAAGTAAGAAAATACCCCAAACAAATTTGATAGCACCTGTTCACCTATTTTTTTAATACTTTTTCAGTTGCATAGTGCTGAAAAATTATTTTAAATACAAGATAAAAAAAATATCTCCTAGGAGAAAACTCAGGAGAAAAAGTAAATTGCATATGGACTGTTATTTCCTAGGAGATATGATTTACTCTGTCTTCTGTTTAAAATAACGTTCAACTCTTTGCAATTGAAAAAGTAATAAAAAAGTAAGTGAAAAAGTTTTCAGCACTATGCAAATGAGGCTTTTGGTAGTATATTAAAGCCTCTTTTTATAATAAGGGAATCTCAAAATTGTCATCCCCTCCCAGGTAAACAGATAAATCCCCTCTATAGATAAATACCCTACTCACTATTCTTATAGTAAAGTGTAATGCTAGGTTCACACAATACAATTTTCTGACAGACTTACAGTCAGATCGACTATTTCCAACAAGTCCGATCTGAATTCTGATTGATTTTCCTTTCACTTCTGATGAGAAATCAGATCAGGCCTGTTGGAAATAGTCCATCTGACAGTAAATCTGTCAGAAAATGGTATTGTGTGTACCTAGCATAAAAGTAATCCTGGCTCCCTGCACACTGCAAATCCGTTTTCCGATTCCGATTTTCCTTGAATACATTCAACAGAAAAACGGATCAAAAAACGCAGCATGCAGTTAAGATTAAAAATCTGAATCGGAATCGGATGTAAAAACAGATTAAAAAGCGGAATCGGAATCTGAAATGCATGCAGTGTGCAAGAGGCCTAATTAAGGTGGCCATAAACCTTCCTGGCGGTAAGCCCGAGCTGAGCTCGGGCTATGCCGCCGGAAGGCACCGCTCAGGCCCCGCTGGGCCAATTTGCATAATTTTTTTATTTTGCTACACGCAGCTAGCACTTTGCTAGCTGCGTGTGCAATCCGATCGCCGCCGCTTCTAGCCGATCCACCGCTATCCGTCGCGCCGCAGCCGCCCCCCCAGACCTCGTGCGCTGCCTGGCCAATCAGTGTCAGGCAGCGCTGAGGGGTGGATCGGAGTCCCCTTTGACGTCACGATGTCGAGGACGTCGGTGACGTCATCCCGCCCGTCGCCATGGCGACGGGGGAAGACCTCCAGGAGATCCCGTTCTTTGAACGGGATCTCCTGATGGGGCTGGGGGGAAGCCTCTGAGCTGACCTTGTCTCGCTACATGATATATAAAAAAAAAAAATTAAAAAAAGGCTGTGCTGCCCCCTGGCGGATTTTAATAAACCGCCAGGAGGGTTAATGATCCAATTTCTAGCAAAAAAAATCGTTCGAGCTATCAGAAATTCTGAACGGATTGGTTGTAAATAATCTCCACTGATGGGCACAATCGATTACAAACGATTATAAAAATAGTCGTCCGATTGGATTGTTGTCAAATCAAAATTTGGATTTTCTTGTTGGTTGTGATAGATAGGAAGCAAAGATTGGTTCGTTGATGGTGTAGTGAAAGATTTTTCTTCCGATCAGAATTTTCTGATCGCTCGAACGATTTTTCACTAGAAATTGGTTCGTTAGTGGCCACCTTTAGATTCCTTACTTGCATCAAAAACTCAATTGTACATATAGTAGAATGAGTCCCAAAGCACAAAGCTATGATTAGAACCAAGGCCGGATTTACCATAAGGCACTGTAGGCACATGTCTACAGGCGCCTGATGATGGAAAGGCGGCTCACTCCTCTCCCCGAGCATCTCCCTCCCTACTTCCCTATGCAGAGTCCTGCGCAGAGTGTAAATGAGGGTACTTCTGGCTACACAATACTATAGGGCACCTGTAGTTACCTATGACGGGCAGGGGAAGTAAGGGAGAAGTGACTGCTGGGACAGCCAGCACACTTGCGGTGCAGTTCAGCTGGGGTTTGTAGGTTCATGCAGGGCAAAGTTTAAGGTGCCAGGACATCTGTGCCTATAGGCTCCTGTTAGGTAAATCCGGGCCTGACTAGAACAGTTAAAAGCCGTTAGGAATACAAAATGCAGAGAAGTATCAGTGCTGCACAGTGCCTTATTTGAATATGCTAAAGCTGCACATCTAATATAAAGGCCCATAAACATGACATAGATTGAGTAATTTACAACTTAGCTATACTGTAGCACTAACAGACACTGAGTGTACTAAGCTTGAAGATCCTGCAAAGTATGTACTATAAACCCCCACTGAATAACAAATCACTTTTTATCCATGTACATTCTTCCATCTCTTGAACATCACTGACAACATCTACAACAAATGAAACTAAAAATAGAAGCAATTTCTATCCCCTGTGTAGGGCCATATACAAGGTGATCAAGCCACCCAATAAGGTGTCTTCCACTAAAAATATGATTCCCAGAGCCCCCTGCTCATGCCTGACCACACTGGGTACTGCTATGGACCTGGGCATGATAGGATAGCCCAACACATTTTCTTGTGAGCATTGCTATTGATTGGTTCTAGTTTTTATGAACCAAATATTTCACTTTATCCAACATCCAAACAGCAACACTACCCAAATTAAGATATTTCAATTTATTTTTTAATAACCGTGTTCATTTAGCTTTTATTTTTTTAAATTAATTAACTAATAAACTATTTTAAATATTTAAAGGGACTCCGAGCTCAAGTAAAAGAAGAAAGTTGTACTCACCCGGGGCTTTTTCCGGCCCAGTGCTGGTCGGGAGGTCCCACAACGGCGTCCTGGCTCCTCTCCTAGTCCCCGCTCCGGAATGGCTGACCGACCGCAGCCCGGGAGACACTCTGCTGAGTGTCGGGCTGTTCCTTCCGCGTATGACGTGGCTGACGTCACACGCCGGCCGCCTCGTGTCATCACGGCGGCCGGCGTGGCAGTACGGCGCATGCGCTCTTAATCGCGCATGCGCAGTACTTTCACGCCGGCCGCCATGATGACGCGAGGCGGCCGGCGTGTGACGTCAGCCGCATCATACGCGGAAGGAACAGCCCGACACTCGGGAGAGTGTCGCCCGGGCTGCGGCCGGTCAGCCATTCCGGAGCGGGGACTAGGAGAGGAGCCAGGACGCCGTCGTGGGACCTCCCGACCAGCACTGGGCTGGAAAAAGCCCCGGGTGAGTACAACTTTCTTTTTTTACTTGAGCTCGGAGTCCCTTTAACTCTACAGTGGCATACATAATTATTGTAAAAATTGCTGTGGGAAAAGGAGGGTACATTAAACCAACACTTGACAAGTGATAAGGAAAGCATGGTTCATAAATATGTTAATGAAGAGTCTTATGTAAACACAGTACTGATGTAAATAGCTTGTAACATGAAATCATTTATTTTCCCTGCCATAAATCACACCATGTGTAGCCTTAAAAATCCACACAGACAACTAAATACACTATTAAAGTGAAGGTCTACTTTTTTTATTGTTTGGAAAGAGTGGGGAAGAGAGAATAAGAGATCAATCTCACTCACGAGAATTTTTGCTTTTTCTTGTAGGCCACGTAGGATAAAACAAGTAGTAACTGTGACACGTGATTATGTGTTTTCACACTATGCATGTTAGGTTGCACTGTATCACGTTATAACAGAGCAGCAGGATTTAAAAAAAAAAAAAAATGACCACTTTTGCCATAAAATACAGATTTTGTTGGTTAGCCACACCCACTTTCTGAAAAACTGCCATGACAGTTTTCTGCCTTTTTTTACAGAGATCGTGTCAACTGTTGAGATCGTGTCAATTGTCAGTTTTCTACCTTTGCTAAGAGATTGTGTTAACTGTTGGTGGGAGGAGCCTCATAAAGCAAGCCCCGTAAGAGTGGCCTGAGAGAGTCTCTGCTTCTACCTGTGCCACTAATGGTGCCCATACACGGTATAATAAAAACGTTTGATTTTCCCATTTATTCGATCTCAACGATCGAATCGAATGAAAGTCGAAAATAATCTTTTTTTTCGATCAAGAAATGTGAACGATTATCCCGTTTTCTGGAGAAAAATCTGATTGGGCATGCTGTAAAAATTTTGTATCATGTATGTTAAATTGTATGAAAAGATCTTTTAGATCCTAATTATAAGAATTGTTTCAAAGACTGTAATCTTTATTTGCATTGTCTTCATAACAAGATTAAAGATTAAATATTGAAGTATGTGTATGATTATTATCATTTTATTATCATTTTATTTTTTTTAGTAAAGTAAGTTTGTCCTCATCCAGGAGAGTCCACAGGTACAATGCAAATGCAATTTTGGCCTTCTTCCTGTTAGTTAATAGAGCCATTTGTAATTGCTCTGTGGTAAAAATCCCCTCAGCACGAAAAAAAAAAACCAACACCGTGAGGTAAAACACACCTATATAGTTGCTCTGAGGTAATATTAACTTCTCAATAAATAAATTGAACCACTCAGAGGAAAAATACAGCTCAATAGACGCTTTGAGCTACAACTGCCGTCTGTGTTAACTATCTGAGGTAAAATACAGCTCCAGCTAAAAAAAAAGGAGATTCCGGTTAAAAAAAAAAACATCACTTCCGATCGAATAAACCACTGGATCGAATACTTCATTTTTTATCTCGATCTTTTTTCTCAATTTAATTTTTTGGCATATTCGATCATTTTCCCTGGATTTTCAGCCTAATCGAACGTTCGTGTATGGTACCTCAAAAACAACTATGCGATTTTTCGATCTAACGGGATAATCGAACGAATTTATCTAATTGAAAAAAAAAAGAAAAAATTGTACCATGTATGGGCACCATAAGCCAGCCTACTATAGAGAGGTAATATACATACATGAAGACAGACCGGGCACCAATCCCTTTTACGTTCTTTAATATAGCATCTTGCCAAAAGACATTGCAGTGTCTTTTGGCAAGATGCTATATTAAAGAACGTAAAAGGGATTGGTGCCCGGTCTGTCTTCATGTATGTATATTACCAGACTGTTGTTCACAGAATTAGATACCGGTGCACGCCCTGAGTTCCAGCTATATGCCATCCATTTGAGTGTCTTGGGAAAGGGGAAGTGTTTACAGTACATCAAGCAAGTGCAGAGCCTGCCCCTCAAGTGCACGGACTGGGCCTGAGTGCCGAGTGTTATTTCACCGCTCTACATAGTACCTACTATAGAGAGGAAAGGTGGAGAGAGAAGTATTGCAGTGTCAGCCACAGTGTGTCAGTGTTTCTCTGCTGCTTAATGCAGAAGTCAGCTATTGCTGTATTGGGTAAACAATAAGAAGGGAGCAGTCATGCTTAAGGCCCATACACACGTCGGATTTGCGCGAACGACGGGTCGTTTGAACGTTCCGTCGTTCGCACGTTTCCGCATGAAATCCGGCGTGTGTACAGACTATCGTTCGGGAGATAAGACTGGTTACCAGCGATCCGCCCGGCGGATCGTTGGTAACCAGTCTTATCTCCCGAACGATAGTCTGTACACACGCCGGATTTCATGCGGAAACGTGCGAACGACGGAACGTTCAAATGACCCGTCGTTCGCGCAAATCCGACGTGTGTATGGGCCTTAAGTGTCCTTCTGGTTCTTTGGAATTTACTTTAATGAGTCTCTATTGTTCGTTTCTGGATAGAATGACAAAAAAGTGCATTCTATGACAATTGACCATGGTGTAAAATAACATGCGAGCTTTGGCGTGCACTGCACTATTTGCACATTATAGCACACGTTTGCCTATAAAGGTGGTCACACACGATACAATAAAATAATCTGATTTTACGGTAATTAGATAAAAACGATCAGATCTCCCGAAAAAAAAATGTAAAGCTTTTTTTTTCATTAGACTGAAAAATAAAATCGGATTTTGATTTTTATTGATTTGGAATGCCAGATATTTTTCTTCAATCTTTCTAAAGATTGTATGGTGTGTGTTAGATTATCAATTTATTAATATACACACCCTAGCAATTCTCTCAGAGTTTCCAATACTTTTTATCATAATTGGAAAAAAAAATTGAACATATATGTGTGGTACATTGGTCATATTTTTGAAATGTTACAATCAGTCAGAAAAATTTATTGCAATTCTTAAATTGAACAGATATTTAAAAAAATTGTATGGTGTGTGGCCACCTTTAGTCTAGGTTCACAGGTATGGAGGACCACGATATCACATCTGATAGGTGTTCTATCACTGCTGACAGGTTCCACTGTCTCTCTGGAGGGCATGTGTGCCATACATCATACCAATATGAATGCAATCTGCTGTCCAGAAAAAATGCATGCATTTTCCACAATGACCTTCAATGCAGGGGGTCAATTTGAAGGACAAAAGCAGTTGGACATGAGTGATCCAAGGGAATAAATCCCTAATGATGACCTTGTTAACAATGACATAAGGCATCTGCAATGTGGAAAAGCTAGATTTTCACCTGAGCCAATCATGTATGATCATTCAAATTCAGAGTGTTTATCTGCATTACAGTCACATGTCATGCCTACTTCCGATTCCGTAAAATATTACACTGCTATTCAAACAGGTGATGCATGAATATTTCTGCGGTGTTTGCCCGGAGTTCTAATTTAATACGCCAGCTGCCAGATTCAGGCTCTGCACTACTTTACAGTCAGTCTGCGAAATATCCGAGCTATGGACACCGAGAACTCCAGTATAATCTGATAATGAAATGCATATGAAAGGTTTCCTTCCTACACATTAATAATATTGTGACATACATTTAAAAGTGCCTTGTGGTAGATTGGACACAAGAGGTTACCAAAAGTAGAATATCAGTAATGTTACTGCTAGTCTAGTCTACTACTAGTCTACAAATGCTTTATTTTGTCCTATCCTCACACTTACCTACCACCTATACCTACACCTAACACTACCCTAGCCCTACTGACGCCTAACACTACTCCCTTCAACTACACCTAACACTAACTGCCCTACACCTACATCTAACACTAACCGCAGTCCCCTACACTACCCTCTTCTCCCCTACACCTAACTCTACCCTACCTATGCCTAACACTAGCCTGCACCCCACCTACACTTACCACTACCCTCCCCCACCTACACCTAACACTAACCTACCCCGTACCTACACCTAACACTACTTAACACTACCTAACACTAACCTCTCCCCACCTACACTTAACACTAACCCCCTCCCCTTCTACCTACGCCTTACACTACCCTACACATACCTACACCTAACACTACCCTTCCCCCACCTACACCTAACACTAACCTACACAATCTACCCAACACTAGCAACTAAACCCCTGGCACTTTGCTATACTATAGCCAAGCATGCACCACTATTTCAAGCACCAAAATCAACCTCCTGGCTCTCATCACCAGGACCCTGTGTACAGCCAAACCACGCTCGTCCAAAGCGCAAGAGCTAAAACCGTGCTTGGCTATACCATAGCCAGGGGCCCATTACTGCAGCATGCCGCTATCCATAGCCAGGGAGCAATACAAGGCTGGGAGCTGCTGTGGTAAAGGCTGAATAGGATTTTTGTGGTATAACTAGAAATTGCAGTCCTGATTTGTAAAGGTTGGAGAGCAGTGACTCTATGAGATCCAACAAACCTGGGTTGGATTCTGAGAAAGCACACATCATACTGTATATCCCCTTCCCGGAACATAGTTAGAAATGGCTTAAAAGTAGCTAGCCAAATGTTTGTGCCTGCTGTAGTAAGCAGAAACTAGTGTTGGGCGAACATCTAGATGTTCGGGTTCGGGCCGAACAGGCCGAACATGGCCGCGATGTTCGGGTGTTCGACCCGAACTCCGAACATAATGGAAGTCAATGGGGACCCGAACTTTTGTGGTTTGTAAAGCCTCCTTGCATGCTACATACCCCAAATTTACAGGATATGTGCACCTTGGGAGTGGGTACAAGAGGAAAAAAAAATTAGCAAAAAGAGCTTATAGTTTTTGAGAAAATCGATTTTAAAGTTTCAAAGGGAAAACTGTCTTTTAAATGCGGGAAATGTCTGTTTTCTTTGCACAGGTAACATGTTTTTTGTCGGCATGCAGTCATAAATGTAATACATATAAGAGGTTCCAGGAAAAGGGACCGGTAACGCTAACCCAGCAGCAGCACACGTGATGGAACAGGAGGAGGGTGGCGCAGGAGGAGAAGAAGGCCACGCTTTGTGAGACACAACAACCCCGGCCTTGCATGAGGGCAAGAAGCGTGCGGATAGCAGGCTTTGTACCGCCATGCAGTCATAAATGTAATAAAGATAAGTGGTTCAATAAACAGGGACCACGCGGCAACGCTAACCCAGCAGCAGCAGACGTGATGGAACAGGAGCAGGCGCAGGAGGAGAAGGCCACGCTTTGTGAGACACAACAACCCAGGCCTTGCATGAGGGCAAGAAGCGTGCGGATAGCATGCTTTGTACCGCCATGCAGTCATAAATGTAATAAAGATAAGTGGTTCAATAAACAGGGACCACGCGGCAACGCTAACCCAGCAGCAGCAGACGTGATGGAACAGGAGGAGGCGCAGGAGGAGAAGGCCACGCTTTGTGAGACACAACAACCCAGGCCTTGCATGAGGGCAAGAAGCGTGCGGATAGCATGCTTTGTACCGCCATGCAGTCATAAATGTAATAAAGATAAGTGGTTCAATAAACAGGGACCACGCGGCAACGCTAACCCAGCAGCAGCAGACGTGATGGAACAGGAGCAGGCGCAGGAGGAGAAGGCCACGCTTTGTGAGACACAACAACCCAGGCCTTGCATGAGGGCAAGAAGCATGCGGATAGCATGCTTTGTACCGCCATGCAGTCATAAATGTAATAAAGATAAGTGGTTCAATAAACAGGGACCACGCGGCAACGCTAACCCAGCAGCAGCAGACGTGATGGAACAGGAGCAGGCGCAGGAGGAGAAGGCCACGCTTTGTGAGACACAACAACCCAGGCCTTGCATGAGGGCAAGAAGCGTGCGGATAGCATGCTTTGTACCGCCATGCAGTCATAAATGTAATAAAGATAAGTGGTTCAATAAACAGGGACCACGCGGCAACGCTAACCCAGCAGCAGCAGACGTGATGGAACAGGAGCAGGCGCAGGAGGAGAAGGCCACGCTTTGTGAGACACAACAACCCAGGCCTTGCATGTGGACAAAAAGCGTGCGGATATAGCAGCAATGCTTTTTGCCGCCATGCAGTCATAAATGTAATACAGATGAGAGGTTCAATAAACAGGGCCCGGAAACGCAACACCATCCCAGATGTTCATTGGTCATGTTACTTGGTTGGGGTCCTGGAGTGTTGCGTAGTCATTTCCAATCCAGGATTGATTCATTTTAATTTGAGTCAGACGGTCTGCATTTTCTGTAGAGAGGCGGATACGCCGATCTGTGACGATGCCTCCGGCAGCACTGAAACAGCGTTCCGACATAACGCTGGCTGCCGGGCAAGCCAGCACCTCTATTGCGTACATTGCCAGTTCGTGCCAGGTGTCTAGCTTCGATACCCAATAGTTGAAGGGTGCAGATGGATGGTTCGACACAGCTACGCCATCTGACATGTAGTCCTTGACCATCTTCTCCAGGCGATCGGTGTTGGAGGTGGATCTGCACGCTTGCTGTTCAGTGGGCTGCGGCTGCATGGGTGTCAGAAAATTTTCCCACTCCAAGGACACTGCCGATACCATTCCCTTTTGGGTACTAGCTGCGGCTTGCGTTGTTTGCTGCCCTCCTGGTCGTCCTGGGTTTGCGGAAGTCAGTCTGTCTGCGTACAACTGGCTAGAGGAGGGGGAGGATGTCAATCTCCTCTCTAAAGTCTCCACAAGGGCCTGCTGGTATTCTTCCATTTTGACCTGTCTGACTCTTTCTTCAAGCAGTTTTGGAACATTGTGTTTGTACCGTGGATCCAGAAGGGTATAAACCCAGTAATTGGTGTTGTCCAGAATGCGCACAATGCGTGGGTCACGTTCAATGCAGTCTAGCATGAATTGAGCCATGTGTGCCAGAGTCCTACCAGAATCCTCATCATCCTCTTGTGAGCGTTGTGATAGTTGTTGTGATGCATCATAGTCGTCACCTTCCTCCTGGTCTGCTTCTGCTGACCATTCGCGTTGAATTGTGGAAGTCCAACGTGCACCGCTCTGGCCCTCGTCAGTGGTGGCATGAAATTCCTGCTCCAACTCCAGCTGTTCCTCCTCCTCTTCTTCGTCATAGCTGCTGGGGCCAGCGTTCCCTGAGGCGGATGGCCTGATGTTGGTACCATCACGCTGATCGTTTTCTCCTTCAGATTCCCCCAGTTGCATCATGACAGCTGTTTCCTTGATTTTTAACATCGACCTCTTCAGTAAACACAGCAGTGGTATGGTAATGCTGACTGAAGAGTTGTCACTGCTCACAAGCAACGTGGATTGCTCAAAATTTTGGAGGACTTGGCAGAGGTCCAACATGTTGGCCCAATCGGATCCACAGAAGCTTGGCAGCTGGCCGGATGCGCCTCGGTACTGCGCCGTCATGTACTGGACCACTGCACTCTTCTGCTCGCAAAAGCGGGCTAGCATGTGCAGCGTAGAATTCCAGCGCGTAGGGACATCACACAGCAAGCGATGGTGGGGGAGATTGAAGCGCTCCTGCATCTTGGCGAGTGCCCCCGAAGCAGTACTGGAATTTCTACAATGTTTGGACACTCGACGCACCTTCAACAGCAGATCGGGCACGCCTGGGTATGTCCTCAGGAACCGCTGAACTACTAGGTTCATCACGTGCGCCAGGCAAGGGATGTGTGTCAGCTTAGCCAACCTTAAAGCGCGAATGAGATTACTCCCATTATCACACACAACCATGCCCGGTTTCAGGTCCAGCGGTGCCAGCCACAAATCCGTCTGTTCCTTTATTCCCCTCCAAATTTCCTCCCCTGTGTGCTGCTTATCCCCAAGGCAGATTAGCTTCAGCAACGCTTGCTGACGCATGCCAACAGCTGTGCTGCACTGCTTCCACGATCCTACTGCTGCTGGGTTAGCGTTTCCGGATGAGGTACAGCTTTGAGATGCGTTGGAGGAGAAGGAGTCAGAGAGGTAGGTGCTGCTGTTATCCAGTGGGAGGGACGGCGGTGCAGCTGTTTGTGGCGTGGGCAACACCCGTGCCGTAGCAGGTGAGGAATCGCTGCCAGGCTCCACAAGGTTCACCCAGTGCGCGGTAAGGGAGATGTATCGACCCTGGCCGAACGCACTCGTCCAGGTGTCAGTGGTGAGGTGAACCTTGCAGGCAACGGCATTCTTCAAGCTTCGGGTTATTTTGCTGACCACGTGCTCATGCAACTCAGGCACTGCAGAGCGTGCAAAGTGGTAGCGGCTGGGAACCACGTAACGTGGGATGGCCACTGACATCATGCCCTTGAAGCTGTTTGTCTCCACCAATCGATATGGCAGCATTTCGCAGGCCAGAAGCTTGGCTATGCTGGCTGTTACTGCCACGGCCCGGGGGTCATTTGCTGGCAATTTCCTCTTGCGCTCAAACATCTCCGACACAGACAACTGAACCGTAGCGCTGCACACGGAAGGGCTGTTGGTTGTTGTGTTTGATGAACACTGGGAGACCTCAAGAGCACTACTCCGGAAAGTGACAGTGTCAGCGTCGTCTGATGTTTGTGAATGTTGTGAACCACGCAATGGCTGGGCTACTGCTGCTGCTGAGGCGGGTCTGGTGGTGAGTCTGGTGAACCCAAGGGAGGCAGTGTTGTTTCTGGTACCCTGTCCTGACGCGTTTGCCCAAAGAGTGGGATGTTTGGATAGCATGTGACGGCTCATGCTGGTGGTGGAGAGGTTGTTAATATTTTTCCCCCTGCTCAGGCGGGTCTTGCACACCTTGCAAATCGCCATGGTAACATCCTCAGTGCAGTCTTCAAAGAAAGCCCAGACTTTGGAGCACCTGCCTCCTTGCTGGCGATTTCTGTTTGCTCCTCTTTTGCCTCTCACTTGAACTTCCACGCTTGTGGTGCCTGAAATTGCGCGCCGCCTACCTTGTGGCACAAGGCGAACTCGTGCAGCAGTGTGTTCTTCAACAGACTCATCTGTGCTGCTGCTACGACGGCGATGTTCTCGTTCACAAACAAAATCTGGGTCTCTGTCCACATTGTCCATACCCTCCTCTTCCATCTCCTCAAACTCGTCATATGTCATTGTGGGCCACCGCCGTGGAGTAGAGCTCCCCACAACAACCTCTGCGCAGCACACTCCAACGTCGTCTTCCAGATCTTGTCGGCCGACCTCCTGCAATTGCAACCCCTCCTGCCCAAATTGCTCTGGGATTTGGGTTTCCGAGTCCTCTTCGGACTCGCCTTGTATTTCAGTGCGCGGTGCATTTCCCACAGTTAACGGTTGTGAATCCAGGCACAACATTTCTGGCTGTTCCTCCATTGACCTTTGAAAGGTGGAAGTTTGTTGGGCTGGGAATAGCTCCTGCGAATACCCCATTGTGTCCTGAGGTAATTCATCGGACTGGTTATCTGGCAGTTGTGTGCGTGGTGTCGCTGCCGGTTGTGTCAGCTTTGTGCCCACTGGCTCCTTGTAACTGGCTGAGGACTCGGACCTCGTGCGTGATGTGCTGGTGCTGCTTAACCCACTGCTGGACGCTTGAGAGGTCATCCAAGTAATTATCTGGTCCTGTTCTTTTGGATTTGTGAGGGTTGTTGTCCTGGACAACATGGGCGGTATTGAGTGGGTTTTCTTGGGTGCTCCCCTGTGGCCTGTACGTGAACCGTCAGGGGAAACACCTCTTCCCTTGCCCCTCCCTCTTTCACCGGATTTCTTCCTCATTTCACTTATCCTTACAGTACACGCTGACTGGCAGCAGTACAGTGGCAGTACAGAAATGCTATACAGTACCACTATTCCCAGCAGCGACACAGAGCACAATGCTATACAGTGACGGGTGAGCGGTGTACCACTATTCCCAGCAGCGACACAGAGCACAATGCTATACAGTGACGGGTGAGCGGTGTACCACTATTCCCAGCAGCGACACAGAGCACAATGCTATACAGTGGCGAACGAGCGGTGTACCACTATTCCCAGCAGACACAGAACAGTACACAGAATGCTATATAGTGTGGCTGAACGAGCGGTGTACCACTATTCCCAGCAGACACAGAACAGTACACAGAATGCTATATAGTGTGGCTGAACGAGCGGTGTACTACTGTTCCCAGCAGACACAGAACAGTACACAGAATGCTATATAGTGTGGCTGAACGAGCGGTGTACTACTGTTCCCAGCAGACACAGAACAGTACACAGAATGCTATATAGTGTGGCTGAACGAGCGGTGTACTACTGTTCCCAGCAGACACAGAACAGTACACAGAATGCTATATAGTGTGGCTGAACGAGCGGTGTACTACTGTTCCCAGCAGACACAGAACAGTACACAGAATGCTATATAGTGTGGCTGAACGAGCGGTGTACCACTATTCCCAGCAGACACAGAACAGTACACAGAATGCTATATAGTGTGGCTGAACGAGCGGTGTACTACTGTTCCCAGCAGACACAGAACAGTACACAGAATGCTATATAGTGTGGCTGAACGAGCGGTGTACTACTGTTCCCAGCAGACACAGAACAGTACACAGAATGCTATATAGTGTGGCTGAACGAGCGGTGTACCACTATTCCCAGCAGACACAGAACAGTACACAGAATGCTATATAGTGTGGCTGAACGAGCGGTGTACTACTGTTCCCAGCAGACACAGAACAGTACACAGAATGCTATATAGTGTGGCTGAACGAGCGGTGTACTACTGTTCCCAGCAGACACAGAACAGTACACAGAATGCTATATAGTGTGGCTGAACGAGCGGTGTACTACTGTTCCCAGCAGACACAGAACAGTACACAGAATGCTATATAGTGTGGCTGAACGAGCGGTGTACTACTGTTCCCAGCAGACACAGAACAGTACACAGAATGCTATATAGTGTGGCTGAACGAGCGGTGTACCACTGTTCCCAGCAGACACAGAACAGTACACAGAATGCTATATAGTGTGGCTGAACGAGCGGTGTACTACTGTTCCCAGCAGACACAGAACAGTACACAGAATGCTATATAGTGTGGCTGAACGAGCGGTGTACTACTGTTCCCAGCAGACACAGAACAGTACACAGAATGCTATATAGTGTGGCTGAACGAGCGGTGTACTACTGTTCCCAGCAGACACAGAACAGTACACAGAATGCTATATAGTGTGGCTGAACGAGCGGTGTACCACTGTTCCCAGCAGACACAGAACAGTACACAGAATGCTATATAGTGTGGCTGAACGAGCGGTGTACCACTGTTCCCAGCAGACACAGAACAGTACACAGAATGCTATATAGTGTGGCTGAACGAGCGGTGTACTACTGTTCCCAGCAGTGACACACAATGACTGGGGGGGACCCTGGCTAGCGTGGCTGGAGCGCGAACTACCCTGCCTGCCTACCCAAAGCTAAACCCACAGACAAATGGCGGAGATATGACGTGGTTCGGGTATTTATTTACCCGAACCACGTGACAGTTCGGCCAATCAGAGCGCGTTCGGGTCCGAACCACGTGACCCGTTCGGCCAATCACAGCGCTAGCCGAACGTTCGGGGAACGTTCGGCCATGCGCTCTTAGTTCGGCCATATGGCCGAACGGTTTGGCCGAGCACCGTCAGGTGTTCGGCCGAACTCGAACATCACCCGAACAGGGTGATGTTCTGCAGAACCCGAACAGTGGCGAACACTGTTCGCCCAACACTAGCAGAAACCTGGACTCCAAAGAATTCCTTAACCAGCTTAGGACTGCTGTAGGTAGAATATATACCGCATCTGTGGCTATCTAACAGGGATGCTTGAATGTACCCAAATTCGATTTGAGTACATTCGAATTCGGGTCCGGGTCAAATTTGTATTCGGCCAGTTGGAATGGACTCGAATTCGATTTGGGTGGATTCGAATCCAGGTCAGGGGAATATTTGGCCGTGATCACGAATTTGTGATTCATAACCCGCTGACTTTAAGGGTTAATTGCAAAGCCCCCTTAAATGTCAGAATCACCAAATTTGCAGGTTATGTTAAGAAGAAAAGTGGAGCAAGGGGAACATTTTTTTGCAGAAAGACCTTATACTTTTTGAGAAAATCGATGTTAAAAGTTAAAAGAAAAACCGGTACATTTAAATGCCGATCAATGACAGATCGTGGGAATTATTTCCCAGCAGTTAAAGGCAAAGGCCCCTTACATCCTAGCAACATCAAATTTGCAGGATAAGTTAAAAAGATAGCGGGAAAAAATATTTTAAAAAAAATTAAACTTTTTATTTTAGGGGAATGTTCTGAGTTTGGGAAATCTGAAAAAAAATGGCGTGGGGTCTCCCTTCCTGAGCCTCTGTAACCCTTTGTCCCCTATGCAGGCTGGGATAGCCAGAATGCAGAGCCCCGGCCGACTGGGACTTTGCACCCTGAGCTATACCAGCCTGCATGGTCCATGGTATGGTGGGGCTCCGGGGGAGAGGGGCGGCCAAGCCTTAGCCTTCCCCTCTCCCCCCGAGCCCTTGTCCAATCCATGGACAAGGGGCTCTTCCCCACCTCCTGTGCCCCAGGAGGAGGTTGGGCAACGACTCCCTGAGGGGGGGTTCATGGTAGCATCTGGGAGTGCCCTTTAAGAAGGGCACCCCAGATGCCCAACCCCCTCCCAGGAGAAATGAGTATAGGGGTACAAAGTACCCCTTACCTATTTATACAAAGGGTTATATGAAATAAAAACACAACGACGAAAAAATGTTCCTACGCCAATATCCTCGGTAAATGAACCAACAAATACAGTATCCTCCAATCTTGCGATCTTCAATCTAGTTGATTGAAGATCTCCACCGCCCCCCCCCCCCCCCACATAGCAGAGAATGCATCCTGTGGGACGCATAGCTGCCGGCTCCCGCTGTCCTCCCCACCTCCTCACCTCTCACCCTCACCTAGGCTGGTACCTTGTGCACCCATGGGTTTCAATACAAATAGAACCGGCTCATTCATGAGCCGGTTAGTATGGGCTTAGAATGCGTCCTGTGCGGACGTATAGCTGCCTAGGGGAGGTGAAAGGTGAGGAGGCGGGGAGGAGAGCGGCAACTATGCGTCCCACAGGATGCATTTTCTGCTATGGTGGGGCGCGGCGGAGATCTTCAATCAACAACATAAGAGGATACTGTATTTGTTGGATCATTTACCGAGGATATTGGCGTGGGAACCTTTTTTTTAAAGGTACAGGTAAGTATTTCTGGTTAATTAAGAATATTCAAATACTTTGCTCGTGGTTGTGTTTTTATTTCCTTTAACCCTTTGTGGAAATGGGTAAGGGGTAAAGTACCCCTATACTCATTTCTCCTGGGAGGGGGGTGGGCATCTGGGGTCCCCTTCTTAAAGGGGACTCCCAGATGCCACCATGAACCCCCCTGGGATTCAGCACCCCCACCTCCTCCTGGGGCACCGGTGGTGGGGAAGAGCCCCTCGGGGAAGAGGGGAAGGCTTGACCGCCCCTCTCCCCCACTCCCCCCATACCATGGACCATGCGTGCTGGTATAGCTCAGGGTGCAAAGCCACAGTCGGCCGGGGCTCCGCATTTTGGATATCCCAGCCTGCATGGGGGACAAAGGGTTACAGAGACTCGGGAAGGGGAACCCTACGCCATTTTTTTCAGATTTCCCACACTCAGACAGAACATTCCCCAAAATTAAAAATGTTTTTTTTTTTTTTAATATTGTTTCCCACTATCTTTTTAACATATCCTGCAAATTTGGTGTTGCTAGGATGTAAGGGGCCTTTGCCATTAACTGCTGGGAAATATTTCCCACACTCTTTGACCAGCGGCATTTAAATGTATAGTTTATTTTCTTTGAACTTTTAAAATCGATTTTCTCAAAAAGTTTAAGGTCTTTTTGAAAAAAAATTTCCCCTTGCTCCCACTTTTCTTCTCAACATAACCTGCAAATTTGGTGATTCTGGCATTTAAGGGGGCTTTGCTATTAACCCTTAAAGTCGGCGGGTTTTGAGCGACAGTAGCTGAATCCGAATTCGTGATCACGGGTTAACACCCGTGATCACAGCTGAATGTGAGTGTAAGATTCGGATCCAATCGAATTCGAATACGTGATTGGGATCGATCTTCGAATTCGAGTTCTGGATTCATGAAAAACTACCCGTGATCACGGGTAAATTAGAATTCGAGTTCACTGGCAAGTAACCCTGCTATCTAATGCTGATGTGGCGTAGATTCTACATCGCGGCTTTCCGCAGTTCCGAGCCGATCGCTGCTTACTGCGAAAGTAAACTTAGTTCTCATGTGACATCCAAGCTTCCTCTTATCAGTAAGGAGCCAGTTCCAGGTGATCACTGTGAGCCAATCACAGTGTTCACAGAATGGCCACATTAAACAAGGCTCTGGCCTTAAGGGGCCTGAGTCGTTCCCGGTTTACCAAACTTTCAGGAAGTGCCATATAGTCAGCCTCCCTGTGTCTGCGCAGTACTACTGCTACTGGAGCAAGACGGGGAAGCGTGCTTGGCTGCACTACACCTGCGCCTAGAATCTAGTAGGCTTTAGACTGTGGCGTGGGAGCGATCTGTGCGGAGGTGGCTGGAGGAAGCCCCAGGCAGGGCCGAATTTACCATAAATCACTGTAGGCAAGTGCCTACAGGCGTCTGACGATGGAAAGGAGGCTCACTCTCCTCCCTGAGTGCCTCCTTCCTTAGGCAGAGTTCTGATGAGAGTGTAAATAAGAGGATACTCACCCTGCTCTCAGCTTTCCACTGACGAGATCTCCATTCAGTCCGGGGCACCTCTAGCTACTTACTACTGAGGTTCCTATAGCTACCTAATACTTGAGGGCACCTGTAGCTACTTAATACTGAGGGTACTTCTGGCTAGCTAATACTAAGGACAATCTGTAGCTACCTATGATGGGCAAGGGAAACAAGGGAGAAGTGACAGCTGGGACAGCCAGCACACTTGCGGTGCAGTTTGGTGGGGGTTTGTAGGTTCATGGAGGGTGAAGTCTAGGGGTGCCAGGACACCTGTGCCTATAGACTCCTGTGATGTAAATCCAGGCCTGGCCCCAGGTATGAATAAAGAAGCTATAAACTTTATGCCGTTTTAAAATCTAATCTTCCTATTAAATTCTGCACAAGCCGTGTGCTAGCCATGTGCAGATCTGGATTCAGTAATTAAAAACGGTTACAAAGATTATTAACACTTTGGGGTTGATTCACTAAACCGTGCTAATTTATAGCATGGCCTCGCTAGCATTTTGCCCGCGTTATAACGCGCGCAACCACAAATTTTCTTGCGTAAATAGGAATTTTCGTGCACAAAAGACTGCGTTTGTGCGTAAAAATTCACGTTTGCATGTGAAAAATTTGCGTTTGCGCGTGGAAACAATTACGTGCGTTATAATGCATGCAAAACGCTAGCGTGGCCGTGTTATCTGTTAGCACGGTTTAGTGAATCAACCCCTTTGAATCTTCAACCTACCAAAGCTAAATAAACAGCATTAATGGGTACTTACAAATGGCATAACATGGTGATGTACTGTGTCAGTGGATTCCAATTTGTGAGCTGAGTCTTCCTTCCTTGTGTTCTCTTTGGTTCACACCACATTATTGTGCCTCCTTCATAGAATGTCAGTGCCATGCCCTCCATTATAGTGATCCCTATTACAGGGGTGTGTCTGCTAAGATGCGTTGCGCGTCAATCAGCCCGGATCGCCGTCTCTCCTCTGCAGGTCCGTTTCTTGGGCAGTGCGGGCAGGGCGACCGCCCTGGGTGAAGACTGGCAAGTAGAAGAAGGGGGGCGCAGGCAGAAGGACATAACCGCTAGGGAGCTGGTGACGCACTGTGCAGCCAAATAGAAGAAGATTACCAGCTCAATAACCTTCCTTGACTCCTCCTAGGCTGCCTGCATCAGATGTCAAGTCATCATCACGTCACCACCGCGTGATGACACCTGATGTCCTGTAGCAATACTGCAGGCTGTCACCACCCTATGATGACACCTGATGTCCTGTAGCGGTACTGCAGGCTGTCACCACCGCGTTATGACACCTGATGTCCTGTAGTGGTACTGCAAGCTAACAGTGTGCAGCACCCATGGAGGAGTTGGCTTTCCGGGCTCTCTTCACCTGTGTGTTTTCATGGTCCCTGCTTCCTCCTGGATCAGCCGATGGTCACTAGTAAGACAGATCTACTTGTGACCTGTGGCTGTGTGACTGTCCCTAAAGAGTAAGGGTTCGTGAGTCCACGGGGGTGGGAGCGAAGGGGGCGCAATTTTTACACCCTAGTCCTGAGTGCAATTTAGCCTAGAAACTGCTCTTCTGACCCTCTCAGTCTTCCTTCACTAAGAGGGGCGGGGGAGAGGCGGAGATACGTGCTGATTGACGTGCATAGAGGCGGCAGCAAAATCCACGACCAAGAAAGTCGTGGATTTTGCCTGCCGAGTAAGGGGTGAGTTTGGGGTGATTGAGGGGTTTTCAGCCACGGTTCTGCTGCGTTTTAAGAGGGATAATAATGTTAATGAGGTTTTTAAAGTGAAAACCTAATTTTTGGGAGACTTCGGAGTCTCTTTGACTGGTTCGCTTTCCACGTTTTTTTCCTGACATTTTTGACACTTTAGCTGTGTCGTTTTGATAAAGCAGTAACTTTTTAATTATCTATGCCATCTTAGTGATACATATCTTGTTTTTTTCAGTACAATCTTGACTTTCTTTCAGTAATATTTTTCTCCCAAAACTAGACAGGAAGTGACACTCAGACAGAAAGTGACTACAGTGTAACCCTCACTGATAAGAAATTCCAACTATAAAACACTTCCCTAGCAGAAGATGGCTTCTGAGAGCAAGAAAGAGGTATAAAAGGGGAATTTCTTATCAGTGAGGGTCACACTGTAATCACTTCCTGTCTGAGCCAGGACTGAGTCAGCCACTTACATACCTGATATTTAACTCTTTCAGGCAGAGAAAGGTAAAAAAGGAACACAGCATAGTTATTTGTGTGCTAGGCACTGTACATACACATGTCTATCTCATCATGTCACATGTCACTTCGGGTATCCCTTAATTACTTTAGTTACAGTGCTTCTTATTTTAGCTCTCACAATTGCAGTGCTTGTTATTATACCTAATATGGTGTCCTCCATAGCAGGACTGCCTCCATATGTTAGAGTTTGTAATTGCTGTACTTGAACTTGTACTTGCTTGTATTTGACAAAGGAATGTAAATAAAAGTTAATGTTATCACCTCTTTGGATGTGGCCAGAAGCCGCCCACTGAATTTTCTATTTCCGCCTCATCTGTACATCACACCTCATTTCTGGTCTCCTGCTTATTTAATGGTAATGCTTACTCAAGTCTCCTGCGCAACACAATGGTCACGTGTCATTTGACACAACAGTCACATGACCGTTGTGTCAGAGTTGGACAAGTAGGGAAGCTGGAATGTAGGATGGGTAGATCTTGAGTGAACATTAGCTGAGGATGAACATTTAAAATGTTCTCACCCTGGTAGCCAGGACCAGCACCTATTCCTAAGTCCACTCTAACCAGTAAGGGAACCCCTGTAGAGTCCTCAAGGAACTCTGGGCCTCCATGGAACTTTGGTTGATTTTAGTTTGATCTAGACTTTCATGTCTTCAGTGATACTGTGTGAATTTTATTGGTACTTATGGTAGTTACGTAATACACATTCTGCATGTAGCCTAGGTAACACATGGCTAGGTAATGCACATGTTGCTAGCATAAAGTGCGCTACAAAAGTAACGTAACAA
Organism: Hyperolius riggenbachi; assembly: GCF_040937935.1. Classification (NCBI taxonomy): domain Eukaryota; kingdom Metazoa; phylum Chordata; class Amphibia; order Anura; family Hyperoliidae; genus Hyperolius; species Hyperolius riggenbachi. The sequence continues at coordinate 107,877,069 of NC_090646.1, read as the reverse complement.
GCAGTAGACAAGCAACATGCCCATTACCTAGGTAACACAAGCTGCACTATTTGCGCAATGCATACTATGTAACTGGCATAAGTACTGGTAAAACTGCAGAGTTCCTGTGAATTTCACTGCAGCATGGTGAATAAGCGACAAGAAACAGATGAATTATAGATGCTCAAAAGGAAGACTGATCAACTTGAAGCTGGAGATATTCACTCCACTACTGCACTAAAGTACATAGGGTGTGGGTGGAAGGTGAATGTTGGCAGCACTTGTGTTATGGGGGAATGGTGGCCAAACATGATATGGAGTGGAGGGAAGGGATTACATGGTTGCACTGGTTATGAAGGAGGGAATAGTGTGCAGGGCAAAACAGGATGCTACCACATTATTCTTGACCTTATAAGAGAGGGGAAAGGCCTGGGCTGTAACATTCCCTTCCTTTAATAATGTTTATCGGGGTGTGGGGAAATGATGAAAGCATCAATTGCCCTCCCCCTGTGGGATCTTTTGAGAGTGGGCATAACAAGAGCTGTCTCTGTTACATCATGTTGGGGTCAGGTCAGCCATGAACCTTCTATCCTGAGGGACTTATGTTGGTGTAAGGGGCTTGGGGCCTAGTCTTCCTGGCTCCCTGGCTCCTCCTGAGCGGCAAAAGAGTTGAGCATGGCAGTGGAAGATATTGTTTTGTACCTGCTGCAAGTAACACAATTTATTTATTTATTTAGTAAAGTAAAGTTTATTTACTTCTTTGAGTTGAGTAAAAAAAATAAATAGTGAAGTTGGGTCTTAACGAGCAGCTAATTTGCAGCAACGGAGCTAAAATTCAGCGCCCTAAGGCACCTGCTAGAGGAAGCCACCATGCGCCCATTTTTCCTGCTCTTGCCGCACAATACGGCTTTTATCATAGGCCCTATGGTGGCCCCATTTTTTCCATAAGGGCTCCTGCACCCTTTTTTTCCTGATTCCTATTACCCCACCTCTTTGTAAGCTCTTTTAGTTCTCTCCTTTAATTTGAATCACTGCATATTTTGCTACCACTTTATTAAGAATATTTTTTTTACATATTATTGTTATCATTTTTTACTTAAAGAGAACCAGAGACGAAGCACCCTCATGTATTTTATTACATTTATCAGTGGGAACATGACAGTAAACGCCTACCCTGCTTTTAGTTTAAATCTTCTCTGCTTAATCTGTCTATAATCAGCTGTGATAAGAATCCCTGACTAGTCAGTCGAGGTTTAACCTGGAATCAATATAGCTGAGTCACTCTTTTTTGGAGTCTTTTCAAGCCCAAGCCTTCCCCCTCCTGGATCAGATTTCCTGCTTTACATACTGAGAGCTCTGATGACATGGGAGGGGCTGCTGCTGCAGGAAAAATCTCTGAAACAGACAAGTGTGGCTGTGTGATCTGTGTGGTCTGTCTGTGCAGCCAGTCATCATTATTATCTACTGTATGCAGTTTCATTACTATGAGAGACACTTCCTACAGGCAGCCACACAGCATACCAGAATATGAAGTTGAAAGCACACAGATGAAATGCTGCAGCAGCAGCCCTGCTTGTCTATAGTCTCATTGAGGCTAGACAGCACATCCAGAACACCTCATAACCTGGAAGCAGAAGGGATATGAGCCGGCGGCCATATTGGATATTTCATGGAGCAATAATGGATAAAAAGCACTCAAAAAGGCACACCAGAGTGGCAAAATTATCGGGTAGAGCATTTATTCTTTACAAACTATCAACTGATATGTTTATTTTGTGTGAATCGTTCATCTCTGGTTCCCTTTAATGTGTATTACTTGTAACTGACTTCACGTAATTTAGGCTTCTGGGAAAGGCAGTTGGCCAAGATCGGAGGCTGAGGATTCTGGTAAAACAAAGTCTACAAAGTAAATAGTAGTGCGGTGGTTGCCAAGAAGGAAAATGTGGCATTCTAGTCAGATACAGAAAGATATTCCTTACTACAATATTACATAGGGAATACAAAACACCGTGGGTATGGAATACACCTGTTATATCAAACACCGAATAATAAAGGTGGAGTTTTCCTTGGATCAGCATCAGGTTTTTTTCTTTTAATTATATTATAGTAATGGGTTAGTGGTGTCTTTCTGTTGTTTGTCAATTGCTATGCCACCCTCTTCGTACTAGGCAGCAAACACACTGGCAGAACATGGAGGAAACAGTAAATGATTGTATTTATGAGGGACAGAAATGCCAGCTGGTTGCATCGGAGAGGATTCAGGAGGGCACAAAAATACAGACAACTGATCAAAGGCAGCGGAGCCCAGGACTCATTGTGACAGTGTGCGGGGCATAGACGAGCATCTCCTCTTCACGCCATCATTTCTCATGAATGTAGGGGGAGGAAAGCTGTAAACAAAACTGAAATAAACATTAGCTGCTGGTCTCATAGAACCACAGAGCTTCATTAGCATTCATAAATTCAGCAGGCCATCCTAGAGATGCTATTAAGTGAAAAATACAAACTTTTGAATAACCAACTGACAGAGTACTTTTAAATGGCCGCTGACAAATGAATGAGCTAAATTGGGCACCTGGTGCAATGTTAATTAGAGAACGGGTGCCTGCTTTATAATCGATATGCAGCAGGAGTTATCATAGCTCCCAACTGTCCCACTTTTAGAGGGACAGTCCCTCTTTGGGAACCAAATCCCTCTGTCCCTCTTTCCTCCTAATTTATCCCTCTGTCAGAACTCGTGTACAAATCTATGTAAAGATATGTATTTTGCTCATGAAAAATGTTTTAAATTGACCCTAAATTTTATTCTCATCCTTTAACCACTTAAGAACCGCTGTGTTAAACCCTCCTAAAGACCAGGCCATTTTTCATAAATTGGGCCACTGCAGTTTTAAGGGCTTGCTGCAGGGCCGCACAACTCAGGGCCGCACAATTCAGCAAGTTATTCCCCCCCTCCCCTTTCTCCCCACCAACAGAGCTTTCTGTTGGTGGGGTCTGATCACTCCTCCAATGTTTATTTTTTTTACAATTATTTTTATTATTATTTTTTTATAAAAATGCATATTTTTTTAATTTATTTTCCCTCCCTCTCTCCCTCCCTCCGTCAGCCTATCACTGCGATCGGCTGTGATAGGCTGCAGCCTATCACCACCGATCGCTTCTGTGCCCCCCAGAGGGACAGCCGTGTCACACGGCTGTCCCCAGTACAGCGCTGCCTTAGATCGCAGCACTGTACAGGTTTATTGGACGGCGCCTCCTTCCAAGCGGAGATGCGCCGCATCGGCGAACACGCTCTCCTGCTAGCCCCATAGAAGGCTGTTCACGCCAATTGGCGTGGAGCGGTCGGCAAGAAGTTAAATAAATATATTTCTTTCTTTCAAATTTTGTTATAAAATAAAACTAATGATGATAGAAAAGGCCAGTGTGATTTGAATGATAAAACTACATCTGATGCTTATGAATTCTTTGTGATATGCATAACAAGGGGAGTGGCTGGGTGTGGTGGGTGGGGGTGTGGTTAGAGGTGTGGCAGGGGCCCATCTTAAAGTGTCCCTCTGTCTTAGCTAAAAATGTTGGGAGATATGGAGTTATTTTGTATAGCCAAGCTCTGTATATTGGCCTTTGGGGCTTGGCTAATATACAGCTTAGCTCCAGATAGCAGTTTCATATGTGGTGGGGGTGCAGGTGCCCAGTCATATATACCTGAGCTATAGGTAATAGTTATATAATAATGGGCGCTGGGCGATACTGCCGCAGCTTCAAATGTTTTGTACTGGTGTTAGAAGGGTTGGGGAGGATAGAGTTACAAGGGAGAGGAGGTTAGGGTTAGATGTTCAGGAAGGGGGTTGCTTTTTTTTGGGGGGGGGGGGGTATAAAGAGGAAAGGTTAGTGTTAAGCCAATGGTTGTTCCAGAGGTTTCCCAGGTCTTCCACGAGCCCATGCTGCTGGCTGGGGCTCTCTTCATCTCCACTTAGCTGTGCTCCAATTCACAAGGGTGAATGTACAAGGGTGACCGAACTGTGCATGCGTGACTATGAGCCAAAGTTGCCAAGTAGCACAAAGCCAATCATAGACAGAGGAAAAACCTGTTCATTAGTGGCTTTGTGCTACTTTGTATGCGTGGACATGCTTGCACATACACAGTGTGGGCTACAAGCAGAGGCGTATCTACAGGGGTGCAGATATGGCATGTGCCATTACTGGGGGCACTGCTCTGTAGCATGCTTGTTGTTCTACATACAGATTCTAGTTTTTTATCTGAGGGACATTCTGCTGCCTGTTTCTTTTTGGGGAACAAGCTGCCCATTATTTGGGAAACATGTACAGGCTGACCTATTACAATACTCCATTCTTACAGGCCATGCTTCACCTCAACTTGGACACAACTCATTGAACCAAAACTAAATTTTTGGAGGGTGCGCCCCCTTCCTCAGGGGACAGATATCAGTGTTTGCCATAGGCGCTGTTTTCCCTAGACACGCCTCTGGCTACATGAACAGGAGCGCAGTCATGAGGGCATAGCCAATTAGCTCTCATCAAATATGCATAGAGGGGTCCTGGGATGGAAGGATGGGCTACAGGATGATTGGGTAGCTTCATGGGTGAGCTTCTGCACTATACAGAGGCTTCTCTCTACTGAGGTAAGTATCTAAGAGGTGTATGCATTCTACTGCTGAATAACGTGCATAAAGTCTTACACATATTCATTGCATGTAATGTACTGCATTCTGCTCTACTCTTTGTGTGGTGAGACTTTACACACATTATTGTGCACTGCTAAATGCAGTTTAGTGCATACACCCCTAATTTTATTTTCAATTCCCACTTCAGGTTCACTTTATGGCCGGTTTGACACTTGATTTTTGTGTTGCTCCTGCCGCATCCCACCGTAATGCAAAAACACGTAAATTCTGCATAGACCCAGCCCCCGTTCAGTGACATACTTCCTGTTGAGCAGGAAGTACATCACTTGGATTCCCATACACACCGTGATGCAATGCACTCCGGGGTTTACACTACTTGCACCAGCCATGGACTTCCATTACCCCAAGCAGCGTGCGTGGTGCTTGCAGTAACATGCAACAGTAGGTGTAAAAGTCTCCATAAACTTTCATTGCTTTAACCCCTCGTGTTACCCTATTTTACCTTGTGGTAAAATAGGGTAACAGACTTAACCTGCAACTGTAAAAGAGCCCTTAAAGAGACACTGAAGCAGAAAAAAAAATATGATATAATGAATTGGTTGTGTACTATGAATAATTACTAGAAGATTAGCAGCAAAGAAAATATTCTCATACTTTTATTTTCAGGTATATAGTGTTTTTTCTCTAATATGTGCAGATTACACAACACTGAGCTTTCAAAATGAGTCTTTCAGAGCAGTCTGTGAAGTAATGACTTCACCTCTAGCAGATAAAAAGAAAACAGTTCACTTACAGTTGAGATAATAAAAGTCAGATAACAGCCCTCTCCACGACTAACTTAGTCGTAGAGATTAATGGCTTTTTTGCATAGAGATAACAACTGGAGTTTCTTAGCTCTTCCTGTACTGGAAACAATTAGACTGATGTATCTGATCTTAATGTTTTATTTCTTAGCTGTACTACACATGCAAATCATAATATCATAATTTTTTTTTCGCTTCAGTGTCTCTTTAAAGTGTAACTGTTGGGAATAAAATCAAAAATCCATTCTTTATTTTTATCTGGTAAACAAGCAATAAGGCCCGGTTCACATTAGCGTTCGCTATCAGGATTTTCCGGATCGGATCCGAACTCATACTGTACAAACGGAACGTACGTTCCGCATAGCAATGTAATGTCTATTTGGACGTTCACACGCGTCCGTTCCGTACGTACCGGAGCCGGATAGGATCCGGACTCCGGACTCTTTTCCAACATGCGCTATTTTTTGGGTCCACATCTCCGGCCCACGCATCCTGACCGGAGCCTGACCGGAGCCTGACAGCACCATCAGGCACATATAAAACAATGGGGAACGGAAGGCACAGAACACACTGCCTACAAAAACCTGACATTCTACCCCACTTCCTATGCGTATCCAAGCGGCCATTTCGGATGGGGACACATGGGCCAAGCATGTCTGGAGTGGAGCAGCAGTGACAGACGTGCTGGAGCTGTTTTGGCAGAATGTCGGAGGTGGAGGTGAGGCCTACAGTGAAGGAACCTGATTCTACAGGTGCACCAGGTGCACCTTCTGCTGACCCCAACATTTTTTTATTTAATTTCGCTATTTTTTGCCCACGGATCCTGATGGCAGCCTGATGCATGCCTGATGCAAACGGACCGGATCCTGATCGGATCCTGATCAGAACCGTACGGTTCCGATCAGGATCAGGTCCTGATCCGATCAGGATCCGATCAGGATGCGGTCCGTTTGCAAGCCAAAACGCAAGTGTGAATGGGGCCTTAGGATGCTAACCAGGCAATCCAAAAGTTACAAATCACTACTTTTCTTGCTGGTAAATGATGATTCCCCAGTTTACCTGACTTATTTGGTACGGTGCCACACAAAGGAAGTTGCAGGGCATGCTGGGTTGTCTTTTTTTGCTTCTTTACTTTTCTCTCAGATTTAACTATTGCAGCCTGATTGGCTGTAGCCTCTGTTTTTGTCTGATTGGCCAATATTTCTCATGCTGAGACAATGCACTTTCTATTGCAAAGCTGGATGGGAGTGCCTGAAGACTAGGAGGAGGGCATGCACAATCAGGCAGAGGAGAATAAGGGAGGAAATGACATCAACTAATTAAACAGTTACGCAGTATGGTAGACACTGGAATCAATTGAGACGGTTGTTGGCCAAACATTGGCACATTTTGAGACTCGACCCTAAGATCATCAAGGTTGTGGGAGAATATCCATGGATGGCGGCTAGGAGGGCCCCTAACCTATGTGATATGTTGGTAAGATCTGAGTATAGATCTGCCACACCTCAGTCATCGCGAATGTGGTTGGGCCCCTCCACGCATCCATCTGGGATGTTCGCCTGTGGGAGATGTTCAGTTTGCCATATTGTTGATCGCACTAATGTATTCTTAGACTCAAGGTCAAGGAAATCCTATGACATACGAACATTCATCAACTGTGAGAATGAATATATTGTATATATGATTGAATGCCCATGTGGGCTTAAATATGTTGGCAAGACCACATGCATGCTGAAAAAGCGAATTCAGGCACACATGTGCAATATAAAACAGGGTGATGAAACCAGCCCTTTGGGGTTGCATTTTAGGCTGTTCCATGAGAAGAATCCTGATTGTTTCAAGTTTAAGGGAATTATTAAGATGCAGATTCCTTCCAGAGGTGGTGATCTAGATATAAGATTGTGCCAAATAGAGTCAAGTTGTATTTTCAGGCTGAATACTGTGATCCCAAATGGCCTGAACTCTGATCTCCCATTGTCCTCCTTTTTACCTAGATAAGGTGATGAGTGGGTGATGCATGATGTGTTGCTCTATAAACGTGGAGAGAGAAAAAGGTGTCATTGTCACTTTAAGAATAATTCAAGATATAATTTTATAATTACTTAAGACCTGCACTCTCTAGGCGCCCTGGTATGAGATATAGCTCCCATTGCAGGTGCATAAATATGGGCGCAAGTGATGCTGAATAAAATTGTAGCATTATTTTGGAAAAGGACTGTCATACTGTACAGTTGTGATAACTGTCAAAAAAGATGTGGGTACAGATCTGTTGTGAATAGATGAGACATCTTGCAATGGTGTGCAGATTTAAATTGATATCCTTAAGTCCGAAGACGTTTTAAGTGGACAGAAAGTATTGCCAACATTGTCAAAATACCGTGAATTGGATTCCTCTATGACTATGTGATGTGCTGCTACATGTGTGAAAAAAGAAAAAAAGTTTTGAGAAAAGTTTTGAACCAATCACTGTTAAGATAAGGCGGGGCTATGCAAATGGTGATGGAGGATGCATTTTAAACGTATGGAGACGGTGCCGCTCACGTGACCGTCTGATGAAGCCCAAAGGGCGGGCGATACTAGTTATGGAAGTGAGCCCGGGGTGACGTCACCCACTTCACGGAAAATTGATCCAGACATTGCGGACTCTGAATAGACTGGCAGGGATTAAGGTTGAGAGGAGACAACATATCTCAGTGGCTTCCAAGCTGATGGCATGGACTCACAGATACAGGAGGCAGTTCACAGCCTGCGGGAGGTGGTGAGACCCCTCTGGGCAGTGCTGCATAGATCATTACGCTAATCTCCATTCCCTCATAGTAGCCAACTACTACAGCACAGTGCAAATTAATACTTTGTCCCTCTAAACAAGTGGATGTCTATCCATGGAGGTTGATGAACATTAGATTGCCATGCTAGATACAATAGTCCGCTGAATCACGGACCTTGATACATGTGCACAAATTAACTGAAGTCTTACCTGTGGACTTTCCACTCCCGGGAGTGTTAGGACAGTTATGTGCAAGTGTTGTATGGATGTGTTGAATGGGTGGCACAGCCTGCTGTGTTTGGTATAGGCTGTTATATACCCTTGGGATCACCTTTTAACGGGGATCAGATGTTTTGTATACTAATTTTGAATAAAGATATGTGTTATTAGAAGACCATTGTGGAACTGTTTAACTATTGGAATTTCCTATACCACAATGAGGCTCCCCTCTATATGAGGGTTTAACACGTGGATATACAGTATTGACTTGAGCGCTGGATACCATAGCCTTGTTGGAGGAAATGACATCAGGATTGGCCTCAAGATAGACATAGTTAAAGAGGAACTCCAGTGAAAATAATTTAATAAAAAAAAGTGCTTCATTTTTACAATAATTATGTATAAATGATTTAGTCAGTGTTTGCTCATTGTAAAATCTTTCCTCTCCCAGATTCACATTCTGACATGTATTACATGGTGACATTGTTACTGTGGGCAAGTTATGTAGCTGTTTCTAGCTGCTCTGGCTGTTACAGACAGCTTTAAACAGCCATTTCCTGTCTGTGAACATTGTTACATTGTGGCAGTTTGCCCAGAGTACCGCGGTATTCAGAGCCTCTTGTGGGAGGGGTTTCAGCACAAAATTAGTCACACAGCGCCCCCTGATGGTCTGTTTGTGAAAATCATTCTATTTCTCATGTAAAAGGGGGTATCAGCTACTGATTGGGATAAAGTTCAATTCTTGGTTGGAGTTTCTCTTTAAAATGGAGAATCCTAAGAAGGATTTTCTCTTTTTTCACTATAGAAAAATCACTAAATTGAAATGTGGACAGCGCAATACATATATTATGTAAGTAGAGCAAGTATTTATCTACTTATATATGTGTTGTTGTTTTTCTGAGATAGAATGGCTGACAGCTCCTCTTTAAAGGGAACCTAACCTGAGAAGGATATGGATTTTTCCTTTTAAAATAACACCAGTTGCCTGACTCTCCTGCTGATCCTGTGTCTCTAATACTTATTGCCACAGCCCCTCAACAAGCATGCAGATCAGGTGCTCTGAATGAAGTCAGACAGGATTAGCTGCATGCATGTTTCAGGTGTGTGATTCAGCCTCTATTGCAACCAGAGAGATCAGCAGGACTGCCAAGCAACTGGCATTGTTTAAAAGGAAACATCCATATCCCTCTCAGTTAAGGTGCACAGAATGGTTGGCTCAGTGCTGTTTATATAGTTATATATTTTTATTTAATTCAGCTTTATAGCAATAGGACTACACAACAACACTAAGGCTTGGCAGATCAGTGACTCTGCATATACTTTATATGTTTCAGGCAGTGTATGACCATTGTCCAAGTGTTATCTGTTTTTCCAGAGGAGTTTCTCATTTCAGTGATGCTTTTTTATTATTACCCATTAAGAAATCGATAGTAACCGAATTGTGCTACAGGACAGCTTTGCAAAGTGAACCCTCTTCCCCACACATAATACAATTACACTAAGCCTTGCCACCTTATGCAGGCTGCTGCTTCAGATAATCAGTTAGATGTGTCCATTTCAACACTAGAGGGAGGACATGTTTCACTGAGATATCTGTGTCTTTTAACTGTCCTGCAAATAATTCTATGAGATAAAAAATATGCTATCGTAGTTTTCTTGTGAGCAGTTTGGCTCCCAACATATTATTTCAGCTTACCTTTATTCCTTTTATGCATATACATGGACACAAACGTTCCCTAATATTGCCAACACTCAATGCTAGATGGGTGTGTCACAGCATGTCGCAAGAATTTGATTGGTATGCAAATCAATCCTCCTGTGCACTTAATCAGCTTCCAACTGTCCCTTTTTTTGGAGGGACAGTCACTCTTTGGGAGCCCTGTCCCTCTGTCCCTCTGTCCTCCTCATTTGTCCCTCTTTCAGGACTTTGTCCCTCTTTCTATGTAAATATATATATTGCTCTACTAAAAAATGTTTGGTCAACTCTAAACTTTATTACCATCCTTTAAATTGATATATTACTAATTTTAACATGTTAATATGAAGGAAAATGAACCAGGATAGGAAGGGTCAGTGTGGTTTGATTTATAAAACAGCATATTTTTTCTTATGAAATCTTTATAGTATGCGTGACTAGGGGTGTGCCAGGGGCGTGATCAGGGGTGTGTCAGGGGCGTAGCTTAAGTGTCCCTCTTTCTCATCTCAAAAAGTTGGGAGGTATGACTTAATTTCTTATGAGGGAAGATGAAAATTGTATCTATGGTTGCAGAAAAGTGCAATCTGAGTCTTATTGGCACTTCTGGACATTCATAGCTGGCTACAAGCTTAAACACAAGATTATTTTAATAGTGTTACATTAAAGAGAACCCGAGGTGGTATTTAATTATGTTACTGGGGCACAGAGGCTGGTTGTGCACACTAACACCAGCCTCTGTTGCTCCATGGTGTGCCTCCATGTCCCCCCTGCGCGCCGCTATACCCCCGCAGTGCTGGCGACACGCAGCACGTTGCCAGCACAATGTTTACCTAAGCGCTGTCAGTCAGCGCCGCTCCCCCGCCTCCTCCGCATCGGCGCTACCCGCCCGCGTCACTTACCACCTATCAGCGGGAGGGAAGGGACACGGGCGGGTAGCGCCGATGCTGAGGAGGCGGGGGAGCGGCGCTGACAGACAGCGCTTAGGTAAACATTGTGCTGGCGACACGCTGCATGTCGCCAGCACTGCGGGGGTATAGCGGCGCGCAGGGGGACATGGAGGCACACCATGGAGCAACAGAGGCTGGTGTTAGTGTGCACAACCAGCCTCTGTGCCCCACTAACATAATGAAATCCCACCTCGGGTTCTCTTTAAAAATGATTTTTGAAATGGAAATAGAGTATAATGGTTAATATTATTCTTTAACAAAAATATAAAGAGAATGCAAGAAGGAAAAATTCTTGGTGGCCACATTGTTATGAAAGAGGATCATGCTGGCCACACTGTTCTTAGAGGTGTACATGGTGGCCACAATGTTATGGAAGAAGATCATTGTGGCCACACTGTTATGGGAGACGATTATGGTGGCCACACTTTTATGCGAGATGATTATTGTGGCCACACTGTTTTTGGGAGAAGACAGTGTTTTGGGGAAAAGATCATGGTGGCCATACTGTTATGGGAGAAGATCATGGTGACCACACTTATGGGAAAATATCATGGTGGCCACACTGTTACGGGAGAAGATCATGATGGCCACACTGTTTTTGGGAGAGGATCATGCTGACCATACTGTATGGGAGAAAATTGTCATGGTGGCCACACTGTTATGGAAGAAGGTTATGGTGGCCACACTATTATGAGAGAAGATCATGATGCCAGCACTGTTATTGGAGAGTATTATGGTGGCCACACTGTTATGAGAGAGAATCATGGTAGCCACACTGTTATGGAAGGAGTACATGGTGGCCACATTGTTATGGGTGAAGATCATTGTGGCCACACTGTTATGGCAGAGGATCATGTTGGCCACACTGTTATGAAAGGTGTACATGATGGCCACATTGTTATGAGAGAGGATCATGTTGACCACACTGTTATAGAACAGTGTACATGATGCCCACACTGTTAAGGCAGAAGATCATAATTTTTTAATAAGTGACTGCAATACATGTCACAATGCTGGCTAGTGTAGGCAGGGTTGGGCCAAGGCAGAGGCGAGAGAGGCTCCAGCCTCAGGGCGCAGTGTAGGAGGGGGCGCACAACTCACTCAGCTATCATTCCTCTATTGTGTTTGAAGCATAGAGAAATAAGAAAATGGGATGCATGGCAGTGATTACAAGCCATATAACTAGAGATTAAAATGCTGGGGGCTCTGGGGTGCCTCTTAGTCTAATAGCAGTCAGTGTGGGATGGCTGGGGTGTGAGGGATGGAGGGGCGCACTTTGGTGTCTCAGCCTGGAGGACCTTGTCCTGGCTCAGAGCAAAGCGGTAGTATTGCTACCCTGGACTCTCCTCTACAGCCATGAGGATAGAACATACAATATTTAACCACAAGTTTTCAGCTAAGATGCATATAATAATGCAGAGATTTTATTATGGAAACGCTAGATAGTAATAAGCAGGGGAGAACTGGCCCAAGTAAGCCATCCTCTGCTTGCCAGAGCCCATTGTACACCTTCATCATATTAAACATATTTATAGATGTTAGATGTGATTTAATATAGAATCCTCACATTCATTTTATTTTTACTCTTGTAAAGTTATAAATATGTTTGCAAAGTATTTAAAATAACCTTGAGTTTGGTGTTCCATTTGTGGGACAATGAAATATGCATGCAAGTGTTGATTGTACGTTAATAAGTTCTGACATTATTGCAGAAAGTACTAACTATATTAAAAAAGTGACTATTTTTAGCAACAGGCAGATAAGCCGAAATTAAAATTCAGAGCTTCAGCATGAAAGGAAATTGTAATGAGATGAGGGTTTTTTTTGCCCACCACCATAAACAAATAGATGGCAGAGCAGATAAAGGATGTTTTACACGAGTCAAAGTGAGACTGGAACTGTGTTATTTGATTTTATAATAAGTACAAATCAGACAGCTACAAGAAGTAGTGATCTGGATTGGGTCTCCACAAGTTTTCTTAATTATTTTGTCCCTTATCCAGGGGATGCAGTGACAAATAAAGTTTTCTTTGATTTAGCTTGCTGGCATCCAGCCGATACATGTTATTTATATCTCCCGGAGGTGACTTGTTGATCATTTGATTTCTGTGAGCAGACAGTGTCTGCCCCTTGGTTCATGACTAGACAGCACGCAGAGTTAAGGAGAGACTCACATATTTGTCACAGTGTCATATTATATCTGAAAACCAGGTATCAAAATGTGCAGAGCCATCTGAAATAGTCACTTTAAAAAATGTTTGTATGAAAAAAAAGTGCCCCTATGGGGTACCTACCTCAGGAGGGGGAAGCCTCTGGGTCCTAATGAGGCTTCCCCCATCCTCCTCCATCCTTCCATTCCAGCACTGTCACCGTCGAAGGTCAGCCGGGGCTCCAGGATAACAACAATCCTGTGTGAGCCTCATATAGGCGCAGTAGCAGTTTGCCTTCGAGCTCCGGTGGAAATAGCCAAGCCCAATCGGATCCACTAGAGCAGATCCAATCGGGCTTGGCTATTTCCGCCTGAGCCTGAAGGAAAACTGCTAATGCGCAAGGCTCACACAGGTTTGTTATGACCCTGGAGCTCAGCACCACCGACAAGTTTGTTGCCAGATTTTTGGTGGATGACAGCGCTGGAACAGAGGGATGGAAGAGGGCAGGGGAAGCCTCATTACCATACAGAGGTAAGTACCCCATAGGGGCACTTTTTTTTCTTACAGATCCTCTTTTCTTTGTCTCAGTAGTGAGATTCCTCTGGAAGGTCCTGAGGCTTCCCGGATCATCTTGTTGCTCACCAACCACAGGGACCCACTGTACCTATTCAACCTAGTCCAAATCAAATTGGTTTCTTCTGGCTGCACTCCTGGCCATAAATGAGGATACATCTGAACTGGAACAAAGTGCTTGTGGATGGAAAATAGTGATGGTTATGTCTAGCCTAGGAGAACTTTAAGAAGCATGTGATTTGTTTGGTCAGCTGGTAGATTAGCAAAGCTCTGATTTGCCATGATTACATCCTGCTTTAGCATATGTACATGACTAGCAAATCAAAGACTTATATATCTATCACCTGACCAAACTGATTACAGGCTTCTCCATGAGTTCTCCTAGACATGGCCATCACTAATGGAAAAAATGACATGCATGGGTGGCTTAGTTGTACTAAGCATGAGCGGACCTTACTCTCACTTGGCCAGTCCAAATGCACTTGCCCGTGGCCTGGAGCATGACTATGTACAGAGGATCCCTGCTTTGAATTTGTGGGCTACAGGAGGATCTGCAAAGCATCTGGACCATCCAGAGACTTTCAAATACCAAGTATGTAAAAATGTTTTCAATTCAAATGGACTTTGATTACATAATTGCCTCATAGAATTGTTAGGCGATCTTGACTTTACCTTTTGATTGCAGCATTGTCATCTCATTCCTTTAACTACTGACACATATGAATTATACTGGTCTTGTGGTTAGGTAGGTGCAGTGTAAGCACCAATTACGTAGACCCAGTAGGCACAAAGCTGCGCATGCACAGGTGGCACTGTGCTACTATTGTTCAGTTGAGGGCCAGTGTAACAATCTGTGCAGCTAAATGATGTCACAATATCCTTATGCCAGAAGCAGCGTATAAGGTAAAAAAAAAAAAAAAAACAGAGCAAAGTAAATATATAGATTGTAAATTAACAATATAAGACTAAGCCCCAAATAGCTAACAACATATCAAACATTATTCATCACATACATATAAATAGATAAAAATAGAGGGAAGTGGCAGCATGATCAGCAGAGCCTCTGCAGATATCCACACTAAAGATGCTACAAGTTAAGAAATCTATTGCACAAAATTTCTATTGCACCTAGGCAAAAAATACCATGGTACTTTTCGTCAGTAGAGCAAAAGTCATCCAGGGGAAAATTCCCCTTTTGCAGACAGTCCTCCAACAGAGTAGCGTGACACCTTAGTTAGTTTATCAAAAATATATAGCGTTGTATGGTTCTGTATACTGGGAAGTTCAGTATGTCCTCTTACCCTTGAGGCCTGAGAAATCTACAACGATATATATTTTTGATAAACTAAGGTGTCATTCTACAATTACTTCACATCTTTATAATAAAAAGATATATGTAGCATCTTTTGGAGGACTGCAAAAGGGGAATTGTCCCCTGGAGGACTTTTACTCCACTGACGAACTACACCTGATTTTGACATTGCTCACAGGATTTGAATCTGCAATTATACATGTTCAAGGGCTGAAGCTCAGCTCAATCTATGGTATACCTCTAAAGTTTGCTTCCAATGGATGTGAATTTGCAAATATACATGTTCCAGAGCTGGAGCTCAGCTTAATCTATGGGATACCTTTGAAGTTTGCTTGCACTTATGCATGTTTAGGGGCAGGAGCCCAGTTCATTATCTTCAAGCTCAATAGATCTGCAACGACTCAAAGTTTGAAATTTATTGTGCCTAAGACTCATAGAAAATACTGTTGCCTTTTTGGAAAGATGCGTACCATGGTACTTTTTGCCTGATTTTTGTGCAATAGATTTCTTAACTTGTAGAATCTTTAGTGTGGATATCTGCAAACTCTGCTGATCGTGCTGCCACTTCCCTCTCTTTTTATCTATTTACTAGCTGGTCGCCCGGCGTTGCCCGGGTATGTAATTGGCTAGTGTTACCTCTGCCCACTTTTTCTAATCCTAACACACAATTACTCAAGGATGACCTAGTTTGTGAGCTTTGCGGTCTTTGGCATCAATAATTGGCATTGAAATGAAATAAATCTAATTGGCTGTGGCTCCACTCCTTTGAAAATCAATAGGTGAATTTTGATTAGCTTTTGTAGGCTCCACCCACTTTTCTGAATAAAAATCCCAGTCACCCAGTGACCAACTGTGCAAAGTTTAAGAAACCTGCCATTGACAGAGTAAGAAAAACAAAAGTTTGCTTTCTTAAAACAGAAAGAATTTGCGATAATTCGGGTTGGAGTGAATTTAAAATGTCTCCCAGTGCATCACTGTTGAATATATGCAAATTAACCATTGTTACTCTTAAAAGCTAAACACACCTCCAGAACTGCTGGAATGCAATGATGTGTCAGCTTGTTAATTTGTACAGAGCCATAATAATCCATCATGCATACAGACTGTTTTGGATTATTTAATCCTCATCAGTGCATGGCATGGATTCATTTGGCTCTATGCAGTAGGGCTTGTAACACCGAGAGGTACAGACTAACCAGCAAGCTCATGGTGACCCAGAACTCATTGGAGTGTGTAATGGACTACAATGGTCCTAAAAGCCCCCTTAATAAGATGTTAAGAAAAACAAAAGTTTGCTTTCTTAAAACAGAAAGAATTTGTGATAATTCAGGTTGGAGTGAGCTTGAGATGTCTCCCAGGGCATCACTGCTGAATATATGCAAATTAACCATTGTGCACTTAGAAACTAAACACACCTCCAGTGTAACAGTGTAAGAATGACTGCAGTTTACATTTTCCAGTGAAATTTGTATTTGTCTCTGCCCCCTTTTTGGTTATGGGAATAAAATGTATCCTATACTTTATTCCAGGTAATGTACTATGTGTGTGCCAAATTTCAGTTTACATTCTAGCAGTGAAATTTGTATTTTTCTCCACCCACTGATGTCCTGATGCTTCCCGGGTATGTATTTGGCTGCTGTTGGCTGTGGCCACTTTTTCTAAACCTAACACACAATTGTCAATAGTCAATGACCAAGTTTGTGAGATTTGTGGTCTTTGGCATAAATAATTTTCATTGAAATGAAACACATCTGATTCGCTGTTTGTGGCCCCACCCCTTTTCTAAATATTTAACCCCAGTCACCCTTAAAAGCTAAACACACCTCCAGAACTGCTGGAATGCAATGATGTGTCAGCTTGCTAATTTGTACAGAGCCATAATAATTCAACATGCATACAGACTGTTTTAGATTGTTTGATCCTCATTAGTGCATGGCATGGATTAATTTGGCTCTATACAGTAGGGCTTGTATCACAACGAGAGGTACAGACTAACCAGCAATCTCATGGTGACCCAGAACTCATTGGAGTGTGTAAGGGACTACAATGGTCATAAAAGCCCCCTTACTAAGATGTTAAGAAAAACAAAAGTTTGCTTTCTTAAAACAGAAAGAATTTGAGATAATTCAGGTTGGAGTGAGCTTGAGATGTCTCCCAGAGCATCACTGCTGAATATATGCAAATTAACCATTCTACCCTTAGAAGCTAAACACACCTCCAGTGTAACAGTGTAAGAACGGCTGCAGTTTACATTTTCCAGTGCAATTTGTATTTGTCTCTTTTTGGTTATGAGAATAAAAAGTATCCTATACTTTATTCCAGGTAATGTACTATGTGTGTGCCAAATTTCATTCAAATCCGTTCAGCCGTTTTTGCGTGATCGAGTAACAAACATCCAAACATCCAAACATCCAAACATCCGAACATCCGAACATCCAAACATCCGAACTTTCCCATTTATTATATTAGTAGGATATGTATGTGATGAATAAAGTTTTATATGTTTTTAGATATTTGGGACTTAAACTCATATTGGTAATTTACAATCTACAGTATATTCCAATTTATATATTCACTCCCCTTTCAATTGCGTTTTTCAAAGTTTACCTGGACCTTAGGTCCTAAAGGGGATATATTTGTGACTATTGATTGATTATTAGACTTTCTGTCTAAAAAAAAAAAAAAAAGTGTTTAACTTACCTGGGGCTTTAATCGACCTCCCCCTTCCCCCCACAGTGGCAAAAACCTTCCAGTTTTTGCGACTTTAATGTTGCGGGCCACTGCGCATGCGCAGGGTGCTCCCGCTGACGTGAGCCGGAGAGAGGCGCAGTGGCCCGTCTCAAAAAAGTCGCAAAAAAGTAATTGTCCCACTGTGGGTACAGGATGTCTGCAGGGGGCTGGAGGAATTCCCAAGTAAGTTAAACTTTTTAAAAACTTTTTTTAACCTTACAGTTAAAAAAGACGCCTGCTGGTGGACAGCACAAGTGCATACAAAGTCCAAATGCTGCCACCTGCAGGAATATAAGGCAAATATCATGACGGCCATACTTTATATCTGTGCAATGCCGCAACATTTAGGGCTTGTTCACACTAGAGGCGCTTTTGGACTTTTTTAAGCACTGACGATTTTTCAAAAGCGCCCTAAAACGGCTACACCATGCTTTCCTATGGTGTAGTTCAGATTGGGGCGTTCCATGCGCTGTCAGTTGACATAAGCACTGCATGGACCATTTTCAGGGCGATTTGCCTTGAATGGAAGGTATAGGAAAAACGCAAAAGGCTCACAAAATCGGTTTGTGCAGTGATTGTGTTTGCGCTTTTTAAGAATAAAAACATTGTATTTATTCTTTTCCGAGTCTTGCATCAGGGAGTGAATAAAAAAAAACGCTCTGGAAAAACGCTTCGAAAAGTGCATTTAACAAAAACGTAGGGCGCACCCAAGCACCGGGAAAGGAAAAAGAATGCCTCAAACTACCAACGCGAACGGACGCGCTATTGGAACGCAATGGGAACAAGGCCTAATACAACGAAGGGAGCATGGCCACAAGCAATATTCAACATTAATGTTGAATATTTTCCAAGGGTTCCAACACAGGTACGGAGGGGAGTAAGAGGATCGGGGAAGCCTTCTGACTATTCAGAGGCTTCCCTCTGCTGAGGTAAGTATCCAAATTTATTTTCACTTCTGGTGAATACTGCTTTTCTGCTATTTTGGGTGACTCCTCCCACCTACTTAGGTCTGAGTATCTGACAGTAAAAACCCATGACAGTGTATTTTTAAGCCAAGCACACTGTATAACAATGTTTTACATCTTTGTGCCGTTCTCATCTACCTAAAAGGAAAATATGTAATTATCAACCAGAAGAGAGCTTCTCATGGGTGCTATTTCCTTGCTTTCTTATAAAACATTTTTTTAAGAAATATTCTCTCTTCTCATAGCTCTTCTCTCCCTCGGAGTGCCGAATAGATAACTTCTGGCTTCAGCGCGCCAGTAAATTCATTTTTAAAGAATGACCATGAAATGTTTAATTTTACGATCTACGCTCTTCTTTCAAAAACTATTAAGTGCATTTGATTTATTAGAATAGCCATGCTTTTCCATCTGTCTAAAACATAACGTACAAAGTCCCGGTCGCACAATTCAAAACAGATTAAATCTAAATGGAAAGCCTTCATGGCAGTCATCATCAGCTTTACTGCGTTTTATGTCCCGAAATAACGATAAGCTGTATATGTTCTACTTCTATATCGAAGCTTGGAGCAGTTTTCATTCACAGCACTGAGCCGGCTATTATTATAGCCAATTTGGCCACCAATTAAGTAATTTGTCAACTGTCATGAGGTGGTGTTGGTGACCAAACATTCACAGAATTAACCATCTGTTAGAAGAAATCTCCTGGTTTAGATGTGCCTGAGTTTCACACATATTTGAACTTCGGTTATGACACATCCGACAGCAGCAATGCTAATACCATATGGCTGTGTCTACAGGGCAAAACATATTTTGATGTTACCTCTATGAACCGATTACCAACTTCATTTTTCATAAAGTGTAATTAGCAAACATCAACCGCTCCTGCTGTGTGATGCTGTGTTTCGGAAATCTTACTTCAGATTCTCGTTTAAAGAGAATCTGTACTCTAAAATTCTTACAATATAAAGCATACCATTCTATTCATTATGTTCTCCTGGGCCCCTCTGTGCTGTTTCTGCCACTCCCTGCTGCAATCCTGGCTTGTAATTGCTATTTTTATGCAGTGTTTACAAACAAAAGACATAGCAAGTGATAGGATGAGAGGAGCTCAGTGTGTGAGTCATACAGAGTGTGCAGGGGGCCTGGAGAGGGTGTGTATAGCTTCTATCCAATTACAAGCAGCACAGCACATTCCAGCTTGACTGCCTCAGCCCGACAGACCCGTCAGAGGAAAGAAGATTAGATCATATAACAGAGATAATACAGCCACTGTGCAAGTAGGAAAGGCTGCAGTTAGACAGAGCACATTAGAACAGGTATAGGAACTTATAGGATAGAAGAAATAAGGATGAAAATTTTGTTACAGAGTCTCTTTAAAGATCTGCTCAGAGTGAAGGCGTGAAAAAAGTATGTTTCTGCTTTCTGAACTCTCCGTAGTAACAAGTGTTATCACACTGAGCAGTTTGTGATCCTTAAAATGTTATTGAAATAAACTTACTAAGTATGTAAAGGGTACCTTCAGTGAGAACTGCATGGCAAAATAATTTATCCAGAGATTTGAAAGGTAGAATGACACACAAAATAGTATGATTGAGTGCCATAAGGAAGCTCCCCAAGTCAAAATGAAATCCCTCTCCCTTGGCAGTTTAGCACATTCCATGTTTTTTTCTCTCAATTCTCACTCATTTAAAGGATACACAAAGTGACATGTGACATGATAAGATAGACATGGGTATGTACAGTGCCTAGCACACAACTAACTATGCTGTGCTCCTTTTTTTTTCTTTCTCTGCCTGAAAGGGTTAAATATCAGGTATGTAAGTGGCTGACTCGGTCCTGACTCAGACAGGAAGTTACTGCAGTGTGACCCTCACTGATAAGAAATTCCCCTTTTTATCTCTTTCTTGCTCTCAGAAGCCATTTTCTGCTAGGAAAGTGTTTTATAGTTGGACTTTCTTATCAGTGAGGGTCACAAGGTAGTCACTTCCTGTCTGAGTCAGGACTGAGTCAGCCACTTACATACCTGATATTTAACTCTTTCAGGCAGAGAAAAAAAAACAAGGAACACAGCATAGTTATTTGTGTGGTAGGCACTGTACATACACATGTCTATCCCATCATGCCACATGTCACTTCAGATATCCTTTAACCAAACAGTGTACCTTCAACTCACCCAAACCCCCCCCCCCTCCCCTGCCCCCACTTTGGCTCCGATAGACACTGTCCTAATGTCTTCTCCTGCAAACCTCTGCATTGCATGCCAAGATAAGATACACCACTTGTGGAAACCATAGAGAACACTGCTCAATATACTGGAAGATGTTCCATGGCAATAACAGCCAAGTGTCTCTTCCAGCTAGTGATGGCGGGGGGGGGGGAGCACAATCTCTCTCCTAGATGTCACTGTGGTTGGAGGCGTCTGGAGCAGGTGAGGTATGTGCTGCTGCTTCCCTGAGCATATACTTTGCACAGGGCTGGGGAGAGCACCAGGGCCAGATTTTCCATAAGGCACTATAAGCACGTGCCTACAGGCACCTGATGATGGAAAGGCGGCTCACTTCCCTCCCCGAACGCATCCCTCCCCCTTCTCTATACAGGGTCCTGATGAGAGTGTAAATGAGAGGTTACTCACCTCTTGGCATTCCACTGATGAGATCTCCCTTCATTCAGGGGCATCTCTATCGTGTTAATACTGAGGTTCCTCTAGCTACCTAATACCTGAGGGAACCTTTAGCTACTTAATGTTGAGGGTACCTCTGACTACCTGATACTAAGGAGCACCTGTAGTTACCTATGATGGGCAAGGGAAGTAAGGGAGGAGTGACAACTGGGACAGCAATCACCCTTATGGTGCATTTTCATGGGCGTTTGTAGGTTCATGGAGGATGAAGTCTAAGGTGCCAGGACATCTGTGCCTATAGCCTCCTGGGAGGTAAATCCAGGCCTGGGGAGCACAAACTCTTTCCTAGATGTCACTGTGGTTGGTTAGGCTCTCCCTCATGGCTTCCTCTAGTGCCTGTCAGGTGTAATGATGCAATCAGGAGAAGCCGGCACTAGTGGAAGCGTGAGGGGGAGGTGACGTCACTCGTTGCGTGGAGGCGTCTGGAGCAGGTGAGGTACGTGCTGCTGCTTCCCTGAGTATATACTCTGCACAGGGCTGGGGGAGCACAGGAAAAGGGAAGGAAAGATACAAGGGGGAACACAAGAGGTATGGGGGGGGGGGGCACAAAAAGTGCAAGGTGGACACAAGGTGGTGGACACAAGGTAAACAATTAGAGAAATTGATATCAATTGTTCACTTGAAAAAGACTTAAAAAAAGGCTTATACTCACCTTTCCCTTCTGAATATCAACACTCAGGCCTCATTCACACCTAAAATCGCAAACGCAAGCATTTTGCGTTTTGTGCACTTTCCCCCCTCCCGGCACTCCACTGCATGCTGCGTTTCTGGTAAAAGCGCTTTTCTAAGTGCTTTTCCAAAGTGGTTTTGTAATTCACTCTCTGACGCAAGTCAGGAACAGTGGTGCTCAGCAGAGCTCGAATATTCGAGTAGCTCGAATATTCGAGCTCTTTATCAGCTATTCGAGCTCGGTATTCGAGCTCCGAATAGCTGGAGATATTCGAATGGGCTATTCGAGTGAACTCGAATAGCACATTCACTATTCGCGCTATTCGAGCTAACAGCGCTATTCGAGCTCGAATACCGAGCTCGAATAGCGTCATAGCCCAGATTGATGTCCTTAGAGCCAATCAGAGGGCTCCCAGGCCCTCTGACGGCAGCCAATCACTGAGGGGGACCCTGGCCAGCCCCTACCCTATAAATAGCGGCCGCCATGTTCGGTTTTTCCGTCCTTGCCTGACTTTGTACAGAGAGAGATCTGCTCCTTTGTGCTTTGGCTTAGTAAGAGCTTTATTGTGGTCATTCACCTAGCGTTTTTGCTCACATACACCTCCTATATACACCTATATTGTTGTTAGTTAGATAGACATTGTATTTTAGTTAGTAGCTTGTGTGTTACTAGAGAGCCAGCTGCTGCAGGCAAGCTTACACAACTTTAGGCCTCAGGGCCTGCCTGTGTGGGCAGCTCAGCTGTTCTCTCCTGTCCTCTGTTAGTTTATTTCTTCTCATCTATACCAGTATTTCTGCTGTCCTTTACTAGTACTACTGAGTGATTGTATTTTGTACTGTAGTTATATAACTGTACTAGGACTAACTAGGACACTCACTGTCACTGTTTGTTCATAGCTCCTGCGTGTGACCGTGTGTGTGTGCGTGCACTGTCTGTAGTGTACACACACTCTATTTCCTTCTGATTACTGATTAATTATTGTAATTTCTAGTTGTACTTCCTGACTGTTACTACTTACTTACTGTACTAGGGACACTCACTCAGTCACTGTTCATAGGCTAGCTCCTGCGCGTGTGTGCGCGTGCGTGCACTCACTGTCTGTAGTGTACACACACTCTATTTCCTTGTGATTACTATTGATTATTGTAATTTCTAGTTGTACTTCCTGACTGTTACTACTTACTTACTGTACTAGGGACACTCACTCAGTCACTGTTCATAGGCTAGCTCCTGCGTGTGTGTGCGCGTGCACTGTCTGTAGTGTACACACACTCTATTTCCTTGTGATTACTACTGATTACTGAATCTGATTAAGTTGTAATTTCTAGTTGTACTTCCTGACTGTTACTACTTACTTACTGTACTAGGGACACTCACTCAGTCACTGTTCATAGGCTAGCTCCTGCGTGTCTGTGCGCGTGCGTGCACTCACTGTCTGTAGTGTACACACACTCTATTTCCTTGTGATTACTATTGATTATTGTAATTTCTAGTTGTACTTCCTGACTGTTACTACTTACTTACTGTACTAGGGACACTCACTCAGTCACTGTTCATAGGCTAGCTCCTGCGTGTGTGTGCGCGTGCACTGTCTGTAGTGTACACACACTCTATTTCCTTGTGATTACTACTGATTACTGAATCTGATTAAGTTGTAATTTCTAGTTGTACTTCCTGACTGTTACTACTTACTTACTGTACTAGGGACACTCACTCAGTCACTGTTCATAGGCTAGCTCCTGCGCGTGTGTGCGCGTGCGTGCACTCACTGTCTGTAGTGTACACACACTCTATTTCCTTGTGATTACTACTGATTATTGTAATTTCTATGTAACGATCGGTGAAGCACAGAGAGGATCTGATTACCAGTGATCTGCAGAATCACTGGGAATACAGATGTATACCAGATTATACGTGATCTGCAGTATCACTGATAATCCGATATACTAGCTAACCTCTGTTCACCTGAGTAGAGTGTAGTGTTTGGTGTAACAGTAACACTTTGAGGACTAGGCCTCAGTGCAGCAAGGAGTACTGCACAGATTCCTTCCGCAGACCTGAGCTCTCCAAGACGGGAGGAGTCAGACTGACAGTAGGAAGGATAGTCTGAAAGTGACCATCAGGAGGAAGGGTCGCTAACAGAGCGAGGAACCGCCTCTAACGGTAAGGTCGGTTCTCGAGGTCGGACAAGCCAGGTAGTACACACACGGACAGATAAAGTACAAGATCAGGAGGCAAAGGCGAAGTCAAAGTACAGGCAGGGTTCAGCAATGGGGTATCAGATATATCGGGGTACAAAATCAGGAGGCAGAAGCAGAGTCAAAGAACGAGCCGGGGTTCGGCAACAGAGTATCAGAAATATCGAGGTACAAGATCAGAGTTCAGGAGGATAGTCAAGGCAGGCAAAAGTCATAACAGATAATCACAATCAAACTAGTACTTTAGCTATCAACAGAATCTAGCTAAGTGTAGGATTACAGCTCCAGCTGGTCCTGGCACACTTGCGGATCTGACTACGGATCTGGGTGCTCCCACATATGTGATCGCACGCCAGACAAAGAGCAAGTGAACAACCAGCAGTATATATACTCTAGGACCTTTCCAGGAGCTCCCTAATTGCTGGTCCAATGAGAGCAGTGGAATTTGTCAGCTGACCCAGCTGGTCAGCCGACTCCCTTCTAACTGCTATTTAAACTCTGCCTCTGTGCTCGCGTGCGTGTAAGTCTGAATCTTGGTGGACTATCAGTCCCAGCCACACCAGTACTGTCATGCAATGTATCTAGTGCGGGGGCCGCCTCCGATGCGGATTCCGCCGTTACCAATGCGGATTCCGCCGTTACCAATGCGGATTCCGCCGCACTGCCTATGCGGCATGCGGCGTTTTTTCCGCGTTGTGACGCCATGCTGGACGCGGAAACGGCCGCCTCACCTCGAGAGACAGCGGCCTTTCCGCGTTTCCTTACAGTACCCCCCCCCCCCCCGAGGAGTGGACTCCGGACAACTCCCACCAGGTTTCTCGGGGTGTAAGGCATGAAACTCCCTCACCAACTCATCCGCATGCATACGGTTCCCAGGTACCCATTGCCTCTCCTCGATGCCATACCCTTTCCAATGTACGAGGTACTGTACCGAGTTTTGTACCTTGCGAGCATCTAATATTTTTTCCACTTCATATTCGGGTTGGGTATCTACCATTACGGGAGGAGGAGAAGTAGGACCCACCTGGACTGCAGGTTTAAGAAGGGACACGTGGAAGGACTTCACCCCCCGCATGCTGGTGGGAAGGTCAATGGTATACGTAACACTGTTAATCTTTTTAGTCACGGAAAATGGGCCCACAAACCTGGGACCCAGTTTGGCAGATGGCTGCTTCAGGGTCAAGTGACGTGTGGACACCCAGACTAGATTCCCTGGCTGAAACTTCCATTCCACGGACCGTCTCTTATCTGCTTGACCCTTCTGACTCTGGAACGCCTTCTGCAAATTCCCCTTAACAATTCCCCAATTGTCCCTGAGTGACCTCTGCCAATCCTCCAGTGCAGGAAATGGGGACGAGACAACTGGAAAAGGGGAGAATTTGGGTGACCTCCCTGTTACAATCTGGAATGGGGAAAACCCAGACGAGGTATTCTTTAAATTATTTTGGGCGAATTCCGCGAAGGGCAAAAATTTCACCCAGTCACTTTGCGCCTCCGCAACGTAACATCTCAGGAATTGCTCCAAAGATTGGTTAATGCGTTCTGTCTGCCCATTCGTCTGTGGGTGGTAGCCTGACGAGAACGACAATTTCATGCCCATTTGGTGACAAAATGCCCTCCAGAATCCAGACACAAACTGGACTCCCCTATCAGACACAATGTCTTCCGGAATGCCATGCAGCCGGAAGACGTGAATGATAAACAATTCGGCTAATTCTTGAGCCGAGGGGAGTCCTTTCAGGGGCACAAAATGGGCCATCTTGCTAAACCGGTCGACTACCACCCAAATAACAGACATGCCTTCAGACCTGGGCAATTCCCCCACAAAATCCATGGACAGGTGGGTCCATGGCTCACTCGGGGTGGGCAAAGGCTGCAACCTTCCTACAGGTGCCAGCCGGGAGGGTTTACTCCTGGCACATACCGCACACTCCTTAACAAACTCCTTGCAATCTGTTGCCAAGGAAGGCCACCAAGCACACCTGGCAATCAGATCCTGCGTTCTGGCCGCTCCAGGATGACCAGCATTCTTGTGGGTGTGAAAGAGTTGCAGAACTTGTAACCGGAATGGCAGTGGGATAAACAAGACCCCTTTGGGTTTCCCCTCAGGAACATCCCGCTGAAAGGGACCCAAAATCTCTGTCCAATCCTCCCAAGTCTCTGTGGCGGCTAACACCAGTTTCTGCGGGATGATGGATTCAGGAGCGGGGGGCTGTGCTGTCTTAGGTTCAAAACACCTGGAGAGGGCATCTGCTTTGACGTTTTTGCTGCCTGGAGTGTACTTGATTATGAACCTGAATCTCGTAAAAAATAAGGACCACCGGGCCTGACGGGGACTCAGCCTCTCTTAGCCCCCTCGATGTATTCCAAGTTCTTGTGGTCAGTGTAAACAGTGATCGTGTGCTCTGCCCCCTCTAACCAGTGGCGCCACTCCTCAAATGCCAACTTAATAGCCAGAAGTTCCCGGTTGCCTATATCATAATTTTTTTCTGCAGGTGAAAACCTGCGGGAAAAATAAGCACATGGGTGTAATCTGCCCTGCAACCCAGACCGTTGAGACAGCACCGCCCCCACCCCAACTTCTGAGGCATCAACCTCCACAATGAAGGGAAAGGACGTGTCAACATGCCTCAAAATTGGTGCTGAGCAAAATAATTTTTTCAATAGAGCAAATGCCGCCACGGCTTCAGGAGACCAGTGGTTGGTATCCGCCCCTTTTTTCGTGAGACTGGTAAGGGGGGCAACTAACGTGGAGTATCCCTTAATGAACCTCCTGTAATAGTTCGCGAACCCTAAAAATCTCTGCAGGGCCTTCAACCCCACTGGCTGTGGCCACTCCAACACGGCTGTGACCTTGGCAGGATCCATTGAGAGGCCCGAGGTGGAAATTACGTATCCCAGAAACGTGACCGTGGTCACTTCAAATATACACTTTTCCACCTTAGCGTAGAGCCTATTCTGTCTTAATTTGTTTAGGACAAATTTGACGTGGACCCTGTGTTCGGAGAGGTTATTGGAGTAAATTAGTATATCATCGAGGTATACCAGTACGAATTTACCCAATACCTCCCGGAATACCTCATTGATTAGTTCCTGGAAGACGGCTGGCGCATTGCACAACCCGAAGGGCATCACTAAGTACTCGTAATGCCCGTCGGGTGTGTTAAAGGCCGTCTTCCATTCATCGCCCCTTCTAATGCGGATTAGGTTGTATGCCCCCATCAGATCTAACTTAGAAAAGATCTTAGCAGTAGTGACCTGCGTGAATAAGTCGTCTATCAATGGTAACGGATAGCGATTCTTCACCGTGATTTTATTGAGACCTCGGTAATCGATACAAGGTCGAAGACCCCTGTCTTTCTTCTTAACGAAAAAGAAGCCGGCCCCAGCAGGTGACCGAGAGGGCCGAATAAGCCCCTTGGCCAAGTTGTCACGAATGTATTCCTGCATAGCCAACTTCTCGGGACCGGACAAGTTATACAGGTGACCCCTAGGGGGCATACAACCAGCACGGAGATCAATGGGGCAATCGAACGGGCGATGAGGAGGTAATTGATCAGCAGACTTGGGACAAAAAACATCAGAAAAATCGGAATATACCTCGGGAACACCCTCCACGTAAACCTTGGTCTGACCCAATGTCACCTTCCCCAGACACTGCTGATGACAATGATCGGACCATCTGGTTATCTGGCCCGTAGCCCAGTCGATTTGTGGAGAGTGGGCTTGTAACCAAGGCATGCCTAGGATAATAGTGGAGGTTGACATATGTAAAACGAAAAACTGTAATTGTTCCCCATGCAGTACCCCTATCATGACCTTCACCTGCGGAGTCTGTGACAGGGGACGATCCTGTTGCAGAGGGGAATCGTCTACTGCCGTGACCTGAATGGGGGGTGTCACAGGAGTGAGCGGAATACCCAACTCCTGAGCAAACTCAAAGTTCATAAAATTGGCCGCTGAGCCTTAGTCAATGAAAGCCTCAGTAGCCACAGATTTCTTCTCCCATGTAACTGTACAAGGGAGAAGCAATTTCTTTTCTTTAAGGGGTGCAAGTGGCGTGCCTAGGGTGTCACCCCCCACTACTCCTAGGCAAATTTGTTTCCCGACTTGTTCGGGCAGTTGATCCGTCATTCTCCTCCTTCGCTCCACCTGGGTCAATTTCGAACAATCAATCTGCATTGGTTCGGGTGGAGGCAAGGCCGGAGGAGATGAGACAGATGGAGATGGTGTTACTAAGGGTGCAGCGGAGGGTGCCACATATGATGTTACCCTGGCACGGTGACTGCCCCGAATCTGCCTCTGATGGCGTAATCGACGGTCGACTCGAATGGCCGATGTGATGGCCTCATCGACTGTCCTGGGCTCGGGCAAGGTTAGCATTAAATCGGAGACCTCCTCCGATAACCCAGACAAGAAGTAATCCATGAGGGCAAAATTATCAAATCTGGCCGTGACTGACCATCTGCGAAATTCTGCCGCGTAATCCTCGACTGAACCCCCGTCTTGCCGCAAAAGTTTGAGCTTCCGCTCAGAGGTTGCCGCAAGGTCAGGGTCGTCGTAAATTATGGCCATGGACTTAAAGAATTCCTCTACCGAGGTCAGAGCAGTATCGGTAGGAGGCAGGTTGTATGCCCATGACTGGGAGTCACCAGTCAGCAAAGTTTAATAAAGGTGACCCGTTGGGTCTCAGTCCCCGAGGATCGGGGTCTCAACTCGAAGTACGATAATACTCTACTCTTAAAATTCCGGAAGTCAGACTTGTGGCCGGAAAATTTATCTGGTACGGGCATACGTATGTCAGCACTAGGAGGGGATCGCACTGAATCAACTGACGTCTGGAGAGTTCGCACAGAGCCTGATAAGACATCAATCATAGTCTTGTTTCCTTACAGTCTAGTTGTACTTCCTGACTGTTACTACTTACTTACTGTACTAGGGACACTCACTCAGTCACTGTTCATAGGCTAACTCCTGCGTGTGTGTGCGCGTGCACTGTCTGTAGTGTACACACACTCTATTTCCTTGTGATTACTACTGATTACTGAATCTGATTAAGTTGTAATTTCTAGTTGTACTTCCTGACTGTTACTACTTACTTACTGTACTAGGGACACTCACTCAGTCACTGTTCATAGGCTAGCTCCTGCGCGTGTGTGCGCGTGCGTGCACTCACTGTCTGTAGTGTACACACACTCTATTTTCTTGTGATTACTACTGATTATTGTAATTTCTAGTTAGTGTACTAGGGGACACACTCACTGTTCACTGTTCACACTTACTGATTACCGATTATTGTATTTTGTATTTGTACTGTACTAATCAGTTAGCGATCTAATCACTTAGTGATTAGTGTCACCTCACCCACCAACCCACTCCATTAAAGTACCCCACTTTTCACCCGCCCTTTTAAAAAACTTTTGTGTTTTTACGCCCAAAACATCTAAGATGTCTGGAAGTGGCAGCCAGCGCGGTTTGGGCAAGGGGAAGGGCAGCAAGGGAATCAGGAGGAGATAAAGCAGCATTGTGGCAAGCCGCGGCCGCGCCACCATGCACAGTTCCGCAGCAGCAGCGTCAGTGGCTAACATTCCTCCTATAGCCACTGGCCGTGGACGCCTTGGGCGCCGCCCAGCAGGAGCATCTGCAACTCACGCTGCAGAGACACAGCAGCAGCAGCGTGTAGCACCTGCTCCGATTTTCCTCCAGCCGGGTCGGAAACGTCCCATTGAGGAAAAGGATGCAGACACTGTGGTGCAACTGATGACGGAGGATGAGCAGCCCGCCATCAGCTCTGCATCCGAGGCCTCCACCCTCACCACCACCACCACCCCTTTTCGCAGCAGCCGCCCAGCAGGGCCTGGGGAGGAGGCCAGTTCACCGTCACTCGCCGACCTGTCATTCAGCAGTCTTTTGACCCCAGGCATCATGAGTAAATTGTCTGCTGTTGTTGGCGATCTTGAGGAGGAGATGCTGATGGGCATTTTGAGGGATGAGGGATTGGACAGCAAGACTGTGGCGACAGTCAAGCAGCCCATCCATGCATCAGGAGAGGAGTTTGGGGGGTCATCATCCCAGCAGGACATGTTTCAGGAGGGGGAGGATGATGATGACACGGTGACAGACAGAGACTGGGTGCCACCAGCTCCAGGGGATGTCGTCATCAGCAGCTCTGAGGAGGAGGATGCGCTTGTGGGCCTTGCAAGGAGGCGCATCATTGCAAGCATTGGCAGCAGTAGGCAGGTCCCCCAGCCTGCTGGTGTCTCAGGCTCAGCAGCAGCAGCAGCAGCATCTGCCAGTACCACCACCAGCCGCACCCAAGCCCCCCCCCCCCCCCCCCAACCACCACAGGGAGACAGGCAGCAGCGGTTCCATGCCGTAGGGGGTTGTTTTTGTCACCAATCTGGCGCTTTTTCACCATTCCCACTGTGGACAGCAAGTATGCCACTTGCAACCACTGTCAGCGGAAGTTGAGCAGAGGTGCAGACCCCTTAAAGTTCAGCACCAGCTCGCTCATCAACCACCTTGCTGCGAAACATTTCCACCAGCATGAGGAGTTCCAGAGGCTGAAGGCATCTGGTGCTGGCAGTGGCACCACACCCATCACTGCACAGCCTTCAGCAGCAGCAGCAACAGCAGCCACCCGCCCTCCTGCTCCTCCAGCAGCACCAGCAGGAGTGCGGAAACGCACTGCTCCTCCCCCCTCTGCAACTCCTGCCGCCGACACTGAGGCCTGTTCTGGCAGCCAGTCCTCAGTGGCCTCCTCTGCTGTGTCTGCTGATTCCCGTGCCAGCAAAAGGCCACGCCAGAGCCTTTTGAGCGAGTCCTTCCAGGGGGTGGTTAAGGCTCTGCCTCCCAGCAGCCGTCGCGTGCGGCAGCTGAACGGCTTGCTGGCACGGGCCATGTGCTCCCAACTCCTGCCGTACACGCTCTTGCAGGAGGGGAGCGACATGCGTGCGCTGCTTGCTTGTGCAGCCCCAGACTGGCAGCTCCCCAGCAGACACTTCTTTGTGATGGCCAATGTGGAGCCAGGGCTGGAGCACGCGGTTGGTGAAAGGGTCCACGTCACCATGGACTCCTGGAGCAGCCGCTTCGGGACAGGCCGCTACCTGTCCTTCACTGTCCACTGGGTCAGCTTGGTGGAAGGGGGTGAGGATGGGAGAGCAGCAGCGGGCACAGCAGCAGCAGCAACACAGTGGGTGGTGCCACCCCGCAGGGTCAGGGGAACTGCAGCAGGTTCCTCCGATCCTCTGCCATCCTCCGGCACACCTGGCCAAACCCCCCGCCTCAGCAGCAGCGTGAAGGCCCGCCACTGCCAAGCGCTGCTGCACTTGGTCAGCCTTGGGAAGACCAAGCTGACGGCAACCCATGTGTTGGCCAAACTCCAGGAGCAGGAGAGGATTTGGCTGACCCCCAGAGGCCTCAGAGTCGGAGAGGTGGTTGCCGACAATGGGGCCAATCTGGTTGCCGCAATAGACAGGGGAAACCTGACCCACATCCCCTGTCTTGCCCACGTGCTGAACCTGGTGGTGCAGAAGTTCTTGCGCACCTACCAGGGGATGGGCGAACTGCTGGAAACGGCAAGGAACGTTGTGCGTCACTTCCGGCGCTCGGCTGCAGCCTGTGCGAGCCTGGAAGACGTGCAAAAGGAGCTGGAGCTGCCACGCCATCGGCTGATCCTTGACGTTCCGACTCGCTGGAACTCCACCCTGGCGATGTTGGAGCGTCTGGTTGAACAGAAGCACGCTGTCAACCAGTACCTTGCCCTGGCCACTGTTTCCGCCGCTCAGAGAAGGGACAAGACCAGCAACATCCCGTCCATCGTCCCCGATGATGACTGGAGGCACATGCAGCAGGTGTGCTTAGTGCTGGCTCCCTTTCTGCAGGCCACTAACATGGTGAGCAGGGACCATGCTTTGGTCTGCGAGTGGGTGCCCCTGGTTTGTCTGCTGAACAGGGCCCTCGATGCTTTGCTGGAACAGGGAGCGGCAGCCTTGGACCAGCAGGAGCGGCAAGCAGCTGCACAGTCCACCTCTGAGGGGGAGGAGGAGGAGGACTTGGTGGAGGTCCCTGACCTTGCTGCTGATGAGGGGGATCAGCACAGTGCAGCTGAGTTGGTGCGGGGGTGGAGAGAGGATGAGGCTGAGGAGGGAGAGGAGGAGGATGAGGACAGCACTGCCGCCGATGTGCCAGCACACGTGGCCCGCCTCTTCCCAATGGCAGCGCACATGCTGACGTGCCTGCGCAAGGACCCCAGGGTGATCCAGATGAAGCAGAGGGAGGAC
Source organism: Hyperolius riggenbachi (assembly GCF_040937935.1). Lineage (NCBI taxonomy): Eukaryota > Metazoa > Chordata > Amphibia > Anura > Hyperoliidae > Hyperolius > Hyperolius riggenbachi. The sequence goes on along the minus strand of NC_090646.1, from coordinate 107,844,455 downwards.
ATCTGGATCAGCATGATGTTGGACCCACGCCTCAAGGGGAAGTTGAGCCAGTTCCTGCCGCCTGCAGGAGGAGACCCAGCGCAACAAATAAGGAGCTTGCAGCAGGCCCTTGTTGAGCGCTTGGAGGAAGCCTTCCCCCAGCCTTCCACCCCCACTGTCCAGCCAGCACAGAGGCAGCAGCAGGTGCCTGCATCCAGCAGCAAGTGCCCCACAGACCTGCTGTCTCTCAGCAACGAGCTCTACAGGACTGTAGAGGCTCCGGCAGCAGTGACTAGAGAGGAGGTGCATGCAGCAGCATCCTCCTCCAGGCACAGCCAGAGCCTGACCCGAATGGTGGCTGACTACATGGGGTCCTATAGCGGGCTTGACAGCGATGCCCCTGTTGATCCCATGGAGTATTGGGTCAAGCGCCTGGAGATCTGGAGCGAGCTGGCGCAGTACGCCCTGGAAGTGCTGTCCTGTCCCCCTTCCAGCGTGCTGTCCGAGCGCTGCTTCAGTGCAGCTGGTGGCGTGGTCACCGAGAAACGCTCACGTCTGTCTCACAAGTCTGTGGACAGACTGACGTTTCTCAAGATGAACCAGGCGTGGGTGGAAGGCGAGTTCCTGGCCCCTGTTGTCGGCGAGAGGGGGACATGAACTGAAGAACCATCGTTAATGTGCCTTACCACCCTTTACCACCTCCTGGCTCCTGCTCACTAAGCCAGCCTGGTTCACTTTGACTATTACGTCGCCTGTAGCCACACATTTTACACCTACAGTGGGCTGCTGTGTACTACCCTTCTGCTGTCTGTCTGTGTTTCCCACTGCCAGGGTACACAGAATTACCTTCTGCTGCCACTCTGCCACCAGCTATTACGTCAAACAATAGCTGCTCACATAAATACTCCTCCATTCCTCCTGCTGCTGCTGCTGCTGTCTGTCTGTGTTTCCCAACGCCAGGGTACACAGATTTACCTTCTGCTGCCACTATGCCACCAGCTATTACGTCAAACAATAGTTATATATCTGTGTAATTTGTTTTACAAACAAAACCAAAAAAACATAAAAAAAAAAGGTTTAATTTTTCTGAGGTGCCCGGGTTGAAAACTGTGTTGTCCCAGTTGTGTATTGGACACAATGTGGGCTGCACGACCGCTGTCTGGGACCTCTTGTTGTGTTTATTTACGCCCTGGTATCACTGCTAGGTACCAGGGCTATTATGTCACGCTGCCTGCCTCATTGACTGCCTGCTGCCACACACTCATCCTCCTCCTCCTGCTGCTGAATTTACCTCCTGCTGTCTGTGTGTTTCCACTGCCAGGGAGCACATACAATGGCGCTTCCAACATGCGTGCGCCACCAGCTATTTGTTACGCTCAAAAATAGCTGCATTTCTTTAAAAAAACAAAAAAATTATATATACTTTTTATTAATACTGTGTGATATTATTTTTAGAGGTGTCCGGGTTGAAAACTGTGTTGTCCCAGTTGTGTATTGGACATGATGTGGGCTTCACGACCGCTGTCTGGAACCTCATGCTGTGTATTTACGGCCTGGTACCACCGCTAGGTACCACACAGCCTATTATGTCTCGCTGCCTGCCTCATTGACTGCCTGCTGCCACACAATCATCCGCCTCCTCCTGCTGCTGCTGCTGAATTTACCTCCTGCTGTCTGTGTGTTTCCACTGCCAAGTAGCACATACAATGGCGCTTCCAACATGCGTGCGCCACCAGCTATTTATTACGCTCAAAAATAGCTGCATTTCTTTAAAAAAAAAATATAAAAGAGAAATAAGTGAAGAAGAAGAAGACGATATAGAAAAAGAAGGAGAAGAAGAAGAAGAAGAAGAAGAAGAAGGAGAAGAAGAAGAAGGAGAAGATGAAGAAGATGAAGAAGAAGATGAAGAAGAAGATGATGATGAAGAAGATGAAGAAGAAGAAGATGAAGAAGAAGAAGAAGAAGAAGAAGACAATATAGAAGAAGAAGAAGAAGATATAGAAGAAGATATAGAAGAAGAAGATATAGAAGAAGAAGATATAGAAGAAGAAGATATAGAAGAAGAAGAAGATATAGAAGATAAAAAAGAAGAAGAAGAAGAAAAAGAAGTATATACAGTACTGAACAAAATTCTGGACACAACTTCTCTTTCCACCTTTTTTTTTTTTTAAAGGAACATCCCCACATAATCACTTGCTGTTGTTACTTGGAAAAAAAGATGTTTCTTGCATCATTCACCCTCAAAACAAGTGTTGGAAGCTATTTAAGGCCAATTCGAATAGTCAGCTCGAATAATGAGCTCGAATACCGACTCGAATAGTGAGCTCGAAGTCCGAGGTCGAATCGAATAGTAAAAAATATTCGACTCGAATATTCGACTGAATTCGAATAATTTACTATTCGAATTCGACCAAACTCGAATAATAAAAAGGGGTATCCGAGCATCACTAGTCAGGAAGTGAACGCTTTGACCCGGAAAAGAATAAATACAATGTATTTATTCTTAAAAACGCTTACGCAATTGCTGCACAAAGCGATTTTGTGAGCGTTTTGCGTTTTTCCTATACCTTACATTGAGGCAAAATCGCTTCAATGGAAGGTATGAGCATTCCCCACTTAAGGCCCTGATTATGTCCAACCGGAGCCTCCCACCTGAATGCTGCCTAATTTATGCAATTCCTGCTAGAATTGGTATGGCAGGCAAAGGGTGTATAACTGTGCACCTGATTGGCTGACAGGTGCCTGATGACCAGATAAAGGTGGGAAATTGCTAGAGCTGGGAGTGAGCAATTGTGTGTGTTGCAGTCAGCATTCAGTATAGAGGCAGTGGGTGTATTCCCTGGTGGTGAGAGTTCTGGGGCACATGGTGGTTTGGGGGCCCCGCCCAGTGAGAGAGTCCGGGGTCCCCAGCTGCCGCGTGAACCAGTGTTTGTGGTTTCCTTTAAACTCCATCAAATTCTTTCAGCTGAGTTTTTATGACTGGTCTTATGCACAAACTACCGCCCGGGAGCCGGCGAATGACAGCAGAGAGTGTTCTGCTGTGAAGCAGCCTCAGGAAGCAGGAAAAAATGACACACGCTCCTGCACATGGTTTTTCTGAGCGAACAAGGAGGGTTTTTACTAATTGGCTGTGCTTGAGGTTGGGGAGAGGGAGGTGGAGGGGCCCCCAAAGCCTCTGGGCGCAGTTGCGATGGCAAAAAAAAAAATCACTGGACACTTTAGCGTTTTGGGAGCGATCGCGATTAGCGGTGCTATACATGCTAATCGCGATCGCTCAAGAATCGCCAGCAAAATGCTGCATGTAACATGTTTGCGGTTAAAGAGACACTGAAGCGAAAAAAAAATTATGATATTATGATTTGTATGTGTAGTACAGCTAAGAAATAAAACATTAAGATCAGATACATCAGTCTAATTGTTTCCAGTACAGGAAGAGTTAAGAAACTCCAGTTGTTATCTCTATGCAAACAAGCCATTAACTCTCCACTAAGTCTTAGTGGTGGAGAGGGCTGTTATCTGACTTTTATTATCTCAACTGTAAGTGAACTGTTTACTACAGGAGAGGTCATTACTTCACGGACTGCTCTGAAAGACTCATTTTGAATGCTGAGTGCTGTGTAATCTGCACATATTATAGAATGCTGCAATGTTAGAAAAACACTATATACCTGAAAATAAAAGTATGAGAATATTTTCTTTGCTGCTAATCTTCTAGTAATTATTCAAAGTACACAACCAATTCACTATATCATATTTTTTTTTCGCTTCAGTGTCTCTTTAACGCTAACTGCAAAACGCTGCAATCGCGGCAGTGAGAACACTGCCATAGGATTAAATGGCTAGCGTTTTTTAAAAAAAAAAGACGCTAGCAGTTTGCAGTGAGCGGGAATCGCGCGATTCCCACTCGAGTGTGAACGAGTCCTTAAGGGTATTCGGCTTAGGAATGGAAGAATATAAGTCAAAGGAATCCTGTGAGTTTTGCTGCAGCATATTTTTGATACTTATTGATACTTGCCACAGGGTGCTGGGCCCTCTGGATCCTGGAGAGGCTCCTCGTCCTCCTCAGTCCAGCAGATCCAGCAATGAGAACCCCGAAGTGGGACCACACTGTGCCTGCACAGCAGCATGGACTGCCCGGCTCTGGCCAAGCCCAATCATGTCCAGGCTACGGCACAGGTGCAGACATCTTGCGCATGTGCAGCAAATGCAATACGGACCCAATCTGGCTAATTTTTTTTTTTTGCCCGAGCTGGTCCATGATAGTGCACTTCACGAGCAATTGATGAGCTGCCCTTTGGGGGTCACAGCACTGGAATGGGCCGGAGGAGGAGGAAGAGGGAAGCCTCTCCAGGATCCAGAGGCTTCCCCCTCCTCCCGTAGGGGCAATTTTTCCCCCACAGGTACACTTTAAGGAGATTAAGGTTTTAGATAGAATTAGGGTAAAATGATGAAAGAGACTCTGTGTCAAAATTTTCAGCCTTATTTCTTCTATCCTATAAGTTCCTATACCTGTTCTAATGTGGTTTGGATTACTGCAGCCTTTTCTAATTGCACTGTCTCTGTAATATATCTAATCTTCTTTTCTTTGTCAAGCTTTGTCGACCCAGGAGGAGGAATGCACTGCATCTGCTGTAATATGAAGAAATTATGTGCACCCCTTCCAGGCTCTGTGTATGTGCTTTGTTTATCCCTCACGAACAGGTCTCTGCTCTCAATTTCAGCTTGTCTGAGGGGGGAGGGAGCTGCCCATGCTTAGAAACTGTGAGAATCCCTGACTGGAGTGCAGAAAATTTACTATGTAATAAAAACTTGTAGTATACTGTAACATGATATACAGTATATATACACATACATCTCTTCCTGGTTAGCGGCCTTGTTTTTTGCTTATAAACACTGCCTAAAACTGGTGATTAAAAGCCAGGATCACAGCAGGGAGTGGTAGAAATGGCAAAGAGGGTTCCAGGAGATCACAGTGACTCAATTGGTATGTTTTTTATTGTACAAATTGGACAGTACAGATTCTCTTTAAGGTTAATAACATTTATTATTTCTCAGTTTCAGCCATTATAGTGTTAAAATAATACATGCTACTGAATTGAAAACTCACATATTTTGTGTGCCAATTTATCCCGGATATTACACCATTGAAATTTTGTCACTTTAATAATGTATGGCGACAATATTTTATTTAGAAATAAAGGTGTATTTTTCAGTTTTTCGTCCTTCACTAACAACAACCCCAATCAAATACTTTTACCACACTAGTAGAAGAATTTTTCCTAAGTGGTAACTTCATGTCAACTGACATCTACAAGTTAGTTCCAAAACAATGCTGATTTTCTAAAAAGTCTTCAAAAATATTAAGAGATCATGCACAGCACAGAGAGTGTCTGCTCATGTGGGTCTACAAATGAGTAGGTAGGGTCTACTGTCTACAAAAGGAGCAGACACATGCCCAGTAGACAAAGCTCAAATCTGGGGCTGGCCTAGGATGTTAAGGGCACACTAATGACTTCTTACAGTTTGAACACCCCAGGTATAGAGTGCCATTTACAGTTTGATGGATCTAGTGAGGGCCAATGGATAACCATCCCATATTTTATAGGACACACTATGCAGTTATCATTTAGCAGATGGTACATTTCTCACCTAGCATGAAACTGAGTTAGCAGCATTCTATATGTGATCACATCCCAGGGGAAACAATTTTTACTTCCAGGGTAAGATTTGGCAATGTTGTGTTTTTATGTGTGTGTGCCAGTGACTCACCTGATGAAGGCGTGGATACGCCAAAATACGCAGTGACATCACTGGTATACATAAAGTCCACTAGGGGTGCCTGTGTATCATCAACATCTGAACCACTGCTGCTGCAGGCCATAGTGGAGAGGAAGGATGTTAGCTGGGCAAGTTGCCATGAGACGCTTGTTTACTACTGGTGTCCAGTACGTTTTTATGTTTATAGCGCGTCGAACTATTAACCCCCTTTGGTGTTATGATTCTTTCCAGATTTTAGGGTCTAACATTTTTGCAATTTTTTTGCACCCTTTCAGACCCTAAAAGCCAGGGAGTTCTGCAGCACTCACCTCCCTGGCTCCAGCGTTGCAGTTATGCCTCCATCCTCCGGGTGGCGCGGCAACTCTAAAGTAAAAATCATGACGACAGCCGGTGATCTCACCAGCAGGAAGCCGAGCTCTGGTGGAGAGGAAGAAGAATGGCGGGCGACGTCGGGATCCCCCAGGAGGTATGTAGAAACACCCGCTGCGTGCATTGCTCTGCATTCAGCCTACGGTGGCTACACCGAGCAGAGGTCAGGATTACCGCTCTAAGCTGGGGTTTTCTGCCCTGACCCTAGCTCGAGATTACCGCCAAGGAGGTTAAAACTGTGTTACATTATGGAGCCCCCCTCCTCTGTTTTGTTTTGTTTTTTGTCTCAAACTTCCCCCTTCAGCCGGGGTTGAGGAGCAGCTTGAGCAGTGAACACACCACTAGCCGTTACCAACTGTGTTTGTAAAGCAAGATTACACATCTTTAAAAGAAATGGACTATCCTGTAGATTGGCAGGGGGTGCAGGCAGATGCTGCTAGCTGTTCCTTGTCAGGAATATAAAACATCAAATGTACAACCGATCTTCAAAAAAGCTGATTTCAAAACTAGCTTTTTCTTTGCACCTGTTTTTTTTATGTCTACAAACATTGATCTAACAAGACTTGCTCTAGGTTAAGCTGAGTTAAAAAACAGCCACTGTCTAGGTAATATGCTTTATAGCAGGGTTGGCTGAGGGAGAGGCTAGGAAGGCACCAGCCTCTAGGCACACAGCCCAGAGGGCCCGCCAATGCCCCCACCTCGCCCGACCATATGCAGAGTTGTGAGCGAAGCATCTGTTGCACAGTCTCAATTTTATAATGCTCTCTAGTGGCCATTAGAGGGCTTCATAGCATTGATGCTGTGCAACAGACAGGGCTGAAGAGGGATCCCGGTGATGCTGAGTAGTGAGTGAAGCACGCTCTGCTTGCTATGCATATGTTGGGGGCTACCTAATACTGGGGGCACTGGCTATCTGTGCTGGAAAGGGGTGCTGCCTAATACTGGGGGGCTGGCTATGTAAGCTGTTCAGGGGGGCTGCCTAATACTGGGAGCGCTGGATACCTATGCTGGATAGAGGGGCTGCTAATATTGGGCACACACCTGGATATCTATGCTCTGGACGGTAGCTACTTAATATTAGGTGCACACCTGGCTAGGTAAACTGTGGGAGGGGGTTACCTAACACTGGGGGCACACCTGGCTAGCTATACTGTGGTTGGGGGATACTCAGGCCTGGATCTACCTCACAGGAGCCTATAGGCAATGGCATCCTAGACCTCACCCTCCATGAACCTATAAACCCCGCTGAACCACACTGCAAGTGTGCTGGCTGGCCCAGCTGCCACTTCTCCCTTACTTCCCTTGCCTGTCATACCTTCAGGTGTCCTTTAGCATTCAGTAGCCAGAGGTAACCTAAGTATTAAGTAGCTAATGGTGCCCCAGACTGAAGGGAAATCTGATCAGTGAAATGCCGAGAGGAGGGTAAGTAACCTTTAATTTATGCTCTGCTCAGGACTTATGGGGAAGGAGAAAGGGAGGAACTAAGGGAGGGGAGGGACGTGGGCATGTGCCTACAGTGCCTAATGGTAAATATAACACTGGGGGCTACCTAACACTGGGGGCACACCTGACTAGCTGTACTGGAAGGGGGGGGGGATCTTTGCCTTTAGTGATTAGGAACTTTGTTCTAGCCCTGCTTTTCGGCATTGGAGAGATACCGTGCAAAGTGGGCAACAAAGCCTCCTCGACCTTTGCAGAGTACCCTTTTCCCAAGTGACAAGGAACATGCACATGCAAGAATTAAAAAAAACAGTACTTTATACTGTACATTTTATATGTATGTATGTATTTCAAATTGTAAAACATTTTGAAATAGTTGTCCTTTAAGAGTACGTTTGAAGATATGGAATGCTATTGCACCAAACTGACAAAAATATATATATATTTTTTCACAGAAGGTCAATTTTGCTGATCCGTAACAGGCAGATCTCTAGATGTGGCAGACTGATCTCACGTTTTATAACTTAGTTTTAATTTGTGGTTTGTACGTCAGGGTTAGGTCTTTGTCTCACTGCATTGTGCTTAAGTGTATCTTTGATTTCCCTTCACTGTTAATCCCTTGATATTTAAGAGGTTCATTTATCTTAATGTGAAAAGTAGACAAGGGGCTGACATTTCATCCGCTCCCTGGCACTCTACATATTACATTCTATTTGGAGAAAGGCTAAATGCCACTTATCCATTTAGGCAATCTATTATATTGCAAATGCCTTAATGTCGCAACTAACACCTCTACTTTAACCTTGACAAAGCATTCTCAGCATTGCTGGAAAAATTTTACCACTACAATAATGGAAATACACTTCTTGTTAAATGGATAAAAGCAATTATAGTCATTTTTGGTTATTACTTTGCAAAAGACAAAAAATGACTAGGTTTGGAGAGCACTTGCCTGCGTCATATCAAATCATAGTCATAGTGAGGATTACAACCAGTTGGTGAAGCAGCAGTCATGTGATCGGCGATCACAGTGATGTACATCTCCTGTAATGTATACCGGTATATACTGTATTTTTGTAAGAAATTCAGGACTATCTAAATGTATTATCAAGCCCTAAGTATTATTTCAGACTGTTACACATCTTTGGGATTCATGGGAACCTGTAATGATTCCAAGAAAATGAATCCACTGGATTATTCTAAACCCAAAGTATATAACATTGAAAGCTTAGTTGCTGTTTTATCTTACGAGTAAGGTCTGTGCATGCCCAGTACTAGCTGCTTGTGCATGGCTTTTTTTCCTGTAAATGAGCGCTTCATTCTACTGGGCAGGTACAGAGCTTACTCGCACATGCCCAGTATGGATAAGCTCACTCACAGACAGGAGTGTCATGGGACCTGGGCAGCAACAGGGGCTACGGGAGGAAGTGGGAAGCCTCTGGATCATCACCTCCCAACTTTTTAGATAAGAAAGAGGGACACTTAAGCCACACCCCTAATCACGCCCCTGGCACATCCCTACTCACACATACCATAAAGATTTCATAAGAAAACCACACTTGTTGTTTCTATCCTGGTTCATTTTGCTTTTGTAACAACGGAAGAGGCAGCTGCGGCGAACAGCACCGCCGCCGCAGTTGCCTCCATTCCCCTGCCCGTCCCTCCGGCGTCTAGGATGCCGAGGTCGGGACGTTCATTAGCCAAGAGGGTCCCTTTCTCGCGCACAGACGGGACCTTTATGCTGGGAGGAGGCTAGTCAGCTGACTGGCTGGTCAGCTGACCTCAGAGGAGACTCACGGCGCCCAGGATTGTCTGAGTGCAGGGGGCGTGCCAGTGAGGTCTCCTCTGCTTCTTAAGCCTCCGGGCTTCAGTCTGGCGCTGTCTGCTGTCGTGAATACTTACGTGTTAGCGCTCAGACCTTAGACTAGATCCTAGGTGTTGAAACCAAGGACTTCACACCTAGACTAGGATATTGTTATTGACTATCTGTGTATGATTCTGACTATACTCTGACCTTGCATTTGCTCACTGATTCTGTACTTCTGCCTATCTGACTTGTTGCTGAACCTTTGCCTGCTTACCCGTTATCCTTTTGCCTCACAATTCTGTCCTAATACTTACCTCTCTGTTGCCGAACTTAGCCTGTCTGACCACTCTGCCCTCACCAGTGGGCCTAGCCTCTGGTGAGGGATTCTTAGTATACTGTCACCTGCTCCTCAGATGTCCACTAGGCTGCAGTACAGTCTTAATCACCTACTCCTCAGGTGATCACTAGCCTGCAGTACAGTCTTAATCACCTGCTCCTGTAGATTCTATCTGTTCAGTATCAGTATCTCCAGCTTGCTGGAGCTTGTACGTTATTATACAGTCAGTGTACTGATTGTACCTCACCAGCCCCTCTAGTGAGGTCTCGCCAAACTAAAGAGTTACGGTTGCACCAATCACTACTCACACAGTCTGTGTTAACTATACTGGCATTATTGGTGATTCTGCAGATCACCTAATAATCTGGTATAGTGTCTGATTATTGGTGATACTGCAGATCACCATATGATCAGACGTCTGAGTTATAACACCCAACCATTACAGCTTTATATTAGCATTTGAATATAAGAAATATATACAGTAAATTTAAAGGATGGGAATACAGTTTGTTAGCCAATTAAACACATTTATTTGCATAGATCTGTACATCACTTCAGAAAGAGGGACAAATGATGAAAAAAGAGGGACAGAGGGATTTGGTTCCTAAAGAGGCACTGTCCCTGCAAAACAGGGACAGTTGGGAGGTATGGAGAAGCTTCCTACTACTGAGGTATGTATCCAGGTTTTAACTCATTCCTCCTGACAGGTTTGCTCAGTGGCATAGCTTAGGAGCTAGGGGCCCCGGTGCGAGTTATATTTGGGGCCCCCCAGCACTTTATACATAACAATTGATACGGCACACCAAAACCAAATGCATGAAAAAAGGGGCCCGAGTTGATTACGAAATGGCACCGGCTATTAACGAATCTGATAACAATAGACCTCGTTGTCAAGCTTTGTTAATGATAAATACCGCTGTAAAAACAGACGAGAAATAATAACGAAAAGATATTAACATTAAATATCGTAACATAATTCAACAATACAGCTTACCCCAACCCTACCCTCACACAGAACCCTCCCCGGTGGTACCTAACCCTAACCACCCCCCGGTGGTGCCTAACCCTCCCCCCTCCCCCAGTGGTGCCTAACCCTAACCACCACCCTAGTGTTGCCTAAAACTAACTGCCGCCCGGGTGGTGCCTAACCCTAATGACTCCCTCTGGTGGTGCCTAACCCTAACCATTCTCTTTGCAGAAACACCCTTTTACACATAGTAACGATAATATATTTGATCACGTAAAATTTGTAAATATAAACAAAATTATATGACAAAAACTATAACGTTGCAAGCTGCTAAAACGATAACACACTTCAAAAACTGTAATGTTCTAATGTTGTTAACGATATTTATCACGGCACCCTTTTTTCTGCTTTTTTCGCCATGTTAACGATAATTGCATTAAAGGATACCCGACGTGACATGTGACATGATGAGATAGACAGGGGTATGTACAATGCCTAGCACACAAATAACTATGCTGTGTTCCTTTTTTTCTTTCTCTGCCGGAAAGAGTTAAATATTAGGTATGTAAGTGGCTGACTCAGTACGGACTCAGACAGGAAGTAACTACAGTGTGACCCTCACTGTTAAGAAATTCCAACTATAAAACACTTTCCTAGCAGAAAATGGCTTCTGAGAGCAAGAAAGAGATACAAAGGGGAATTTCTTATCAGTGAGGGTCACACTGTAGTCACTTCCTGTCTGAGTCAGGACTGAGTCAACCACTTACATACCCGATATTTAACTCTTTCAGGCAGAGAAAGAAAAAAAGGAACACAGCATAGTTATTTGTGTGTTAGGCACTGAACATACCATGTCTATCTCTTCATGTCACATGTCACTTCGGGTATCCTTTAAAGTCTATGGTGGCGCCCTTTTCGTCCACCCTCAGCCGGCGCCCTTTTTTCCTGCTACCTCAAAACCTGCTAAGGACAACGACAGTGTCAGAGGTGCAATAATGGAATGGGGGGCAGCTTGTTAATGATTATTATCATTCACAGCATCTATAGAATTGATTATTACAAGCACATGACCAACTGCAGTTGAGGAAGGGGTTTATGGGGCCCCTCTGGCCCAGGGGCCCCGATGCGGTGGCAACCTCTGCAACCCCTATTGCTATGCCGCTGGGTTTGCTGTAAGGTGACTGTTCTCTGTTGTTGAGTTATCATAGGTTTTACTGCACACAACAATTAGAAAGCCTTTAGCAGTTATAAAATGGAAGGAGAAAAAAAAATCCCCCCAGTTTAAAATATATTGCAGGAAGTTTTCAAGTCAAGTTTTAGTTTATCCACATTGCTGCTATGTGTCCATTAAAATGCAAAAAATGCCAAATGGGAGTATCACAGCCTTGCAATTCTGAAGGAAGAGTAACATGTCTTAGCTTTGGGTTTAAGTCTTAGCAGTCTTACCTTTACCTTGTTCCCATGTCCCAGTAGGCAGTGACATTCCAACCAATATCCCTCTCCTATAGAGCTCTGAGGCAGGAGAGTGAATGAATCGTGGACCTTACCTTCCTCCCATAGGGTCATGCACAGCAAGAGTGCCTGACAGCCATATCAAAGACCCAGGTGGCACAGGAAGAAGCCACCTCATGATCATGTGCTAAGTGATAACTATAACATTATAGTTATAGGTAGGGTTTTAAAAAAAAGTGTGTTTTAGCACAGGGTACCCACCAGTTGTACCAGACTATAAAGCTAAATTACATATAATAAAGAAATCTTAAACTATAATTTATGCAAAATATGAAATGTATATATTTACTATGTAAACCTACAACATTATTCAAAACATGGTGAAAAACCAGAAACGTAGTTATTGCATGGCCAGTGTGCCACAGCGAGTTATTAGCATATAGGTTAACAATAAACTTGGCCCTAATGATGCCAGTCACATAGCAAAGCATGTTGGATCTGCTCTTTTAATGCCGAGTGTCGACTCGGTTGGTAGTACAACTTTTTTTTTTATGAACTGCTATTGCTGGATATGATCTCATATGGGAGGGCTGTGATTGGGCCATCACAGAATTTGTACAATTGTAACCCACCCTTTATTGGAACTGTACAGGGGCAAACGCAGGATTTTTAAGGGGGGGGTTCCTGAAAGGTCCAGAAGCACGTATGTCCCGAGTGCTTCCGAATACAGGTGGCTCCATACTGCCCATGCACAAAAGTGCGCTGGCGTATTACGGAGCTGCCTATCTTTGGAAGTACTCAAGGACACAAGTGTTTCTGAGGGCTTCTGGTAGCAGCAAATGTGAACGGGGTACAGCGCTGGAACAACTCCCCAAGAGAGGAACGGGAGATAGACTTAGTTTGGACAATTCAGTGGAATATGCTACATAGTTTCACATAGCGCAAGCGATACCCATATGATGCAGGGATATATGCATCTGCGGAAGATGGCGGCGCTACATAAATACTAAATAATAATATTTTGCCTCACCAGGATTGCACTTTTATTTAGCTTTCCTGTAAGACAAGAACACACAGTCAGCTCTAGGGGAAGAGGGAAACAAAGGTGAATGAAGGAGGCTGGTGCACTCCAAGAGTGCTTCTGAGCGTTTTTCAAATCAACAGTGATTTGAAAAGCGCTTGGCTAATGTTACCCTATGTGGGTGTTCCCACAGCAGCGTTGTGATTTTTTCAAAATCGCAGGTATACTGCATGTAGCATGTTTTTGAGCAATTCATTCAAAAATCGCTCTGAAAATCACTTCACAAAATCACACTCACAAATTGCTAGCGATTGCTATTGTCATTTTGGCGTTGCACTAGCCCAGAGAGAGGAGTGGAGAAATTGAGAATAGCCTGAGATGGAGCAGAGAACTTATCTGTATTGAAGTCCCACATCACACAGGCTACTTGCCTGTAATCTGACTCCTGTCCCTGTCAGTCTCTCACACAAGTCAGAAAGAAGCCCTCCTGGAGTCTAGGGACTGTCAAAAACTTTTCAGCTTGTTATCCACACCTTACCCACACATGCAGTCATTATAACAATGGGGAGAGACCAGACAGATGTTTGCCCACAGACCCTGAGTCCAGGCAAGCTCTGCATCATGCTGTGCATATTTACCAGCTTGCCTGCACTCTAATTTCATCATGTCTGACACTTCTGTGCTGTGGAGAGTCCAGGACTCCATAATCAACATTCTCTCACTGCAGGCTGCATCTTCTTGTGAGGGTTGTGAGGGAAGCTCGGCTGCCTCTCTCATTCTATTAGCTGGAGGGAGGCACCAGAAGTAAGAAGGGAGGGAGAATGAGGCTGTTTATATTATGCGGGCTTCCCTGGCTGAATACACAGCTCAGTGCAGGGGGGAGGTTCCAGACACCCGGAATAGCCCCCTGAGTTCGCCAGTGCTGTACAATTATTACACTCATGCAGTCAGTGAAGTGATTTCACCGGCTTTGTCGCTATACAAACAGCTGGATGCCTGGAGCCATATAAAGGTCTATAGTGCTGTGGACTCCATTCAGGACCATTTTTATATATCATTCTAAACTGAGCTATTTGGACGAACTCTGATAATCCAGCTGGATACTATTTTATGTATACTAATGTATCCTAATGACTGGAGTTATTTGCTAGCTGTGGCCATGCAATAATTAGGTTTGTAATTTTTAATGATTAATGTTTTTAAGAGTGTTGTAGAACATTTTTAGGAGTGTACATAAAAAATATATCTGCATGTGCAATCTGAAGTACTGTGTTTTTCGGCATATGAGACACACTTTTCCTCCCTCAAAAATGGGGAGAAAAAGTCACTGTGTCTTATATGCCAAATACAGGGAATTCCTGACTTACGAATGTCCATCAATTTGAGCCACTGACCTGCTGCAATGTCGAGGACTCCTTGTATTGTCCCTGTGTCTCCTCCACTCCCCTCTTGTGTCCTCCTTTACTTCCCTGAATAAATGACCGGCAGCACGGCGCAGCTAATGCATCAGAGCCCACTGCAATCAAAGACCTCTCCCTCATGGCTCCTCTAATGCCGACTTGACACGGTCAGCAGAAGTCGGCAGTAGGGGAAGAGTGAGGGAGAGGAGAGGTCTGTGATCGCCACTGGAGCCTTGGATTAGGTGAGCCACTGATTTCAATTATTTAGGGGGAATGGAGGCCACGGTGGGAGCGGGCAGGGGTGCCTCTGGCCTTTCTGTCACCCCAGGCGGGAAAATCTGTGGCGCCCCCCCTCCTCCTTTTTTATTTTTGCCAATGTGCTTTCTTTGTATGCCAGTGCGTCCACCCGGCTGTGCACAGCAGCCACTGCCAGGAGCATTCTGCCACGATTACTTCAGAAGTATCACTGAACGCTCCAGGCAGAGGCTTTTGTGCACAGCCAGAGAGAAGAGCTGACCTACAGAGAGCATGGAGTCCACAAAGTAACTGCCTCCAGTCATAGCCACAAACAGGAATAAGTGGCACCAGGGTGGGGAGCCTATCCAAACAGGGAACTTAAAGAGAACCCGAGGTGGGATTTAATTATGTTAGTGGGGCACAGAGGCTGGTTGTGCACACTAACACCAGCCTCTGTTGCCCCATGGTGTGCCTCCAGGACCCCCCTGCGCGCCGCTATACCCCCCGCAGTGCTGGCGACACACAGCGTGTCGCCAGCACAATGTTTACCTCTCGCCTGTCTGTTAGCGCCGCTCCCCCGCCTCCTCAGTATCGGCGCTACCCGCCCGCGTCACTTCCCTCCAATCAGCGGGAGGGAAGGGACACAGGCGGGTAGCGCCGATACGGAGGAGGCGGGGGAGCGGCGCTGATAGACAGGCGAGAGGTAAACATTGTGCTGGCGACACGCTGTGTGTCGCCAGCACTGCGGGGGGTATAGCGGCGCGCAGGGGGGTCCTGGAGGCACACCATGGAGCAACAGAGGCTGGTGTTAGTGTGCACAACCAGCCTCTGTGCCCCACTAACATAAGTAAATCCCACCTCGGGTTCTCTTTAAGGTATTAGGGCCCAAGAGTACATACCTTGATAAATAAAGGGTTATTGGGCACATTGGCCTAGTCCCATGTACTTCATCCAGACAGATAGATAGATGATAGATAGATGGATAGATGGAGAGAGAGAGAGCTAGATAGAGGCAGAGATAGTTAGATAGACATAGGGAGACAGAGGCAGAGATAGTTATGCTGGATACACACCATGCGTTTCCGCGTTCGATGCGTCCGTCGATACGCATCGATTCGATTATTTCCGACTTGTCCGATTCAAGCTTCGATGGATTGTTAGGTCGATTTGCCATACTTTACATGGCAATCGACCTAAAAATCATCGAAATGCGTTTGGAAATGCTCGGAAATAATCGAATCAACGCGTATCGACGGACGCATTCGACGCGGAAACGCATGGTGTGTATCCAGCATTAGACATAGGGAGACAGAGGCAGAGAGATAGAGAGATAAGGTGAGAGACAGAGGGCAGATATAGATAGATAGATAGATAGATAGATAGATAGATAGATAGATAGATAGATAGATAGATAGATAGATAGATAGATGGAGAGAGAGAAATAGATATAGGGAGAAAAATAGAAAGATGGGGTGGGGGGAGAGATAGATTGATATATAGATATATAGGAAGATAGAAATAGATAGATAGATACAGTGAGTGTGTGAGAGAGAGAAATATGGGTAGATATAGGGAGAAGAAGAGAAAGATGGGGGGAGGGAGAGAGAGGGATGGATAGATAGATATAGGGAGGGGAATAGAAATAGATAGAAGAGTGAGTGAGAGATAGATAGACAGATAGACAGACAGACAGATGTACTACCAGTCCACACCTGACCTGTCAGAACACAAAACACTGCAGTGCACAGTAACACTCTGAGTCGCGTACGTACAAAAAGGGCGCCTGGACAAAAAGGGCGCGGGGTGTAAACTCTAAATAATAATTAATCATTAATAGGGTTTATGAATATAGTGTGCTATATTTCGTTTACAAATAATGTTTAACAAAATTATAAATCATTAAATAATGTTTATGAAATCGGAAATTGTGAAAACGTTAATCTTCCCTGTTTCAAAAGTTAAACTTATAATTACGTTTATAAAAAAACCAATAATATATGTTTAATTGTTATAATTGTATATTATTGTGAATAACCGTCATTTATGGTTTGTTGTTATAATAAAATTTGAAAATATTGTTTATAAAGATGATATAAATATAACTACGTTCGTAATAAATGTTGTAATACATTAGTAATTATTACTAAAATTTTACTAAAACTATACCTAAGCCTACTCTTACACAGAACCCTACCTGTACCTATCCCTAACCCCTAGACTCCCCTGTTGGTGCCTAAACCTAAGACCCCCCTGTTGGTGCCTAAACCTAGGACCCCCCTGTTGGTGCCTAAACCTAAGACCCCCCTGTTAATGCCTAAACCTAAAACCCCCCTGTTGGTGCCTAAACCTAAGACCCCCCTGTTAGTGCCTAAACCTAAAACCCCCCTGTTGGTGCCTAAACCTAAGACCCCCCTGTTAGTGCCTAAACCTAAGACCCCCCCCTGTTGTTGCCTAAGTACCCCTCCCTGTACCTACCCCTAACCCCTAGACCCCCCTATTGGTGCCTAAACCTAGGACCCCCCTGTTGGTGCCTAAACCTAAGACCCCCCTGTTAATGCCTAAACCTAAAACCCCCCTGTTGGTGCCTAAACCTAAGACCCCCCTGTTAATGCCTAAACCTAAAACCCCCCTGTTGGTGCCTAAACCTAAGACCCCCCTGTTAGTGCCTAAACCTAAGACCCCCCCCTGTTGTTGCCTAAGTACCCCTCCCTGTACCTACCCCTAACCCCTAGACCCCCCTATTGGTGCCTAAACCTAAGACCCCCCTGTTGGTGCCTAAACCTAAGACCCCGCTTTATTATGTGGATAATAATGTTTTACTAATTGTGGATTCAAAAAATATTTTGCAATTTACGTTACGTACTGATCGCTTTATTTTGTGAATAATAATGTTTTACAAACAGTAAGAGATAAAACTTTAAATAATATTTTGCAATTTACGTTACGTACTGATCGCTTTATTTTGTGAATAATAATGTTTTACAAACAGTAAGAGATAAAACTTTAAATAATGTTTTAATTATTTAAATAAGATAAATATGTTTATTATTTTCATAAACGTTATTCGGCACGGGTGCATTTTATAAACGTAAATCACCACAAGTTCAGTTATAAATCATTAAACATCGCCGGGCGCCGTTTATAAACTTTATTTAGCTCCGGCGCCCTTTTTTCCTACTCGGCGCCCATTAAACGCTATTTATTATGGGAGTGAATGGCGGCGCCCTTTTTGTCCACTAGCGGCATGCGCCCTTTTTTCCCAGCTCCCTCTGAGTCACTGTGCACACAGATGCCCATGCTGTGCTTGTTTACACAGCAGCTACAACCCCCCAGTAATAAAAAATCAATGCCTCCCTCTACACACCCAGTCTGCTCTGCCTCTCACATCCTCCCCCACCCAGCCAATAGAAAAACAATGCTGCAACTGCTCCAACTTTCCTCGCTACAGTCACAGCTCCCCTCGTCCTGCAGCCAGAGCTCAATGTGGCAGAAAGCTGACCTTACATTATTTCCTGGAAACACATGACCCAGCCAGCCCCAGAAGACACTGACAGTGAATGTGCATGTAGAGAGAGCGAGCAACTTACTTCCCGAGTCCCCGCAGCCTCACAGTGCTCTCATGTTACTCACAGCCAGTCACAGCAAGTAGTGTTGGGCGAACAGTGTTCGCCACTGTTCGGGTTCTGCAGAACATCACCCTGTTCGGGTGATGTTCGAGTTCGGCCGAACACCTGACGGTGCTCGGCCAAACCGTTCGGCCATATGGCCGAACTAAGAGCGCATGGCCGAACGTTCCCCGAACGTTCGGCTAGCGCTGTGATTGGCCGAACGGGTCACGTGGTTCGGACCCGAACGCGCTCTGATTGGCCGAACGGTCACGTGGTTCGGGTAAATAAATACCCGAACCACGTCATATCTCCGCCATTTGTCTGTGGGTTTAGCTTTGGGTAGGCAGGCAGGGTAGTTCGCGCTCCAGCCACGCTAGCCAGGGTCCCCCCTGTCATTGTGTCACTGCTGGGAACAGTAGTACACCGCTTGCTCAGCCACACTATATAGCATTCTGTTTACTGCCACTCTGTGTACCTCGCTCAGCCACACTATATAGCATTCTGTTTACTGCCACTCTGTGTCTGCTGGGAATAGTAGTACACCGCTTGCTCAGCCACACTATATAGCATTCTGTTTACTGCCACTCTGTGTACCTCGCTCAGCCACACTATAAAGCATTCTGTTTACTGCCACTCTGTGTCTGCTGGGAATAGTGGTACACCGCTCGCTCAGCCACACTATATAGCATTCTGTTCACTGTTCTGTGTCTGCTGGGAATAGTGGTACACCGCTCGCTCAGCCACACTATATAGCATTCTGTTCACTGTTCTGTGTCTGCTGGGAATAGTGGTACACCGCTCGCTCAGCCACACTATATAGCATTCTGTTCACTGTTCTGTGTCTGCTGGGAATAGTGGTACACCGCTCGCTCAGCCACACTATATAACATTCTGTTTACTGTTCTGTGTCTGCTGGGAATAGTGGTACACCGCTCGCTCAGCCACACTATATAGCATTCTGTTTACTGTTCTGTGTCTGCTGGGAATAGTGGTACACCGCTCGCTCAGCCACACTATATAGCATTCTGTTTACTGTTCTGTGTCTGCTGGGAACAGTAGTACACCGCTCGCTCAGCCAGAGTATATAGCATTGTGTTTACTGCCACTCTGTGTACACCGCTCAGCCAGACTATATACCATTGTTTACTGACACTCTGTGTACACCGCTCAGCCAGACTATATACCATTGTTTACTGACACTCTGTGTACACCGCTCAGCCAGACTATATACCATTGTTTACTGCCACTCTGATTCTGCTGGGAACAGTAGTACACCGCTCGCTCAGCCAGACTATATAGCATTGTGTTTACTGCCACTCTGTGTACACCGCTCAGCCAGACTATATACCATTGTTTACTGACACTCTGTGTACACCGCTCAGCCAGACTATATACCATTGTTTACTGAAACTCTGTGTACACCGCTCAGCCAGACTATATACCATTGTTTACTGCCACTCTGATTCTGCTGGGAACAGTAGTACACCGCTCGCTCAGCCAGACTATATACCATTGTTTACTGACACTATATAGCAGACTATATAGCATTGTGTGTACACCGCTCAGCCAGACTATATACCATTGTTTACTGACACTCTGTGTACACCGCTCAGCCAGACTATATACCATTGTTTACTGCCACTCTGATTCTGCTGGGAACAGTAGTACACCGCTCGCTCAGCCAGACTATATACCATTGTTTACTGACACTCTGTGTACACCGCTCAGCCAGACTATATACCATTGTTTACTGCCACTCTGATTCTGCTGGGAACAGTAGTACACCGCTCGCTCAGCCAGACTATATACCATTGTTTACTGACACTATATAGCAGACTATATAGCATTGTGTGTACACCGCTCAGCCAGACTATATACCATTGTTTACTGACACTCTGTGTACACCGCTCAGCCAGACTATATACCATTGTTTACTGCCACTCTGATTCTGCTGGGAACAGTAGTACACCGCTCGCTCAGCCAGACTATATACCATTGTTTACTGACACTCTGTGTACACCGCTCAGCCAGACTATATACCATTGTTTACTGCCACTCTGATTCTGCTGGGAACAGTAGTACACCGCTCGCTCAGCCAGACTATATAGCATTGTGTTTACTGCCACTCTGTGTACACCGCTCAGCCACACTATATAGCATTGCGTACTCTGCCAGTCAGTGTGTATATTGCTGGGATCAGTAATACTCCACTCACCGTCAACCACTATATGAGCTCAACATGAGTTCCCCAGAGACCTCCGCTGTGAGCAGCACTCCCAACAACAGCAACAGCCAACGCCCCACGCAAGCTATAACATCCACCCCAGCAGCCAGTGGTCAGCAGCAGCCCTCCCCGGAGGAGAACGTTGTGTCCATCAGTCCGTCGCCAGAGCGATTAATGAGGGCTGCCATTGAGGAGATGATGGGGCCTGATGTGGAGGAGGAGGTCTGGCTCAGGCCAGCATCCCAAGTTAATGTTGAGGACGATGAGGGGTCTGTGTCTGGGGATGTTGGGGTGGCAGAGGTGGTGGGTGGGTCAGACTCAGGAGAAGAGTTGTATGATGAGGATGATGATCGGGACCATCTGTATGTGCCTCAGAGTCCGACCCCGGAAAACATGTTGTATCGTGTGTTTAGGTACTAAAATCTGCGTTCCCTCCCAGTAGTGTTGGGCGAACAGTGTTTGCCACTGTTCGGGTTCTGCAGAACATCACCCTGTTCGGGGTGACTATATAGCAGACTATATAGCATTGTGTTTAATGCCACTCTGTGTACACGGCTCAGCCACACTATATAGCATTGTGTTTACTTCCACTCTGTGTCTGCTGGGAACAGTAGTACACCGCTCACCCGCCACTGTATAGCATTGTGCTCTGTGTCACTGCTGACAATAGTGGTACACCGCTCACCCACCACTGTATAGCATTTCTGTACTGCCACTGTACTGCTGCCAGTCAGCGTGTACTTTAAGGATAAGTGAAATGAGGAAGAAATCCGGTGAAAGAGGGAGGGGCAAGGGAAGAGGTGTTTCCCCTGACGGTTCACGTACAGGCCACAGGGGAGCACCCAAGAAAACCCACTCAATACTGCCCATGTTGTCCAGGACAACAACCCTCACAGATCCAAAAGAACAGGACCAGATAATTACTTGGATGACCTCTCAAGCGTCCAGCAGTGGGTTAAGCAGCACCAGCACATCACGCACGAGGTCCGAGTCCTCAGCCAGTTAAAGTCTGGGCTTTCTTTGAAGACTGCACTGAGGATGTTACCATGGCGATTTGCAAGGTGTGCAAGACCCGCCTGAGCAGGGGGAAAAGTATTAACAACCTCTCCACCACCAGCATGAGCCGCCACATTCTATCCAAACATCCCACTCTGTGGGCAAACGCGGCAGGACAGGGTACCACCAGCAACACTGCCTCCCTTGGGTTCACCAGACTCACCACCAGACCCGCCTCAGCAGCAGCAGTAGCCCAGCCATTGCGTGGTTCACAACATTCACAAACATCAGACGATGCTGACACTGTCACTTTCCGGACTAGTGCTCTTGAGGTCTCCCAGTGTTCATCAAACACAACAACCAACAGCCCTTCGGTGTGCAGCGCTACGGTTGAGTTGTCTGTCTCTGAGATGTTTGAGCACAAGAGGAAATTGCCAGCAAATGACCCCCGGGCCGTGGCAGTAACAGCCAGCCAGCATAGCCAAGCTTCTGGCCTGCGAAATGCTGCCATATCGAGTGGTGGAGACAAACAGCTTCAAGGGCATGATGTCAGTGGCCATCCCACGTTACGTGGTTCCCAGCCGCTACCACTTTGCGTGCTCTGCAGTGCCTGAGTTGCATGAGCACGTGGTCAGCTAAATAACCCGAAGCTTGAAGAATGCCGTTGCCTGCAAGGTTCACCTCACCACTGACACCTGGACGAGTGCGTTCGGCCAGGGTCGATACATCTCCCTTACCGCGCACTGGGTGAACCTCGTGGAGCCTGGCAGCGATTCCTCACCTGCTACGGCGCGGGTGTTGCCCACGCCGCAAACAGCTGGATAACAACAGCAGCACCTACCTCTCTGACTCCTTCTCCTCCAACGCATCTCAAAGCTGTACCTCATCCGGAAATGCTAACCCAGCACCAGCAGCAGTAGGATCGTGGAAGCAGTGCAGCACAGCTGTTGGCATGCGTCAGCAAGCGTTGCTGAAGCTGATCTGCCTTGGGGATAAGCAGCACACAGGGGAGGAAATTTGGAGGGGAATAAAGGAACAGACGGATTTGTGGCTGGCACCGCTGGACCTGAAACCGGGCATGAAGCTAGACACCTGGCACGAACTGGCAATGTACGCAATAGAGGTGCTGGCTTGCCCGGCAGCCAGCGTTATGTCGGAACGCTGTTTCAGTGCTGCCGGAGGCATCATCACAGATCGGCGTATCCGCCTCTCCACAGAAAATGCAGACCGTCTGACTCAAATTAAAATGAATCAATCCTGGATTGGAAACGACTACGCAACACTCCTGGACCCCAACCAAGTAACATGACCGATGAACATCTGGGATGGTTTAGCGTTTCCGGTCCCTGTTTATTGAACCTCTCATCTGTATTACATTTATGACTGCATGGCGGCAAAAAGCATTGCTGCTATATCCGCACGCTTTTTGTCCTCATGCAAGGCCTGGGTTGTTGTGTCTCACAAAGCGTGGCCTTCTCCTCCTGCGCCTCCTCCTGTTCCATCACGTGTGCTGCTGCTGCTGCTGCTGCTGCTGGGTTACCGTTGCCGGTCCCTGTTTATGGAACCTCTTATCTTTATTACATTTATGACTACATGGCGGTACAAAGCATGCTATCCGCACGCTTTTTGTCCTCATGCAAGGCCTGGGTTGTTGTGTCTCACAAAGCGTGGCCTTCTCCTCCTGCGCCTCCTCCTGTTCCATCACGTGTGCTGCTGCTGCTGCTGCTGCTGCTGGGTTACCGTTGCCGGTCCCTGTTTATGGAACCTCTTATCTTTATTACATTTATGACTACATGGCGGTACAAAGCATGCTATCCGCACGCTTTTTGTCCTCATGCAAGGCCTGGGTTGTTGTGTCTCACAAAGCGTGGCCTTCTCCTCCTGCGCCTCCTCCTGTTCCATCACGTGTGCTGCTGCTGCTGCTGCTGCTGCTGGGTTAGCGTTGCCACGTGGTCCCTGTTTATTGAACCTCTTATCTTTATTACATTTATGACTACATGGCGGTACAAAGCATGCTATCCGCACGCTTTTTGTCCTCATGCAAGGCCTGGGTTGTTGTGTCTCACAAAGCGTGGCCTTCTCCTCCTGCGCCTCCTCCTGTTCCATCACGTGTGCTGCTGCTGGGTTAGCGTTGCCGTGGGGTCCCTGTTTATTGAACCACTTATCTTTATTACATTTATGACTGCATGGTGGTACAAAGCATGCTATCCGCATGCTTCTTGTCCTCATGCAAGGCCTGGGTTGTTGTGTCTCAAAGCGTGGCCTTCTCCTCCTGCGCCACCCTCCTCCTGTTCCATCACGTGTGCTGCTGCTGGGTTAGCATTACCGGTCCCTTTTCCTGGAACCTCTTATATGTATTACATTTATGACTGCATGCCGACAAAAAGCATGTTACCTGTGCAAAGAAAACAGACATTTCCCGCATTTAAAAGACAGTTTTCCCTTTGAAACTTTAAAATCGATTTTCTCAAAAACTATAAGCTCTTTTTGCTAAATTTTTTTTCCTCTTGTACCCACTCCCAAGTTGCACATACCCTGTAAATTTGGGGTATGTAGCATGTAAGGAGGCTTTACAAACCACAAAAGTTCGGGTCCCCATTGACTTCCATTATGTTCGGAGTTCGGGTCGAACACCCGAACATCGCGGCCATGTTCGGCCTGTTCGGCCCGAACCCGAACATCTAGATGTTCGCCCAACACTAACAGCAACCCACACTCCCACAGAGTTCAACGCTGACTCTTCACTCTATGGCTACTCCCTCCCCCTCTTCTCCATGCCCTTACTACTGTATCAGCAGGCATGCCGATGTAGTGATCAAACCACATGCCCCCTACCCAGCGGCACATTAACCTAACTTCCGTGCTGCGGGGGGCGGAGCTAAAGGTGGAGGCGAGGCAGAGCACATTTGCTCTAGTTCTATTGGTCCAGGGGGCGCACGAGGTCGTGGCTATAGCGACTTACGAAAGGACACCAGCAGGGAATGAATGAGTGTGTTCCAGGTGCACTACAAGGTCCAGCTGTCGCCCCCTGGTGGCAAACGGCGCTCCAAGCAGCTGCCTGGTGTGCCTGTGCCTTTAGGCGCCCCTGGGAGCGGGGGACAGAAGGAGACACATGGGGGACAGGCAGGGACACATAGAGAACACAGGAGGACACATGGGGGATACAGGAAGACAGATGATGGACACAGGAGGACACAAGAGGTGCAAGGGGGACACAACAATTGGGGGAAACATCTACAAGATGCTTTTGGACTATGGATGCATCAGGTTTAGTATATATTTTTTTCCCTGGTTTTTGCCCTCTAAGCCTAGGTGCATCTTATAATCAGTTATTCTTGCATCTTCCTTAGTATTTGTCTTAAGGATGGTCGGAAATGCTAATTAGTGCTGCTCAAATCCAGAACCGGGAGCCATCCGGATAGTTGCTATCCGGATATCTCACAGTAAACCTGTGCGGGGTGGGCGGGGGGTCAATCTTACCTGTCTGACGTCTTCTTTGTCCGTCCCTCGGCTCCTCTCACGATGCGCTCCATGCGCGTCACGTAATTACAAACACTTCCTCCTTCAACCCGGAAGGAGGAAGTGTTTGTAATCACGTGTACGCCGCTTGGACCGCATCGTGGGAGGCGCCGAGGGATGGACCGAAGAAGACGTCAGACTGGTAAGATTGACAACCCCCCCGCCCACCCCGCACAGGTAACTGGGAGATATCCGGATAGAACTATCCGGATGTCTCCCGGTTCTGGATTTGAGCAGCTCTGATGCCGATTTCCAATTCCACGGAAATTCTGATTCCCGCCAATGCCTAATACCAATTCCACAGATTTCCGATTCCCGATTTCAAGTAGTCCTTTTGTGGGGGGTATTTTTTTGCATTCTCTGATTGGCGAAATACTTCCAGGTTGACTCTGCATTCTCTGATTGGTCCAATGCTTCCAAGTTCTGTTGCGGTAATGCCGTATTTCCACAGAAATCCGATTTCCGAGTTCCAAACGGAAATGCTAATTTCCAATCAGAAATGCAGAAATTTCATTTCTGTGGAATCCAAATGACCATCCCTAATTTTTCTCAGGCGACCCATGAAATAGGATGGTTTGTAGGCAAATTATTTAAAAAATAAAAGCCGTAGGTCTGTTGTTTGTGGCACCAATCCCTTCTGAAAGAGTTACCGTAAATAAGTGTCCCTCGCGCTCGGCTTGCTTGGTGAAGGCCTCGGGAGCAGTTTACCATGAAGCCCGTGGATTCAGCCTATGCTAATAAGTATGGTAATTAATCTGACAAAGACCTTACAAAGCGGTGAGTAAAATCTTCAGGGCTCAGCGTATTACTGTGTACGGCTGTCAGACACATCACAGGTTTGTACACATTCCTTCATATTTAGAGGGCTGTGATAGACACTATTTAAATCCCCCCCTTCAAAGATAGCAGATGGTGCGCTTCTTGGAAATGGGATGTTGTTTCAATTAAGTATGTTAATTAAGAGCAGTTTGCATACGGTTTAAGCGATCTATTTCTCTCCTGGAAAACAGTAATAGAAAGCTAATAGTTGGCGTTATTTTTGTTTCATCAGAGTAGGCATTTATAGATTTAGACGAGAGATGCTCACAGTTAAAGGACCCCTATCACGAAAAAAGTAGGCAGTTAAAATCTGACAGAACCGACAGCTTTTTGGCCAGTCCATCTCCTCATGGGGGATTCTCAGGGTTCTCTTTGTTTTCAACAACATTTCCTGAACAGCACGTTGCACATCGCATAATGCCTACAGTTAGCAATAATGCTATAGTCTGCGGCCGGCGTATGGGATGGGTAATTCAGAGATCCGGTTATTGCCGGACCCCAAATTACCTCTCCATCTGAGTTGCTATAACTCGGAGGGGGAATAGTAATTAACACTAGTGATTATAGATGGGGTTTTGTCGCTTTTGTCTTTCGTCCCGATATCACTCAACGTTACTGCCGCACACCTGATCCACCACTACTGCCCGACATCTTACAGCATGTCTGATCGATACTTGCAACCAATTTTGGTCCAAAATTGGTCACATCGTACTCTTGGCGGAACTGATTTTCATTCATTATCGAATCGGATGGTCGATCCCCTTCTCAGTAGGAAAATAGGAGATTATGGGGCCCCCATACCAGTGTTTCCCACCTTTCACGTTATATTTTTACAGACTAAGATATAATAATTTACTGAAAACAGATATTTCATACTGATAAAAACCCCTGCGCTGTGCGCGGCGTGCCGAAAAATGAGTGTGGTCACGCAACCGAATGTCGGCGTGGTCATGGGTGGGGCAAATCATACATGACCTTAGCAGTGGTGTAAAAGGTCTGCCGGGGAAGTTTGAACTCTGCCGTAGTGTTTCCCCCCAAAATACATATAATCTGACAGCAATGAATCAAAAATCCATGCAATTTGGCAAAGGTTCCTCCAAAATACAGATAATATGGCAGTCGTTCCCTCAAAATAGACATAATCTGGCAGCAGCGGTTCCCCAAATAAACATAATTTGGCAGCGACTCCCCAAAATATGTGTAATCTGGCAGGGGATCACCAAAAATACATGTAACCTGGCAGCAGTAGTTCCCCCAAAATACACATAATCTGGAAGCAGCGGTTCCCCCAACATACACAATCTGGCATTGGTTCCCCAAAAATACACATAATCTGGCAGCTGTTTCCCAAAATACACTTAATCTGGCAGCAGCAGTTCCCCAAAAATAGTTAATCTGGCAGCAGTTTCCCCAAAATAGGTGCTCCCAGTATAGGTAACCAGGTCAAAAGGTATCCCCAGTGGAAGTAACCAGGTCTATAGGTTTCCCAGTGCAGATATCCAGGTCGATAGGTGTCCCCATTATAAGCAGTCAGGTCTATAGGTGTCCCCAGAATAGATAACCAGGTCTATAGATGTCCCCAGTTTAGATAGCCAGGTCTATAGGTGTCCCCAGAATAGGTAGCCAGGTCTATGGGTGTCCCCAGTATAGGTAGCCAGGTTTACAGGTGTCTCCAGAATAGGTAGCCAGGCCTATAGGTGTCCCCAGTACAGATAGCCAGGTCTATAGGTGTCTCCTGTATAGATAGCCAGGTCTATAGGTGTCCCCAGTATATGTAGCCAGGTGTATAGGGGTTCCCAGTATAGACAGGTCTATAGGTGTCCCCAGTATATGTAGCCAGGTGTCCCCAATATATGTAGCCAGGTCTATAGGTGTCCCCAGTATATGTAGCCAGGTGGATAGGTGTCCCCAATATATGTAGCCAGGTCTATAGGTGTCCCCAGTATATGTAGCCAGCTGTATAGGTGCTCCCAGTATATGAAGCCAGGCCTATAGGTGTCTCCAGTACAGATAGCCAGGTTGACAGGTGTCTCCAGAATAGGTAGCCAGGCCCGTAGGTGTCCCCAGTACAGATAGCCAGGTCTATAGGTGTCTCCTGTATAGATAGCTAGGTCTATAGGTGTCCCCAGTATATGTAGCCAGGTGTATAGGTGTTCCCAGTATATGCAGCCAGGTGTATAGGTGTTCCCAGTATAAGTAGCCAGGTCTATAGGTGTCCCCAGTATAGCCAGGTCTATAGGTATTCCCAGTACATTCCGGAGGGGAGAGCCAGAAAGGGGGGTCCCAAGATGAGGGAAGGGGGGAGACTTCCCCCCTTCCCCATCGCTCTGCCCACAGCTCCCTTTCACTGGCTGCTTCCCCTCCTGCTCAGGGTTCTCTGGTGGGCCCCCCTGACCACGGGCCCTTGGTCCATGCCCGAGTGCCCAAATGGTCACTCCTCCCCTGTGTGGAGTTTGTTTGCAAACCACATTAGAAAACTGAGCCGTACAAAACAAATAAAATAGGGCTTAAATGAAAAAAGCACAAGGACACCGGGAGCCCAATATCGTGTATTATCGTTGTGTGAGATAGTCGATTAAAAAAAACAATTATACTCACAATTCTGGGTTGCTATTAAGGCAACCACCATCAAAACATGTGGAGAGGTACCGTCTCCACTCGGCCTTGTTTGGTCGCTGCTCCCAAAGAATACTACTATAATAAATTACAGTAAGTAAACCCCCACGTAGTGGGGTATTTTAGATATCAACACACTGTAGGAGGCGCCCTTAATCTCGTTATAGCATATAACCAATGAATCGGTAAGCGTAGTGCGTCTTACCTGTTATGAAGGTACGTACACACGAAAATCATAAGATAAGGTTTATTATAGCACAGAGGAGTCCTCTGTGCTATAATAAACCTTATCTTATGATTTTCGTGTGTACGTACCTTCATAACAGGTAAGACGCACTACACTTACCGATTCATTGGTTATATGCTATAACCAGATTAAGGGCGCCTCCTACAGTGTGTTGAAAACAAATAAAATGCTCATAAATATACAATGTGTAGACATATTACAATACAGCATGACCTATATTCGGTACCTGGAACTGTTCTCCCGGTTTTGGGCAGAGCAGATGGAATCACACACTGGCTTCCTATGTGTATTCGCAGTGTGTGAGGTCTCACTGTCCAGACACAGAGAGTCAGAAGAAGATGACGAGCTGCTCCTGGCTGAAGTTGGCCCAGGTCACATCGGCAAGCCATCTTTTCCCGACACACACACTGTGAGGAGATTAGGCTACAGTGTTAGATCAGTAACTTTGGTTTCGTGAAATTTTAATTTTCCCAATAGCTATTTTGATGTTAATTTTGATTTCATGAGTAATCATGATATTGCGTAAGTCCATGTCATTTTTGCACAAATGCATTGAAGTCTATGAACCATAAGAAAACAAAATTTGACATATGAGAAACCACATTTTAGCATAAATGTAATAAAGTCTATGGGCATGACAAAGTAATAGGCCGATAAAATATTGTCAGCCGAGCTCTAAGCTCCTCAGATCTAGGAATATATATTTAGACACAACAGAACATTTATGTATATTGGGCTTTACTCACGGCTAGAGTTGGGCCGAACGGTTCGCCGGCGAACGTGGTTCGCGTGCGCGTGCCGCACGCGAACGTTTTGCGGAAGTTCGGTTCGCCCCATAATGCACCTGAGGGTCAACTTTGACCCTCTACATCACAGTCAGCAGGCCCAGTGTAGCCAATTAGGCTACACTAGCCCCTGGAGCCCCACCCCCCCCTTATATAAGGCAGGCAGCGGCGGCCATTACGGCCACTCGTGTGCCTGCATTAGAGAGAGTAGGGCGAGCTGCTGTCTGTCTCTAGAGAAAGATTAGTTAGGCTTAGCTTTTCCTGGCTGCATACCTGTTCTGTTCAATGAGCCCTCAGCCCACTGCATACCTGTACTGTGATCCTGCCACTGCATACCTGTTCAGTGATCCTGCCAGTGCATACCTGTTCAGTGATCCTGCCACTGCATACCTGTTCAGTGATCCTGCCAGTGCATACCTGTTCAGTGATCCTGCCACTGCATACCTGTTCAGTGATCCTGCCAGTGCATACCTGTTCAGTGATCCTGCCACTGCATACCTGTTCAGTGATCCTGCCACTGCATACCTGTTCAGTGATCCTGCCACTGCATACCTGTTCAGTGATCCTGCCACTGCATACCTGTTCAGTGATCCTGCCACTGTATACCTGTTCTGTGAACCCGCCACTGTATACCTGTTCTGTTCAGTGGACCCGCCACTGTATACCTGTTCTGTTCAGTGGACCCGCCACTGTTTACCTGTTCAGTGATCCTGCCACTGCATACCTGTTCTGTGAACCCGCCACTGTATACATGCAAGATGTTTTAAAGCACTTTAGGCCTGTCATTTAGCATTCAATGTGATTTCTGCCCTTAAAACGCTGCTTTGCGTCAAATCCAGATTTTTCCCGGGGACTTTTGGCATCTATCCCACTCCGCCATGCCCCCCTCCAGGTGTTAGACTCCTTGAAACACCTTTTCCATCACTTTTGTGGCCAGCATAATTTTTTTTTTTCAAAGTTCGCATCCCCATTGAAGTCTATTGCGGTTCGCGAACTTTAACGCGAACCGAACGTTCCGCGAAAGTTCGCGAACCCGGTTTGCGAACCTAAAATCGGGGGTTCGGCCCAACTCTACTCACGGCAGACTCTATAGGCAGTAGAAGTGTTAGGGTGTCTTGCCCAAGCTCTCCTCACTGAATAGGAGTAAAACCCTGGTCTCCTATGTCAGAGGCAGAACCCTTAACCAGTATACTATCTGCTGCTACATACATAGCTAACACTATTTTATTGCCTTAGGAAGTGTTGCCATAGTCCAAATGTACTACATTTTGTATCTAGTGTTTGTGTCAGCTACTGAAGTAACCATTTCAGCCCGCTGGGATTTTTCACCTTATGCATCAAAGCAATTTTCACCTCCCACTCATTCCCAATAACTTTATCACTACTTATCACAATTTATTGATCTATATCTTGTTTTCTCTGCCACTAATTAGGATTTCTTTGGGTGGTACATTTTACTAAGAATTATTATATTATTATAAATGCATTTTAACAGGAATATTAAGAAAACATTTATAAAAATCATTTATTTCTCAGTTTTCGGCCATTACAGCTTTAAAATGATACATGCTACCATAATTAAAGCCTATGTATTTTATTTGCCCGTTTGTCTCGGTTATTACACCATTTAAATTTTGTCCCTATCACAATGTATGGCGTCAATATTTTATTTGGAAATAAAGGTGCATTTTTTTCAGTTTTGTGTCCATCACTATTTACAAGCTTATAATTTAAAAATTGTTCGTAGTATACCCTCTTCACATGCATATTTAAAAAGTTCACACCCTTAGGTAACTATTTATGTTTGTTTTTGTTTTGTTTTTAATTGTAATTTTTTTTTTCATTAAAAATTTTATTTGGGTAATTTTTTTGGTGTTGGGAAATAAACAGCTAATTTTTAATGTTATAATATGTGTAAATTGGCATGAAAAATGTATGTAGATGTAGTTTTGCTATTTGGCCACAAGATGAGGTTTTTTTTCTTACCGGAAGCACAAGGAGGACGGGGGAATTTTTTTTTTTAGAAAAACGGCGGTCTCTCATAAGAAACCGTCAGTTTTTCTGCCTGCAACTTAGATCGGTGAACGGGAACCAGGTTCCCATTCACTGATCCCAGGGCTACCGTGGAACAGCATGGGAACACGGGGGCTCGCCCGCGATCACGCGCGGGAGCGCGCCTCTGCATCAGAGCAGCCGCGTGGACGTGAGGATCATGTCCGGGCAGCTGAAATGGGTAAGTGAGCTTTTGTTTTTCATTTTCTTGCATTTAATTTAATCACATTTGGGCCTCTCTCTCCCTGTTTTCCTCTGTAATGCTGGGAATACACGTTAAGTTTTTACTTTAGATAGATGGGTTCGATAGATAAATTCTAACCCATCGGATCCGGTCGATTATACTTTCGTTTCGATTCTCCTCATTCAAGTGAATGTAAATTGATAAGAAAAGATAAGGAATTGAGAGGAGAATAATGTGGTGAATCGAGAGTAGAATCTATCGAAAGCGAAAACGACGGCAAAAACGAACGTAAAATCGCATCGTGTATACCTGGCATTATACTACCCTTTATTGGTGGGTGGTCATTAGCACCTATCGGTCTGCTGGTGACTATATTTCTGACTTCAATAGAGCGCCCATCCCCCACAGCAGTGTCAGGTTCCTCAAGTGGAGACGGGTTATCTCCATAAGCTGTACAAATGGTTGCATATCCAACAGCCCACTTTATTGCCAGTGGAGTAGAAACTTTTTGGACTATGAAAAAGGAAGTTGAGGGGCCAAAGGGGTGCCATAAAGAGGAACTTTACTGAATGTAACTTAATAAATAACATTTCTGATATTGTACAATATTAATTTATACATTATTTAGTCAGTTTTCATACATTGTAAAATGTGTCCTCGTCCTGATTTACATTTTAACTGGTGTAGTATAAACAAAGGCACCAAAAAGAAAAAAATATGCTTAAAGAGAACCCGAGGTGTGTTTAAAGAATGTTATCTGCATACAGAGGCTGGATCTGCCTATACAGCCCAGCCTCTGTTGCTATCCCAAACCCCACTAAGGTCCCCCTGCACTCTGCAATCCCTCATAAATCACAGCCGTGCTGTGAGGCTGTGTTTACATCTGTAGTGTCAGTCTCAGCTGCTTCCCCGCCTCCTGCATAGCTCCGGTCCCTGCCCCCGTCCCTTCTCTCCAATCAGTAGGGAGGGAAGGGATGCAGGCGGGGACTGGAGTTCTGCAGGAGGCGGGGAGAGCAGCAGACTGACACTATAGAGATAAACACAGCCAGCTCTGACAAGCTGTTTGTCAGCAGCGTGGCTGTGATTTATGAGGGATTGCAGAGTGCAGGGAGACCTTAGGGGGGTTTGGGATAGCAACAGAGGCTGGGCTGTATAGGCAGATCCAGCCTCTGTATGCAGATAATATTCTTCAAACCCACCTCGGGTTCTCTTTAACAGTTTAACCACTTCGCCTTCACGGGCAATTTTCACCTGTCAGTGATCCTTCCATTCATTCTCCTATCACTTTATTACTACTTATCACAATGAAACAATCTATGTCTTATTTTGTTCACACCAATTAGGTTTTTTTTTGGCGGGTACTTTTTGCTAAGAATTATTTTATTCTAATTGTATTTTAACAGGAATAATAAGAAAAAAATTGAAAAAAAAATCATTATTTCTCAGTTTTTGGCCATTATAGTTTTAAAATAATACATGCTACCGTAATTAAAACCCACACATTTTATTTGCCCATTTATCCCAGTTATTGTAATGTTTAAAATATTTCCCTAGTGCAAAGTATAGTGCCCATATCATTTAGTTGAAAATAGAGGTGATTTTTTTCAGTTTTGCGTCCGTCTCTATTTACAAGCTCATAGTTTAAGTATAAGGACTCTTCATAGGGAATGAGGGAGGGAGGCACATGGGGAGGGGGGTGAGCCACCTTTTCATCATGAGGCACCTGTAGACACATGCCTATAGTGCCTTATGGTAAATCCGGCGCTGCTGAACAAGCATGCAGATCAGATGTTTCTGACTGAAATCTGACTGGATTATCTGCATGCTTGTTTCAGGTGTGTGAGTCAGACACTACTGGTTCCAGAAAGATCAGCAGGATGCCAGGCAACTGGTATTGTGTAAAACGAAATAAATATGGCAGCCTCAATAGCCTTCTCAATTCAGGTGTCCTTAAACTCAGAGCTAAAGACTTAACCGCTCCATCAGAGGACATGATATCAGTGTCTCCTTCCAGACAAACAAAGGTGACAACAAGCCAAAACGATTCAATATTTAATTATGATTTTAATTATGGCTTGCCGGAAAAGCCAGACTCGCTGGAGTCATATGGAAATGAAGCTTATTTTTAGCCCTGTGTTGTGCAGGTAACATTTCTATATTGCAGCAAGGAGCCAAGATTGAATTCATCTCGCAGCCCCAGACCTTCAGGTGACAGCTGTACGCGCTCTCAGATCCAACATTTTCTTGTATATTAAAAATCATTAACCAAAGAAGATTAATTCCCCTCTTTTGGATGGTACGTGCCGCACTCCGACGTCTATAAATAGGTGACAAGGTTAACTCAAATTCTGGGTCTTGACTAAAATTCGTCAAACAGATGTTCATTCATCAATGTCTTTATAAGACGGCAGCCCTAATGCACGCATCTGGTGTCATTGTCATGCTAAATATAGACGAGCTGTCTCGCGCATTTCATAGATTGTCAGAGAACGCTTCATTTCTATGCCATTTTGATATATAATTTTACACAATATTGTGGCAGGGGGAAATCAACAGACAGGAGGTGCTGGGAGGAATTAACACGCAAGTTTCTTCTTCATTACCGCCAGCAGCTGAGCATCCACACTGAAGCTAATAGGATTACAGGCCGCAGAATATACAAAAACAAAGAGTAATGGCCTGCTGTGGGATGCTCTTATACTCTGCAAAGGTGTTAGCTGGGGTCTCTGGCCGCTCATTTTTCCAGCACCTTCTTAAGGGACACTGAATAGAGCAAAAAAAATGCAATACTGAACTTACCTGGGGATTCCTCCAGTCCCCCATAACCCCTGAGGTCCCTTGGCACCCTCTGCGTCCCCTCTACTCTTCCGCTGACGGAGCTCTGTGAGCTGTGTGACGTGGCCGGGAGTCATGCGCAACTGCGCACGCATGGCGCGTTCACATGCTTGTCTAGATTACCTGCCTGTAGCTGTTCAGCGCATGCGCGGTTCATTCTTTCAAGAGTCGCGTATGCGCAGAATGCTCACGGCCACAAGTGCATGATGGAGACTGGCATGCGGATAGGCTGCCTATGCAACCTAATACAAGTTGCTGTCTGACCACTGCATGCCTGGCTTCAGTGTAAATTTTCTTAGCTTTAAAATTGTCCTTCTGTGGGCATATGAACTGGAATTTAAGTCAAAATGGAAGCCCATCCATTCCTCCCATAGCATGCTGCTCGCATTTCCCAGCTGTCACCATCTCTAGTCATGGGCTATTCCTGAAAGGATTAGTGGGCACTAGTCTTCAGTTAATACAGCACAGCTCCTCTTGAGATGGATCCGGATGTAAAGGTACATACACAGGGCCGTTTCTGAGCAAAGACATTCCAAGCTGTCACCTGAAGCGCCATTTTCTCTGAGAGCGACCTGCAGTGCTTGCTCATGGAGATCAGTACGAAGCAGGTTATTTCGTGGCACGACGCTGAGTGCCAAAGCTGGGTACCATCATAGTAGCAATGCTATCCCATCAATTAACAGTGAATGGGTCAGGTCTGCGCTTGCGGGCAAAATGCATGCTGCAGTATGCAAGTGCATCATAGCGCATCGTACCGCTGCGCAATACCTTTGATGTGAATGGCAGAAGGGCTGTCTAGTCTATGCCGATTTTGTGTGTCACCACATCATATGCGCTTCCAAATGCGCACAGAAGTGCGTATGATGTGAACGAGCCCTCACAAATCCAGAGTGTACACACATTGGGGTCAGGTGGTACCTAATCCAGGGAGGACACAGGAGGCAGCACCATGCTCTACGGACTTTTTCCCATCACGCCTCTCTTCCTCATTCCCTGCAGGTATGTATGGGGTTACCATAGCTGGAGGGGACACACATCTTGAGGGCTCCTACAAGCTCTGAGATCCTGGAGTAATTGCCCTTTTTGCCTCTATGGAAGACTATAGCAAGGTTCAGTAAGGCGGGAATAAGTCAGGCTTGACTTCACTTTTCAAGTACAAAGTTTGGCTTTGCATATTATGTTCTTCTAGGTATTGGTCCTCCTGCTGTGCTCTGAAATATTCCTACACTCCATGCATAGCAACATCACACGGCCACATGTTCATTTCAAGTACAAAATTCTAGTAAAAGCGTATGACAAGTACTTATATAAGTCTTCTAATGAGGAATTCATCCTGAAAATGAAAACAGGATTCTTTTGAAGATCCGCTCCAACCGCCAGTTATTTAGTCTAAGGAGAGCTTTAAAGTTCTTCAAGATTTTATAAATTATTTATCACTTTTAAGGCCAGAAATTATTTTGTATCAAACTGATAGAATGACAGCTGGCACAGCCCAGGCTTTAGCATCATTCTTATGCTGGGAATACACACGTCGATTCTGAGCCATGTAGATGGCTCGATAGATATTTTCCGACATGTCCGATCTGCCGTCTGATCGTTTCCACGATCGGTTCTGCATGGAGGACAATGGGAAAAGATAAGAAAAACAAGCGGAAGATAAGAGAATTGCCTGCAGAACCGAGCGCGGAAAATGATCGGTCGCAGAATCGAGCGGCAAAATGGACCCGTGTATTCCCAGCATTAGAGATAAGTGTAGATTGTCAGCCTCTCCCAGGGACAGTTAGTGACATACATTGTTCTGTAAAAGCGCTGCGGAAAATGTCACACTTTATAATAAATTCAGAACATTAGTAATTATTAAAGTTCAAAAAGTTGATTAATTTCATTATGAGGAACACCAGCAATTAATGTAGAACTTCTGAAAAGAATTACCATCATTTTCTAATCACTCTCAAGTCAAAAGACATTTTTTTGGGATGTTAAATTAATGATGTTAAAGCAAACCATGTTTTGTAGTTCAGACAGAGTTGGGATTGCAATCTAGCTCACGCTGTAACTGGCTACATTTACCTGTGCCCACTACGGTTTCTATGACCTCATAGCATTGTATGTTTTTGGTAATCTTCCCCCTAGAGCAGTTATGATGCCATTCTCCTTAATTAATGAGCAACACTAACCTAGTCCAAAACAAGGCAAGTTTTATACTTATTCTGCCCCTAGGCCAAGTATGTATGTTTCAACTTCCATGTGCAGCAGCTCCCCTCCCATTCCATGTGTAGCCCCCCCCCCCCCCCCTTTCCATGTGTAAGATCCATTTACTGTAAACCCTTATTTTCACGTACAACTCAACTCCCTTACCTTTTCAATGTGTTGCTCCCCATTTGCAGTCTTCTCTTTTATGTGTAGCAACCCCTATTTCACATCCAGGTGCTGCCTCAGGCGGCAGCCCTCAAGGCTCAGGCCTTTGTGGCCTTTACAAGAATCCGGCCCTGCTCCCAACATAAATCCCATTCCCTCATGTCATGTCTGGTTGCCTAACCCTAACCCCCTCAAATAAACATTCCTTCCTTGTACCAAACCCTTAAAGGACAGGTCTGAGGAAAAAAAAAAAAGATTTACTTACCTGGGGCTTCCTCCAGCCCCTGGCTGCCGATCTGTCCCTCGCCGCAGCTCCAGTGTCCCATGGTCCCATTTATTGCAGATGCCAACCTCCAGGTCGGCATCTTCTGTGCCTGCGTGAGTGTGCTCACGTGGTCTGGAGTGTTCTTCAGATGCAAGGTCGGCAGAGGGACAGATTGGCTGCCAGGAGCTGGAGAAAGACCCAGGTAAGTAGATTTTTTTCCTCACATCTGTCCTTTAATGTACAGTCCTTTTATGCACTTAATCCTAATCTACTAAACATACATACAATACCTACCCCTAAATTATCCCTTAACCCTATTTAAATAGAAAAAAATCCTAACCCTCTAACTGATATTCAGCTTCCGTCATCTAAATTTCCAGGCGCTTGATCTAGGCACTGGTTACACATTTTAGAATCTGGCATGCCCAAGCCTCATTTAACTGCTAATTTGCATTAGGTGGAAAGTGTTACTAATAATATAACAGGTGCACTTTTCCCCTAGGCATACACTTATAGTGGCCATACATCTGGTGAGTTGGCTGGCTGCACGATCAACCATTCATTTCAATAATTT
Source organism: Hyperolius riggenbachi (assembly GCF_040937935.1). NCBI lineage: Eukaryota > Metazoa > Chordata > Amphibia > Anura > Hyperoliidae > Hyperolius > Hyperolius riggenbachi. The sequence continues at coordinate 107,806,586 of NC_090646.1, read as the reverse complement.
CACCAAATCAAGAGAGAATGGCGTGTGTTCCAGTCAGCCCAATTGATAAAAAATGGGGCTGATATCATGATGAATCGACCAGCTTGGTCGATCGAGCCGGATGGAAGTTATCGGTCGATCGCACAGGAATCGGCTATTGTTCATCGATCATTCAATCAACTCTGAATCAATTTTTGCATTCAGAGCATGGAGGCACAACATCGGTTAGATCGATAATGAAGGCAAATCGCATAGTAAGAATTCGCTTGTGGTGTGTGGGCCACTAGTTGATCGTCTTTCGATTAACCACACTGCAGTTGATTTCCCAATAAAGTCAATCGCTTTGTTCATTGAATCAAAATCGCTTGATGTATGGCTACCTTTTATAGTTTTCCACCCAATGTTCCAAAATTACTGATTCCTTTCAGCAGGGAATCAATTCAGAAATAATTGATTCCTTACACACACACAACACATACATTTGTATTAGATTCCAGCAGGGAATGTATTGAATATTGAATGCACTCAGTATTACACTGTTTGATGTTTATCGATCGTTTCCTGCTCCTGTTCAGGTCCCAATCGACCTAGATTTTAAACAGAAGAGAGGAAGGAGATAGGTACAGCTGCTAAAATACCCATTATTGTGGCTGTTTTGACACAAAAAGCTTACAGCAGTGGGGGAAAGGACAAGTCTCACAGCTGTTTCGCAGGGACTAGCCCTGCTTCATCAGAGACCTAGATTTTACTTCCTGTCTGATTGATACTTTCAATGGTTTCTTGATCAAAATCGGTGATCGAATCAGATGGGAATTGAATAAGAAAATCAGTGTGTGGATAGGCACCTTTACTCATGGTAGATCTTGTATGCCAGGCAATACTACACCTGCAGAATGATCAAGGTATTATTATTATTTAGCATTTATATAGTGCCGACATCTTCCACAGGGCTGTACAGATGTTTTATTGTGTTGTCACTAAAGGTGCATACACACGTCGGATTTTTTTTAAACGACCCGTCGTTTGGACGTCTGGTCATTCAGTCGTCTGGACGTCAAATCGGGCGGATCGCTCAAGTCCGGTCTTATCAGCTGAACGAAGGACTGTACACACGCCCGATTTGACGTCCGAACAACGGGTCGTTTGCGCAAATCCGACGTGTGTACACACCTTAAAGAGACACTGAAGCGAAAAAAAAATTATGGTATTATGATTTGTATGTGTAGTACAGCTAAGAAATAAAACATTAAGATCAGATACATCAGTCTAATTGTTTCTAGTACAGGAAGAGTTAAGAAACTTGGGATCTGTTAGTGAGAAAGTCAGTGATCCCTACGGCTATGGATCACTGACTTTCTCACTAATAGATCCCAAGTTGTCAGGCTGGGGGACATCTACTCACGAGAAGAGATAACAAACACAGGGGCACCCCAGGGCTGTGTCCTGTCCCCGCTGCTCTTCTCCCTCTACACAAATGATTGCAGATCCACGGCAGACTCTGTCAAGGTCATAAAATTTGCGGATGACACCACCATTGTTGGCCTCGTCACCAAGGACAACATCCGGGAGTACCAGCAGCAGGTGGAAAGACTATGCCACTGGTGTAAAGAGAACAGCCTGGTGCTCAACACGGCCAAAACCGTTGAACTTATAATTGACTTTAGGAAGTCGGCACCTACCCCACCTCCCATCTACATCGATGGCACCGAGGTGGCCAGAGTGCCCTGCGCTCGCCTGCTAGGCAGCACCATCTCCAGCGATCTCAGTTGGAGAGTCAATATCACGTCAACCCAACGGAAAGCTCAGCAGAGGCTCTTCTTCCTCCGATAACTGCGGAAGTTCGGCATGGCTCAGGAGATTCTAACATGCTTTTACACTGCCACCATTGAATCGATCCTCTGATCCGCCATCTTGGTCTGGTATGCGGGAGCCACCGCCAGTGACAGGCACAAATTACAGAGGATCATTAGGTCGGCGGAGAGGATCATTGGGAGACCTCTGCCCCCACTTGACCACCTGTATAACACAAGACTGCGAGCCAGGGCATTGAGGATTGCAAGGGACCTCTCTCACCCAGGCCACTGTTTTTTCACCCCACTTCCACTGGGTCGGAGACTTCGGGCCATCCCCACCAAGACCACCAGACACAAGAACTCTTTCTTCCCCATGGCCGTTAGCCTCCTGAACTCCCTTAACATTCTGCCACCCTGTATCAGCGCCCTACCACCTGCATAGGCGCGGCGGACTTCGGCTGTGTATATCTAATTGTTGATTGTATATTCGTATATTTGTATATTCGTGTATGCTTATATTTGAGTACTGTCATTCTAATGTTTTTCCTGCCTCTCTTTCTATGTACCGCTCCATTGTGCCAAACCCAATTCCGGGCTTGACCCAGTCATGCTTGGCGAAATAAAATTGATTCTGATTCTGATTCTGAAACTTCAGCTGTTATCGCTATACAAAAAAGCCATTAATCTCTACAACATTCAAAGTCGTGGAGAGGGCTGTTATCTGACTTTTATTATCTCAACTGTAGGTAAACAAATGTCTTTTTCTCTGCCAGAGGAGAAGTCATTAGTTCACAGACTGCTCTGAAAGAATTATTTTGAATGCTGAGTGTTGTGTAATCTGCACATATTATAGAATGATGCAATGTTAGAAAAAACACTATATACCTGAAAATAAAAATCTGAGAATATTTTCTTTGCTGCTAATCTAGTAATTATTCATAGTACACAACCAATTCATTATATCATATTTTTTTATATCATAGTTTAGGACTAATTTTTAGCGAGAATCCAATCAACTTATCTGTATGTTTTTGGGATGTGAGACAAAACCAGAGTGCCTGGAGGAAGCCCACGCAGACACAGGGAGAACATACAAACTTTGCAGATGTTAACCTGGCTGGGATTTGAACTGGTGCCCAGTGCTGCAAGGCGAGGGCGCTAACCACTACACCACCGTGCTGCCCGGTACTGCGAGACAACCAAAACACTACAGGCAGGAGCACTGTGCAGTCTCTGCAAAAAAATCTACAGCCATGCAAACAGTCCACTTGAAGAAGAAACATAGAGCATCCTCTGCTGTAACGGGAAACTCCAATGATTTCATGATGTTAACCAGTACCACAGACAGTTGGGTCGATTCACTAACCTACTGTAAACTACCAACCATGCGCAATCAGTTTACAACCATTTCACTGGTACTTAAACCCCTAGAATAGCACCCATTGCGCAATTACCAGCTGTACATGGTTAACGTTCACCTTGCTACAGTAACGCACATTATGCAAGTAACGTGCATTACATTTGCACCAAGAGCTTTACCATTGTGCCGAGGGTTGTGCTATTTGCACAGTGCATGCTCCTCTAGTGGTGGTAAAGTTTCCATGTGCTATCTACGCACAGTAGTTTTACCATAGATTAATGAAGCAACTCAATTGTCTGTGGTACTGTTCACCATCATGAAAAATGATTGGCGTTTCCCAGGCATCTTGCCTGTTAGTCATCTAATGCCACCCCTTTAAATCAAAAACTCCTTTCTAATGCCTAACCATAACCTTCTTCCTTGCTCCTAACCCTCACATTAAAACCTTAAAGAGAACCTGAAGCGAGTAAAATTATTTAAAATAAACACATGATGTAGCGGCAAATGAATATTACATACTTATCTCGCCATCAGTTCTTCTCAGAGGCTCACCATTTTCTTCTTACAGTGAGCCCTTCCGGTTCTGACAAGATTTTGTCAGAACTGAAATATACCAGTTGCTGTCAGTTATATATCAGCTGCTGTGTGTTACAACTGAGTGTGCAAGGTAATGTCCATGTTTCCCTATGGCTCAAGTGGGCGCTCGAACAGTTTAACAGTGTGCTGACCAGGAAGCTGTTATAGGGTAATGGCCATTTTCAAAATGGAGGACAGAGAATTCCATCGATCACAGTGGACAAACAGGATGCAGGAGAGGAGAAAGAGATTGATGAGCAGACTACATGGGAGGTAAGTATGACCTGTGTGTGTTTATTTTGACTTTTTATGTTCAGTTCAGGTTCTCTTTAAAGTGAACCCAAGGTGACAGTTATATGGAGGCTACCATATTTATTTCCTTTTAAGCAATACTACTTGCCTGGATAAGATATCCTGCTAATGCTCTTCCTCTATTACTTTCAGCCATAGACCCAGAACAAGCATGCAGCATATCAGGTGTTTCTGCCACTATTGTCAGTTCTGTCAAGATTAGCTGCATGCTTGTTTCTGGTGTACTTCAGATACTACTGCAGCCAAATAGATCAGCAGGGCTGCCAGGCAACTGGTATTGTTTAAAAGGAAAGAAATATGGCAGCTTCCATATCACTCTCACCTCGCGTTCACTTTAACAACTAATGCAGACTTCCTGCTGATCTGTTCCCTAACACTATGGGCCATATTCTATTGCTGAACTCGCCAGCGCTAAGCACTGGCGAGTTCTTAACTTAGGCGATGGGGGCATCGCCTAATCTAATAAAACTTTAGACCCCCCCAGGCGGAAAAGAACTCGCTTGGGCGATATAATCGCCCAGCGAGTTCTTAACACCGAATCCAATTACCCTTATCATGTCTCTGGGAAGCGATGCTTCCCGGCAGACATGAGCGTTAGCTTAGACCTGCAAAAAGCAGGTCTAAACTAGCTAACGCATGTCGTCGCCGCTGCATCTGGGGGTCTCCTTTAATAAGGAGACCCCCAGAGCTCCCCGTCGGGTCGCCGCACAGTTTAGAATCCCCCGCGCAGCTCTGCACCGGCACGCCTGCATACATACCGCCGCAGATCACCGTCGCGTAATTACAGTGTATCTAACACTGTAATTACTGTCGGCATAGAAGGAGCCCGGGCAAAGCATCTTTGAATCTGCAGCCTGGGCTCCCCATTGGTCCGCTGTCTAAACCAATAAAATGGCTCAGACTGCGGACCAATGGGGAGCCCCGGCTGCAGATTCAAAGATGCTTTGCCCGGGCTCCTTCTATACCGACAGTATTTACAGTGTTAGATACACTGTAATTACGCGACGGATTTTGCGGCGAGAGGCGGCGGGTGATCTGCGGCGGTATGTATGCAGGGGTGCCGGTGCAGAGCTGCGCGGGGGATTCTAAACTGTGCAGGGACCCGACGGGGAGCTCTGGGGGTCTCCTTATTAAAGGAGACCCCCAGATGCAGCGGTGGAAGATGGCGGCGGGCCAGTGCGCATGTGTGGGGAGTGAGGCCGTGGTGCTGATGGACAGCACCACAGCGTAAACCTCACTCCCCATCGCTCGGTAAAAGGGAGCATCGCTCAGGCTTTCGCCTGAGTAATGCTCCCTAACGATCGGCCATCGGGCGAAGGGTATGGGCAATAGGATTTGCCGGTAATCCTCGCGCGATGGCAAGGTGATAAGTAGCTCGCATCTGCAAGCTACTTATCACCTTGAATAGGATATGGCCCCATGTCTTCAAACTCAGCATCTAATCCTAACTGATCACCCCAACCAATACTCTTCCTTTGTTGTTCACTGTAGGGATTAGAGTTGGGCCGAACCTCCGATTTTAGGTTCGCGAACTTTCGCGGAACGTTCGGTTCGCGTTAAAGTTCGCGAACCGCAATAGACTTCAATGGGGATGCGAACTTTGAAAAAAAAAATTATTATGCTGGCCACAAAAGTGATGGAAAAGATGTTTCAAGGGGTCTAACACCTGGAGGGGGGCATGGCGGAGTGGGATACACGCCAAAAGTCCCCGGGAAAAATCTGGATTTGACGCAAAGCAGCGTTTTAAGGGCAGAAATCACGTTGAATGCTAAATGACAGGCCTAAAGTGCTTTAAAACATCTTGCATGTGTATACATCAATCAGGTAGTGTAATTAAGGTACTGCTTCACACTGACACACCAAACTCACCGTGTAACGCACCGCAAACAGCTGTTTGTACTAGTGACGGCCGTGCTGGACTGGTGCGCACCATGGCGAGAGTGCAGGTTTTGGTGGCTTTACAGCCCATATGGTCGGCCTGGCTGATGTAGCTGAATGACAGAACAGTGACTGTCCAGCTGATCAAATTTGGTCTGACCACAATGAAGCAACGACCTTATTATCTTTTGTGTGCCCCCCGAGACACTCATCTAGGCGCCGGTCATTGCTTCATTGTGATACGCAAGCCCCTTCACCACGGCAAGGTAATGATCACGAAGGGGAATGGGCGCATGTACATGCCTTTTCTTTTGTTGTTGCAGCTGCCCTCAGTGCAGCCAGAAAAATTAGGCAGTCATGTACACGCACCATAAAAATTAGCAGCGGCCTAAAAAATTCAGCAATCCGCCTGGAGTCCCGGACCCTGTTGGTGGTGGCGGAGAAGGTAGTGAAGCGGCCTGCAGGCAGACATGCTGTGTGGAGGGACTGGGAGCGACTTAGTCTTTTTGGGGCAGGCCAGGCAGCCAGTCACACGGCGTGCAGGCAGAGATGCTGTGTGTGCGGGGACTGACTTAGTCTTGGGGCGGGCAGCAGCCCTCCGGGATCCATGCCTCATTCATTTTGATAAAGGTGAGGTACTTAACACTTTTGTGACTTAGGCGACTTCTCTTCTCTGTGACAATGCCTCCAGCTGCGCTGAAGGTCCTTTCTGAGAGGACGCTTGCGGCAGGGCAGGAGAGAAGTTGGATGGCAAATTGGGACAGCTCTGGCCACAGGTCAAGCCTGCGCACCCAGTAGTTCAAGGGTTCCTCATCGCTGTTCACAGCAGTGTCTACATCCACACTTAAGGCCAGGTAGTCGGCTACCTGCCGGTCGAGGCGTTGGTGGAGGGTGGATCCGGAAGGGCTACGGCGAGGCGTTGGACTAAAGAACGTCCGCATGTCCGACATCACCATGAGATCGCTGGAGCGTCCTGTCTTTGACTGCGTGGACACGGGAGGAGGATTAGTGGCAGTGGTACCTTGCTGGCGTTGTGCCGTCACATCACCCTTAAAGGCATTGTAAAGCATAGTTGACAGCTGGTTCTGCATGTGCTGCATCCTTTCCACCTTCCGGTGAGTTGGTAACAGGTCCGCCACTTTGTGCCTGTACCGAGGGTCTAGTAGTGTGGCCACCCAGTACAGCTCATTCCCCTTGAGGTTTTTTATACGGGGGTCCCTCAACAGGCAGGACAGCATAAAAGACGACATCTGCACAAAGTCGGATCCAGTACCCTCCATCTCCTCTTGCTCTTCCTCAGTGACGTCAGGTAAGTCAACCTCCTCCCCCCAGCCGCGAACAATACCACGGGAAGGTTGAGCAGCACAAGCCCCCTGCGACGCCTGCTGCGGTTGTTCTCCTGCCGCTGTCCCCTCCTCCTCCTCCTCCCCCAAAGAAACACCTTGCTCATCATCCTCTGAGTCTGACTCGTCTTCTGCACACGACCTCTCTTCTTCCTCCTCCTCCCCCCTCTGTGCTGCCGCAGGTGTTGAGGAAACAGCTGGGTCTGATGAAAATTGGTCCCATGCCTGTTCCTGCCGTAACGGTTCCTGGTCACGCTCATTCGCAGCTTCATCCGCCACTCTACGCACAGCACGCTCCAAGAAGTACGCGTAGGGAATTAAGTCGCTGATGGTGCCCTCACTGCGGCTCACCAGGTTGGTCACCTCCTCAAACGGCCGCATGAGCCTGCATGCATTTTTCATCAGTGTCCAGTTGTCGGGCCAGAACATCCCCATCTTCCCAGACTGTTTCGTTCTACTCCAGTTGTAGAGGTACTGGGTGACGGCTTTCTTCTGTTCTAGCAGGCGGGAGAACATGAGCAGGGTCGAGTTCCAGCGAGTGGGGCTATCGCAAATGAGGCGTCTCACCGGCATGTTGTTTTTACGCTGAATTTCTGCAAATCGTGCCATGGCTGTGTAAGAGCGCCTCAAATGCCCACAGAACTTCCTGGCCTGCTTCAGGACATCCGCTAAGCCAGGGTACTTTGCCACAAATCTTTGAACCACTAGATTCATGACATGTGCCATGCAGGGTATGTGTGTCAGCTTCCCCATATGCAAAGCGGCAAGCAGATTGCTGCCGTTGTCGCACACCACGTTGCCTATCTCCAGGTGGTGCGGGGTCAGCCACTCATCCACCTGTTTCTTAAGAGCAGCCAGGAGAGCTGCTCCAGTGTGACTCTCCGCTTTGAGACAAGCCATGTCTAAGATGGCGTGACACCGTCGTACCTGGCATGCAGCATAGGCCCTGCGGAGCTGGGGCTGTGTAGCTGGAGAGGAGAACTGCCACTCAGCCAAGGAGGAGGAGGAGGACAGCGAAGAGCATGTAGCAGGAGGAGAGGAGGTGGCAGGAGGCCTGCCTGCAAGCCGTGGAGGTGTCACAATTTGGTCCGCCGCTTTCTGCTTGCCATCGTTCACCACCAGGTTCACCCAATGGGCTGTGTAGGTAATGTAGCGGCCCTGCCCGTGCTTGGCAGACCAGCCATCCGTGGTCAGGTGTACCCTTGACCCAACGCTCTTCGCAAGAGATGACACCACTTGCCTCTCAACTTCACGGTGCAGTTGGGGTATGGCCTTTCTCGAAAAATAAGTGCGGCCTGGCATCTTCCACTGCGGTGTTCCGATGGCCACAAATTTACGGAAGGCCTCAGAGTCCACCAGCCGGTATGGTAACAGCTGGCGAGCTAACAGTTCCGCCACGCCAGCTGTCAGACGCCGGGCAAGGGGGTGACTGGCCAAAAGTGGCTTCTTCCGCTCAAACATTTCCTTCACGGACACCTGACTGCTGCTGTGGGCAGAGGAGCAGGAACCGCTCAAGGGCAGAGGCGGAGTGGAGGAGGGTGCCTGTGAAGGTGCAAAGGAGAAAGTGGCAGAAGCAGATGATGCACCTGAAGGAGGAAGAGGAGAAGGAGGGTGACTTTTCTTTTGTGTGCTGCTGCTGCTTTTGCTCAGGTGGCCATCCCATTGCTGTTTGTGCCTTTTCTCCAGGTGCCTTCGTAAGGCACTTGTCCCTACGTGAGTGTTGGCCTTTCCACGGCTCAATTTTTGTTGGCAGAGCGAACAGATGGCTTTGGTCCGATCTGAGGCACACACATTAAAAAATTTCCACACCGCTGAGCCACCCTGGGATGTGGGCACTATGGGGACCTCAGCAGCTGATGCTGAAGGGCAAGTTGGCTGGCTGTACATAGGTGGCGATACATGGTGCCGGACTCTGCCACCAGCTGTTTCTGACGAAGAGCTGCCCCAGCTTCTTTCAGCAACTTCTCTCCTCCTACTACTCTCTGACTCCCCCTCTGAACTGTCCCCCTCTTCATCTCCTCTATTGGGAACATACAGAGGATCCCTATTACCGTCATCATCGTAGTCATCCTGCCCAGCTTCGCTTGCCTCAGACAAATCCAAACTTGCACCATCAGTAGGTCCTTCATCCTCCTGACACGTTACATCCATAGTGTTGCCGCGTAACTCAGACATATTAGCTGGTGAAAGTTCATCTGGCTGTAACAACAATGGCTGTGCATCAGTGATTTCAACACTAAATAATTCTTGCGAAGTGTCAAATGCAGCGGAAGTGGTGCTAGTAGTAGCGCTGGTGGCTGAGCAAGATGAGGTGTTCTGTGTCGCTAAATACTCAACCACGTCCTGACAATCTTGGGAGGTGATGGGACGTGCCTTCTTCCGAGCACTGTACTGTGGGCCAGGTCCACACGAAATTACATTTACACGACCTCGCGCAGACCTGCCGGGTGGCCTTCCTCTGCCTCTGCCACTACCTCTTCCTCTTCCTCTACCTGTTTTGTCCATATTGGGTATGCACGGAGTGGTATATCACACTGCGTGCACTCACGTAGGTAGGTGGGTTCACTTAACTGCACAGGTATGCGCACTGATGCGGTGGGTTCACTGAACAGAACAGGTATACAGTGGCGGGTTCACAGAACAGGTATGCAGTGGCAGGATCACTGAACACAATAGGTATGCAGTGGCGTGTTCACTAAACAGGTATACAGTGGCGGGTCCACTGAACAGAACAGGTATACAGTGGCGGGTTCACAGAACAGGTATACAGTGGCGGGTCCACTGAACAGAACAGGTATACAGTGGCGGGTCCACTGAACAGAACAGGTATACAGTGGCGGGTCCACTGAACAGAACAGGTATACAGTGGCGGGTCCACTGAACAGAACAGGTATACAGTGGCGGGTCCACTGAACAGAACAGGTATACAGTGGCGGGTCCACTGAACAGAACAGGTATACAGTGGCGGGTCCACTGAACAGAACAGGTATACAGTGGCGGGTTCACAGAACAGGTATGCAGTGGCAGGATCACTGAACACAATAGGTATGCAGTGGCGTGTTCACTAAACAGGTATACAGTGGCGGGTCCACTGAACAGAACAGGTATACAGTGGCGGGTTCACAGAACAGGTATACAGTGGCGGGTCAACTGAACAGAACAGGTATACAGTGGCGGGTCCACTGAACAGAACAGGTATACAGTGGCGGGTCCACTGAACAGAACAGGTATACAGTGGCGGGTCCACTGAACAGAACAGGTATACAGTGGCGGGTTCACAGAACAGGTATACAGTGGCGGGTCCACTGAACAGAACAGGTATACAGTGGCGGGTTCACAGAACAGGTATGCAGTGGCAGGATCACTGAACACAATAGGTATGCAGTGGCGTGTTCACTAAACAGGTATACAGTGGCGGGTCCACTGAACAGAACAGGTATACAGTGGCGGGTCCACTGAACAGAACAGGTATACAGTGGCGGGTCCACTGAACAGAACAGGTATACAGTGGCGGGTTCACAGAACAGGTATACAGTGGCGGGTCCACTGAACAGAACAGGTATACAGTGGCGGGTTCACAGAACAGGTATGCAGTGGCAGGATCACTGAACACAATAGGTATGCAGTGGCGTGTTCACTAAACAGGTATACAGTGGCGGGTCCACTGAACAGAACAGGTATACAGTGGCGGGTTCACTGAACAGGTATACAGTGGCGGGTCCACTGAACAGAACAGGTATACAGTGGCGGGTTCACAGAACAGGTATGCAGTGGCAGGTTCACTGAACACAACAGGTATGCAGTGGCAGGTTCACTGAACACAACAGGTATGCAGTGGCGGGTTCACTGAACAGGTATACAGTGGCGGGTCCACTGAACAGAACAGGTATACAGTGGCGGGTCCACTGAACAGAACAGGTATACAGTGGCGGGTCCACTGAACAGAACAGGTATACAGTGGCGGGTTCACAGAACAGGTATACAGTGGCGGGTCCACTGAACAGAACAGGTATACAGTGGCGGGTTCACAGAACAGGTATGCAGTGGCAGGATCACTGAACAGGTATGCAGTGGCAGGATCACTGAACAGGTATGGAGTGGCAGGATCACAGTACAGGTATGCAGTGGGCTGAGGGCTCACTGAACAGAACAGGTATGCAGTGGCAGGATCACTGAACAGGTATGGAGTGGCAGGATCACAGTACAGGTATGCAGTGGGCTGAGGGCTCACTGAACAGAACAGGTATGCAGTGGCAGGATCACTGAACAGGTATGCAGTGGCAGGATCACTGAACAGGTATGCAGTGGCAGGATCACAGTACAGGTATGCAGTGGGCTGAGGGCTCACTGAACAGAACAGGTATGCAGTGGCAGGATCACTGAACAGGTATGGAGTGGCAGGATCACAGTACAGGTATGCAGTGGGCTGAGGGCTCACTGAACAGAATAGGTATGCAGTGGCAGGATCACTGAACAGGTATGCAGTGGCAGGATCACTGAACAGGTATGCAGTGGCAGGATCACAGTACAGGTATGCAGTGGGCTGAGGGCTCACTGAACAGAACAGGTATGCAGCCAGGAAGAAGTTAAGCCTAACTAATCTTTCCCTATATGAGAGACTGCAGCAGCTCGCCCTACTCTCACTAATGCAGGCACCCGAGTGGCCGTAATGGCCGCCGCTGCCTGCCTTATATAAGGGGGGGTGGGGCTCCAGGGGCTAGTGTAGCCTAATTGGCTACACTGGGCCTGCTGACTGTGATGTAGAGGGTCAAAGTTGACCCTCAGTGCATTATGGGGCGAACCGAACTTCTTCCGCAAAAGGTTCGCGTGCGGTACCCGCACGCGAACCACCTACGTTCGCGCGAACCACGTTCGCCGGCGAACCGTTCGGCCCAACTCTAGTAGGGATGTCAAACTCCAGTCATCAATGACTGAGGTCCTCACACATTTTTGGCACAGCCCAAATTAATTGATGGGACTGAATAGGGAGAGGGGAGGGGGCCATCAAGTAAAACACATTTCTCTATTTCTGAGTCCATCCTAAACACTGGCAATGATATGGCACTCGAGAACTGGGTAACACAAGCCACTTAGTTATTAGGTAGAGATCCAACTATGCAACAAGTAATTTAGGGAGATGCTATTTTAGCAGCACCTGATTAACTACAAAGTGCTATTCAGTATCAAACAGATTTTTGGGGAAAAAAATCAGTTTGAAAATGGATCAAAATTTTGTCACCACTTCATAGAGCTCAATGTTGTACAAATGCGAGAGAACAGAGAAATCAAAGTATGCATAACTTTTTTTTTAAAACATAACATAACATACAACAGACTCTGAGTGATGAGGAGACATCATAAATCCAGAGTTCAAACGTTCAAACATCAGCCCAGTCACGCGTGAACTCTGGATTTACGATGTCTCCCCATCTGTTGTGTGGTATGTTATAGGAAACGGGTGATCTTATATATTTAGCTAGTATACCTGTGAAACCCAGCTGAAACGGCAATTAATGCATCTAATTACATTTATTTATGTTTGCAAAAGAATGTTTCTCCTCTGTATATCCAATGTAAAGAAGCTGTGTTTCTTAAAATCTTGTCAGTATATGAAGGAACCAAATCCGATGAAGGCTTATTAGCCGAAAGCTTACTTTTTATTTATCTCTAAGTTAGCCAGAGAATTGTATCATACTGATTCAAATGTCTTGCTTTGGCTAACTAAGAAAAATAGTAAGCTTTCGGCTGATAGGCCTTCTTCAGACTCTATTCCTGTAGATTTACAAAGTTAGAATACACAGTTTACATATACTGAATATACAGAAGGAGGTAGAGATATTTTTGGGGGCAAAGTCTCATTTCCAGACTCATGTATTACAAGGGAGCTTGCATGGACTGTGAGGTATTTATTGCAACTAGATACAACCCTTTTATTTAATCAACCCCTACATAGACTTTGGCTGATATGGGGAGTTTTTTACAGACCCTTTTCTGTTCAGTGCATGCTTCTGGAACCTGAAAACAGTTAAGTGTATGCTTCTAAGCAGGGGGGGGGGGGGGGGGGGGTCACAATGATTCCTGGGGGGGGGGAGGGGGGGCAGTGCCCCAGCTGATCCAAAAGTAGCACCACCACTGCCTATTCTATTTAATATCATATTGCCATCATCTTGGAAACACAATGCAAAGGAGCTGTAGCATCTTAGTAATGTTTGCAATATGGTAACAATGTAGCAAGGCTTGCTGCTGATGCATTCATTGGGAGGAGAATCATCACAAATTATTTGCTGATGGCAGATAATCCGTTACTAGTACTTTTCTGCTTTTCTTAGTACCCTACTTATTATGCAAGAACCACTATTTGTGTATCCCTGATCCACCTGATCTCATATTAAAGTTTCTGGAAAAAGTACACTCAACACCTGTCTCTAACATTCTTTTTGAATGTTATTATCAGATGTGGATGATGACTTATTATTATGTTAACATTTTGCACATGCTTGCCACCTGCAGGCTGTAATTAGGTACTGCATACCATAAAACAGATGACAGGCACTCATGTCTTGTAAGCCCTTCCGGTATAGCCCTTATAGCCCATTCATCAGTTAAACCATATGTCAATACTGAGTGTTGAAATTCCTCCCATAAAGTAAAGTGGTGTGATAATTGCATTGCAGAATATTCAGTGGCATTATGCACCAACACCAGAGGCTGTGGATGATGACTTATTATTATATTAAAATCACACACGTGTTTAAAAAAAGGTTACACTTCCTGTAATGGCCTAAACTAAACCTGTATGCAGAAGTAACAGATGGAACAATATTGGCGTAATTCTATTACACTTCACATATATTAGTGCAGAGCTGCGTGACCCACTTGCGTTTCAGAGAGATGATTCACTTTGTGATTATTGCCAGGCATTTAATAATTATTTTTGGAAAACAGATACAATAATAACCCGGAGCTGCGCAGGAATAAGTAATTATGCATAGCTAATTTTATAATTAATTGCATGCATTAGTCAAAGTTCCTTCCTGAAAGCATCAGTTTGATGAGAGAATGCCAGGAAAAGAAAAAAACAGAAAAAAAGAATAGTTTGACTTTTACTATGAAAAAGGATAAAATATATTGTGCATTGTCTTTCTTTGCAGTAAAAATAGGACCACAAGGATTTCCTACCGTATAAGACAGTAATCAGGAATTTAATCAATCCTGCATTAGGAGGGTTTTTATATAGTACACCCTTAGGGCTTGTTCACAGAGGCGTTTTTTGGATTTTTTAAGCGCAGGCGATTTGTACAAATCGCCATAAAGGCGCTTACACTATGCTTTGAGATAGTTCACATTGGGGCATTCCGTTTGCTTGCCACTAACTAAAGCACTGCATAGACCAGCGCTTAGAAAATCGCTTTTAACTAAAACGCATCGCCCACCCAAGCGCCAAGAAACACAAATAAAATTGCCTCAAAAAAACGCCCAACGCGAACGCTAATGAGATCAGAATGCAATGTGAACAAGGCCTAAGAGGATAATAATGCTTAAAGCAAGTCTGAAGTAGAATTTAAAACCAAAAACAGATACTTATCTAAGGAGAGGGAAGGCTCTGGGTCCTATAGAGCCTACCTGTTCTTCTCACGGTGTCCTCAGATTTTGCAGATGTAGTGTTCCGTCTTAGCGGTGAAGGGGAGTGACGTATGCAGAAGGCTGAAGTTGGAGGATGCTGGAGGCCTGGCATACGTGCAGGGAGCTGGGCACTGTGACAGAGAGCGGCAGTTTGTGCAGACATAGAGCGGCGGTTTGTGCGGACAGCGTTGCGGTCTCACACTGTAGCAAGGACGCCGATTGCCCATCATGGAACTGACTACACTGACTCCTCGGTCTGCCATCAGGAGGTGGAAAAGACACTGGACTGTGTCCATATAGAGCTGGGATCACCAGCATGGTTTCTTTTCCCTATGCTTTTATTGACTCTGGAACTCTAAGTAAACAAAACATTCCGCAAACATCACCTGACAGAACTATAGATTTCACCACCTGTAATACATTACAGAATGTAGATTGGAGTGAGGAAAGATTTTACAATGTTAAAACACGTGCTATATAATTTATTCATGAATATTGTAAAAAAAAAAAGTAATTTTAATCATTACCTTATTTTCACTACAAAAGGGCTTTGACCAGGTCCTCTAGCCTCCAGTACCTGCTCCCCTCTCATTCACAAAAGTTAGTAAAGAGGTCCAAATTATCCAAACATCCTGTTCTGCTTTTACCTAAATCTGGTGTAATTTTCTATTCTAGCCTCTAGGTCTTCTTTGCAATAGAAAGAAGACAAGCTCTCCATTGAATGCATACAAAGTCAGTCTGTTTCCTACTCAACATTGCCACCTTGTGGCTGCAGGGGACGGTGATACTAAAGGTAAATGAATGAAGGTCTTGGCTCTGCAGATCACATGCCCCCCTGATGCCAGTGGAGCTAGGCTCAGTTCACATTGAGTTAATTTAGCTTACGTTCCGCTCCGATGAGCGGAACGCAGCAGCGTCAGCAATGCTTTCCCGATGGGAAAGTTCACACATTGCTCCGTTCCCTGCGTTCCGCTCATCAGAGCGGAATTTCCCGACATGTCCGGACCTTGCGTTCCCGCTCCGCTAAAGGAACGGAACGGCAGCGCAGGAGCGGATGCACTCCAATGTGAACCGAGCCTAAATTAGATAAAAGCAGATACCTTGATGTGAAGCCTTGAGGTGGGGGCATTCAAGTGGCTGGGGGTGCATCTGGAAAGCTGTACTGTGCTGTAGCTGTACGTTTGTATTGAACCATGTAATTATTAAAATATAAAAGTGACAAGCAAGGATGAACTGGTAGAATTGGAACCGTTTCAAATGATAATTTTTGCATGGGAATTTTCATGTTTTGAGTTCAAACTCAAGTGATGTACCATGTTTTCCTCTGAAGACAATGGTACTGACTTTCATGATTAATTTTATAGGCAGAAAAAACAACGTTTTGTAAAAAATAATACCTTTTAATAGCTAACTAATAGAGTTAAATGATGCAAACTTTCTGGGATCTAGTCCCCTTCTTCAGGCATATTTCCAGATGTAAGCTGAAGTAAAACACTGATGCAGATAAATGGTAAACACGAAGATGACAGTTGTGCTGGTTACTGTTTATCCGTTAGGTGTCAGGTGATCAGCAGGCTGGAGCCAGTGAGTTAGTGCAGCCATACATGAAATCCAGCAGGTTTCTGAAGATCATGAAGCCAAATCAATCATGTTACATAAGGTGTCATGAATCCTGTTCCACAATTTAAACCTTCTACTTTAAACCTTCTAATGGTTAATTCCAAAAATTCCATACATGCTATTGTCACCATGCAGGCTGGTATAGCCAAACTTTAAAGCACACAGTGCATGGGGCTTCCCACTCTGAGATATACCAGCCCACATAGTCAATGACATTGGTGCTCTGGAGGAGATGGGCAGCAAAGCCTTACCCTCTCCCACAAAACCCTTGTCTATGTCAAGGACAAAGGGCAGTAGCTCTTCTAATGCACAAAGGAGCAAAGCAACAAAAAACTACAAAAAACTAGAATGCATTGTGGCGGTCGGGGACACACGATGATGCCACGGGTACTCCAAAGAGCAGATGTTGCAGCAGGGACATATGAGATGGAGAAAAGCATATACATGGGGGGGGGGGGGGGGGGGGCAGTGAGCAGTCCCCCAAAAGATAATTGATGCTTGCCATCTCCCACAGCAGCCCACACCAATTACAAACCTCCTTTGAGGGGAGGCTTGATTTGTGTATATAAATATATATATATATATATATATATATATATATATATATATATTTATATATATATATATAATATATATATGTGCTTAAATTAAATGCGTAAAGGATATCTGACATCAAGCAAAAGGGAGGGGGAAATGCGGATAAAGAGAGAAACGGACAATGCACAAAGGTATGTGGATCTATACCTCCGTGCATTCACGGGTGGCGAGACATGCGGATATGCAAATTGCAGCATTGTATAGCAGGCATGGAGCGCCCACTATGTAATGCCGCAATTTGTATATTCGCTTGCCTTAGTGCCCGCTATTTTATCAGGTGTCACCGGGCACAATGTGCGGCTCACTTAGTCGCACTGACGTCAGCCGGACTGTACTGCGCAAGCGCAGAAGTTCTGTGCCTGCGCAATACAGTCCGGATGGCGTCAGTGTGACTCTGTGCGCCGCACACTGGAGCACAAGTAGATGCCGACCTGGCGAGGTCGGCATCTGCACCGGAGGGGACCGGGAGCCACCGGAGCTGCGGGAAGGGCACCAGACGGCTACCAGGGGCAGGAGGTAGCCCCAGGTAAGTGGATTTTTTGTTATGCTCCTCGAACCTTCCCTAAAGGTTGGGGGGCGATTAAGTTTTGGGGGGAGGGGTTAAGTGTTATGCATAAGTAGAGGGATGGCTTAGGGTTAGGCATTGGTAGAGGGAGGTCTTAGGGTTAGGCATCGGTAGAGGGAGGTCTTAGGGTTAGGCATCGGTAGTGGGAGGTCTTAGGGTTAGGAATCAGTAGAGGGAGGTCTTAGGGTTAGTCATCGGTAGAGGGAGGTCTTAAGGTTAGACATCGGTAGAGGGAGGTCTTAGGGTTAGGCATCGGTAGAAGGAGGTATTAGGGTTAGGCATCGGTAGAGGGAGGATTCTGTGGGAAAGTAGGGTTAGGTTAAGAAATAGTAAATATCTGTAAAGATTACCGATATTTTACTATTGCAATTAAGTAGTAGAATATCTGTAATGTCACCAATATTCTACTAGTGGCAAATTGGCAATTTACCGTGCCCTCATTACCAGGTGCCTTTTTTACATGTATGCAGTCTGAGTGCTCAATCTGGGCCACTGACCTTTTTATTAGAGGCAGAGCATCAGCACAGTAGACAGACAAGTGGCATTCATTATTAAAGAATGAAGATGACAGCCTCCATTTTCCTCTTACACTTCAGGTTCCCTTTATGTTTCTGTGATCTCCGTATGTCTGTATGGCTTCTCGTTGGCACTCTGGTTTTCACACATATATCTAAAACTTACTTGTAACTTAAAGCGGATCCGAGATGAAAAACTAACTATAACAAGTAACTTGTCTATGTATCTTATCTAAAGTTTAGATAGTTTACACAGCAAATCTAGCTGCAAACAGCTTCAACAGTTTATGATTATTTATTTCTGTGATACAATGAGGGCAGCCATGTTCTGTTTGTCACATTACACAGGCAAACTGCTCTGCATCTCCACCCCTCAGCCTGTGACAAATTCACCCTCTCTCCTCCTCCCTTCTCTCTCAGCCTCTGAAATCTCTGGCTGGTAACCTCCTCCTCCTCCTGCCCAGACTGAGCTCCTATAAGCCCTTGCTACAGTGCCATGGCACTGGAAAAGCTGTGGGAGAGGCTTGTTTAGTTTATAGAGAGTATTAAATAAAATAAAAAATAAAAATGTATTTGGCTTGAGGAATGCCTTATAAACTATATGAGAGGAACACAATTATGCAATGAGTAAAAGTTTATCTCGGATCCACTTTAACTATCCCCCCCCCCCCCCCAAAAAAAAAAAAAAAAACATTAGACATTGGACAAGAGCCTGTGTGTACCTCTCATGGACAGTTGGTGACATTAATTATTCAGTGTACTCTGTAGGTTGCTGTACAAAATGTCAGCACTGTATAAATAAATAATAATACTGCTCTAATAACAAAAACAGATAAATTGTGACATGTATAAATACTATTCTTAATAATTTAATACAAATTTACAAAACCAAAACAAAAGCAAGATAAGTATTTTTAAGAATGTAATAATTTGATAATAGAGCCATTATGGCTTAGGGCCCTTCCACACTTATGCGCTGTCAGTCATGACGCAATGCACAGTGTGTACGACATGCATGGTAACATGAAAGTCCATTGTCTTTCATGTTAACGATCACAATACAGAAAGTGTTCCTGTACATTGCGATGTACCATGCCTGGGAACACTTTATGCATACGATTTCCCATTGGGATAATTGCGCAGGTGCTGCCTAGTATGAATGAGCCAATAAAAAGCAAAGTAATAATAATTATTGTTGTTATTGTTGTTAAAGGGAATCTGAAGGCAAATTAACAGATACTTACCTAAGTAGAGGGAAGGATCTGGGTCCAAAAGAGCCTTCCCGTTCCACTCCTCATACCCTCGTCCCCCCACAGGCTCCTCTATTCAAATCTCCCACCACGGGAGGCTTCAGAAGTCTTCGGGAACCTGAGTGCTCCCAAAGACAAGTGGCTCCGTACTGCGCATGCGCAAGTGCGCAAGAAAACGTGCTAGCGTGTGCACAGTATGGAGCAGCCTGTCCTTGGGAGCACAGGGGCTTCCGAACACTTACGAAAGTCTTCCGCAGAGGAAGAGAGCAGTTTCCGACCCATCGCTCAGAGACTGCTACCAGGGTGACTTCGCTGGAACGAGGGGACTGTGAGAGGAACAGGAAGGCTCTATAGGACCCAGAGCCTTCCCCCTCCTTAGGTAAGTATCTGTTTTAGGTTTTTTTTTTCCTTCAGACTCCCTTTTAAGAAAATCTGTAATGAAAAAAAAACCTCTGGGGATACTTACCTCGGGAGTGGGAAGCCTCTGGATCCTAACAAGGCCTCCCCGGTCCTCCTCTGTCCCTCCGTTCAATTGTCGGGACCCCTGAAGAGCGGCGATGTAAATATTTACCAAGTGGCTCTCCTTTTGGGTTAAGGTGGAAATAGCCGAACCTGATCGGGTCCGTTCTGTTGCGCAGTCGGGAGTCCTTTGCGTCTGCGCAGTAGAGCGGATACGATCGGTTTTGGCTATTTCCACCTTACCCGAACGAAGAGCCGCTAGTGCGCCTGCGCAGGACCGTGGAGAGGTAAATATATCATCCCTTGTCAAGCTTCTCGGGGGAGGTTTTGGGGGGGGGCAGCACTGGAGTCCTCTAAGCTTCAGAGGTCGGGGAAGCCTCATTGGGATCCTGAAGCTTCCCCCTATCGAGGTAAGTATCCCCAAGAGGGGGGGTTGTTACAGGTTCTCTTTAAGTCTACAACAATGTATACAAATATCTCCATGCAAAACACTGTTAAAAAACATTTCCTGTTAGTGGATTGGTGGTTTGGATTATATGGTAAACTCCAAACGGCAGACCTTCTCTTCCTTTTGTTTCTTGCAACTTACTTTACATTTTGTTAATCACAATGCCTAATACACACGATACGATTTTGCGTGCGATAGATGGATCCGTCATGCCCGATATTGCTCCCAATCGTTTCTGCGCTCGATTTCTCATAGCGGTGAATACTCACGCTGCCCATCTCTGATGGAGGAGAACTGGCTCTGCAGCCTCCTTTAGCATCACTACAGTACAGAGCACTTGGGAAGGGGGTGGAGAGGTTGGGGGCACGGCATTGTACACAAGAGCATGTTGCACACTTAAAGAGACACTGAAGCGAAAATAAAATTATGATATTATGATTTGTATGTGTAGTACAGCTAAGAAATAAAACATTAAGATCAGATACTTAAGTCTAATTGTTTCCAGTACAGGAAGAGTTGAGAAACTCCAGTTGTTATCTCTATGCAAACAAGCTATTAAGCTCTCCGACTAAATTAGTCGTGGAGAGGGCTGTTATCTGACGTTTATTATCTCAACTGTTCCTGGACTATTTACTTTTCCTCTGCTAGAGGAGAGGTCATTACTTCACAGACTGCTCTGAAAGACTCATTTTGAATGCTGAGTGTTGTGTAATCTGCACATATTATAGAATAATGCAATGTTAGAAAAAACACTATATACCTGAAAATAAAAGTATGAGAATATTTTCTTTGCTGCTAATCTTCTAGTAATTATTCATAGTACACAACCAATTCATTATATCATATATTTTTTTTTTTCGCTTCATTGGGCTTGATTCACAAAGCGGTGCTAACCTACTTAGCATGTCTAAAGTCTTTAGACGCGCTAACCAGATTGCTAAGTAGGTTAGCACCGGATTTCTCAATCAGATCGTGCGCTAACTTTGCGCGCGTAAAGTTTTACGCGCGCAAAGTTTTTACGCGCGCTTAGCCTCATAGGCTTTAATGGGCACTTCGCGCGGTGCGCCCTGTGCTCTGTGCAGTACGCGCAAAGTTTTACACGCATAAAGTTTTGCGCGCGTAAAGTTTTATGCGCGAAAAGCTTGTTTAGACGTGCTAAGGGGGTTTTCACAGGCGTGCTAACAGTTAGCACCGCTTTGTGAATCAAGCCCATTGTCTCTTTAAAGAGACTCTGTAACATCAAAAACCTCCCCTGGGGGGTACTCACCTCGGGTGGGGGAAGCCTCCGGATCCTAATGAGGCTTCCCACGCCGTCCTCTGTCCCACGGGGGTCTTGCTGCAGCCCTCCAAACACCCGGCGACAGACCCGACTGTAGATTCAATATTTACCTTTGCAGGCTCCAGCGGGGGCGCTGTGGCTGCTTTCGGCTCGGAAATAGACGGAAATACCCGATCTCCGTCGGGTGCGCTCTACTGCGCAGGCGCCGGAAACTTGCGCCTGCGCAGTAGAGCAGACCCGACGGCGATCGGGTATTTCCGCCTACTTCGGAGCCGACAGCCGTCAGAGCGCCTGCGCAGGAGCCGGGAAGGTAAATATTGACGTCACCGCTGCACGGAGGGCTGCAGCGAGACCCCTGAGGGACGGAGGACGGTGTGGGAAGCCTCATTAGGATCCGGAGGCTTCCCCCACCCGAGGTGAGTACCCCCCAGGGGACGTTTTGACGTTACAGTTCCTCTTTAATAAAGACCGTCTATAAATCTTTGTCTACAAAACTTTGTATGATTCCTTATCAGTGACTGCAGTCATTAGAACAACTGTGCAGAGAGCAGAACGTTTTTTCTCTCTGTGCCTTAGTTGTCAGTCTCTCCCCATAGAGCCCCCTGCAGGGCCCCCCTGCGGCTGCATCCCTTGCAGGGTCTATTGTTACGCTCCTATTGCCACCTCCTCTCTTCTGCTGTGCAAGTCAAATGAAACACTACAGTACTGCTCTCCTGCCTCCTCACTCTCTGTCAGTCTCCTCACACAGCACAACAAGCTGTTTTTCACAATGATGACCTCTTCACCTCGCTCTCCACTCACTTCTCCTCTCGCTTCTCCTCCTACTCTGTATGCTGTTAGTGTAAAAACAGTACAAAATGCTGCCCCTGTAATCTCTGCACCTGATGCAAATGTTTCACCTTGCTTCATGAGAGAACTGGCCCTGTTTAAAAGTAAATACGTTCACTTAAGGGATGAGAATAAAGTTTAGAGTCAATTTAAAACATTTTTCATGAGAAAAATACATACCGTATATTTTCATAGATCTGTACATCAATCTTGAAACAGGGACACATGAGGAAAAAAGAGGGACTCAGAGATTTTTTTTTCCCCAAGAGGGATTGTCCCTTCGAAAAAGGGACAGTTAGGAGCTATGACAGACATGTGTTAATGGACCCTATAATTAACATAGGATCATGTCCACTGGTCTGTTACGTTTGGTTGCGGAAAATGGAAAAGTCTTGCTCATGTTGTGAACTGAGCCTTACTCTCTATTCTACAAACTGTTTTATTTTTACTTTTGGAGAGATTTGTTCACTTCCTGTCTCTGCAGGAAGTCAAGGAAATTTCAGAGACAGTGACACAGGATTGAAATAAATCTGGAAGGGAGTTTAAGAGCACATAGACGGTTGCATGATGTTTACCACTGGCCGTGGCGCTTGTTGTTAAGCACTGTCCATTCAAGTTGAATGGGCAATGCCAGCCCAAAGATCAATCCCTGGATCCATTCTAAGGTGCCCTGGATGTCCCCCAGACAGAGAAGAGTTGCAACAGCACTCAGCATGGCATCACAAAGTACCCAGCATGCCCCACAGCACCAAGCATGGCATTACTGCACCCAGAGTTCCCCATAGAGGCACCACAGCACCCAGCAAGACACCATAGCAGCCAGCAAAACACTATAGCACACAGCAATGGGAGGGTTGTATGCTGGGTGTTATGGTGCCTCTATGAGGGCATATTGGGTGTTGTAATGTTATGCTAGGTCAGTGCTCAAGTACTCAAAATTCAGTAAGGAGTTCAAGGCAAGACTCCCTAACACTGCAGGGTGGCCTCTTGAGCGCGTCCCTGTGGCTGCAGCTCTTGAGCGCTTTGAGTCCGACAGGAGAAAAGCGCTATACAAATGTTCGGATTATTATTATTTATGGCGGCATGCAGGGAGCTGTGGTTCTTCTATGGGGGCATGCTGGGAGTCGTGGTGCCTTAATGGGAGCCCCGGATCTTTTAGGACCCTAGCAACGCTTCTGGCCAGTACCATCGTCATTCGCTGTTTACTGTCATTTGCATGAACGCTGTGTTCTGTTTCCGACTTTTCCTGTCATTTAAGCAACACATCGCTTCCAATGTTGTTTAGTGCCGCACTCCGTGTCCCCCTTCGGGGGTGAAGAACAACGATATCTGTCGGAAGCCAACAAAAGCCGCTGAATGCTTTTCAACACACTTGCCAAAAAGCATTCAGCCTACTCAGGTGCCCATCTGAAATGGCCTGTATTCATTTACTGCTCTATACAAAAGCTACAAAAATAGCTTATCATATAGAAGAGGTTGTGTGACAATGGCCAATATAGGAGAGCAATGATGCTGTCCCCCTGCTCTTATTTATTACTGCTATACTGTATAATAAAGAAATGATGATCATTTTGAAAACCAGCAATTGTTTATGAACGAGGCCCTATGTTTACTGGCTTACAGTGTATTGATAAACACCTTAAAGATTATAACCTCAACTTGTATACAGCAAAGGAAAAAGATTGGCTGTTATTTTGTACGCTGTGCTGAACTTGTTCTTAGTCTTGAAAATGAATTTTCTTTTCTGCCAGCAGAGAGCAGCAGTGATGTATCAGTGCAGCCATGAGACACATAAATCTTCCCATCTCACCTGTGATACTTGCGCTGCATAACCACAGCTAATACCATTTCCAATTACAAAATAAGCTAGATAAATTCATATTTACTTATTTTTAATCTTCCAGCCGTTTTAATCATAGCTGTTAGCAATAAAAAGTTAGAATTTCTAATTTCTGTAAAATGTATCATGAAGGGAAAGGTTTTTATTGCCTGCTTATTTTTTTAGTTTTACTCTTGGCATTGGCGCCTGAGGCAATGCGCTTTCTGATCTTGTGCAGAGACAGGAAATATACCTATGATTACTGAAATTGGTCTGTTTCTGACTAAGGCCTATTTCACAGTAAGACGTTGAGTTTTGATGCAACGTTAATGTTGCAACGCAAATTACAACGCAACGCCCGCGAAAAGTCGCACCGCAACTTAATACCCCATTATCGTTGCATACAGTAAAGCATACAGTCAATGAAAAGTATGCTTCCAAGTCATTACTGGGCATGTGCAAACAGTCCAATGCACCTAATAACGTGTATAATGCAAAGCATGCAGCATTTTCTAATAACGCTACACGTTATACAGAAACGCAACGTGTGCACTGTGAATATCGCACAGACTTAGTATAGCTGTGCGTTAGTATGCGTTGGAACATTTTATAACATGTGACTTTAACGTCACACTGTGAAAGAGGCCTGAGGCCCCATTCACACTTGAGCGTTTTGCCGGTGATTTCGGCAAAACGCTCAAACGCTAGCGCTTTTGAAAGCGCTAGTGTTATAAAACGCTATGGGCCTGTTCTTACTTGGACGATTTGCGCTAATCGCTGCAAATCGTCCAAAATCGCAAAACGCGTAGCCTGCACCATTTTCAAGCGGCTTCCCGTCGAACGCGTTTCAGTGCTATAGAAGCACCAATAGGAATTGTGGTGAAGCACCGCTTTTTGCTTTAAGCAGATGGATGTGCCTCGGTCCAATCTGGCAGCACCCCAGATTATCGTGGCTTGAAGAAAGGTCAGACCGGCACCATCCAGAATATTCAATGCTCTTTTATTGCTCTTTCAATGAAGCATAGACAGCCATTACAGCAACGTTTCGGAGTAACACCCCTTTCTCAAGCTAGGCTGAATATCATTAACAACTTGTAACATGTTAAACTACTATATATAGTACAAACAGGCTGGGAAACACCAATAGCAATGTGAAATACTCACAACCAATCACAGCAGTCCGTACAAAGTCGGACCTGATGGGGAACTATGCTACCGGGATCCCATTGGATATCCTCATGGAGGTAGTGTCCATACACACCTTCCAGATACACGGACGCCGCTACGATGAACACTTCCGGGCTCCGGCTTCCTCCCACGTCATCACCAGCTCCGCCTATCTCCTTCTTCTGGCGGACCTGCTGGGAGACGTCGGGAGCTACGTGTGCTGGCGTGACGTATACCGTCTCACCGCCCACCAAGCCAGCAGCCAATGATGAGAGCGCCGACACTGTCAGCGCTACTCATCAAAGTTGGAATGTGGAAGCGTCCATGACGCGGCGGCCATGATCGTGAATATAGCTTGAAGTAACCACGGATACCAAGTATAAATAATAAATGCAAACATCACGGAAATGCTGACATCTGTGCAGGCAAAGACCAGGCAGCTAACCTAGCCATGATGGCTAAAATATACATAGGAACATAGTAGGACCAGTAGATGAGGTTACATGTGATATAAGATCCCGTCACCATGGAAACCAGGGATTCAATACCAGCTTAAATAAAGGGTAAAAGATCAAGTTCACGATTAAGACCCCTGGGTTCCATGGTGTCAAGAGTCTTAATCCAATGAGCTTCACGCCACAATAACTTTTTAATACGATCTCCCCCTCTCCTAAGGGGGGGTACTTGCTCTAGAACCATGAACCTCAGTTGGCTAACATTGTGATTTGCTTGTGTGAAGTGGTAAGGAACGGCCTGATCAATCAACTTCTCTCGAATCGCATGTTTATGTGAAGAAAGTAGCTTTTTTAATTTTTGCGTGGTTTGACCAACATATAGAAGCCCACACGGGCATTTCAAAGCATATACGACAAACATTGAATCACAGGTATAGCACCCCTTAATTTTAAATTTCGTACCACGGTGGGGATGAATCACTTCATCCCCTTTAATGACAGAATTGCAATGTACGCAATTCAAACATGGAAACGTACCTCGCCGTGAGGATGTTGTTGATCTGGCCGTTCCCTGAGTATCAGCATGTACCAACCGGTCACGTAGGTTATGAGCCCTCCTATAGGAAAAAATTGGTAAATTAGTAAATTGTGGTATGTGTGGAAAACTCTCGGATAACAAGTACCAGTGTTTTCTTATAATCTTAGCTATTTTGTCACTAGCTGTGTTGTATCTGGATACAAAAGGAATTCTGTTGTGTATTTGTCTACGGGATCTTCTCCCTGCAACCTCACCTATTTTTCTCTCTCTAGCCTGACTAACAATGTCAGGTGGATATCCTCTCTCCAAGAACTTAGTCTGCATCTGATCCATCCTAATATCTCGAGTGTCATCCTCCGCCACAATCATCTGTACCCTCTGAAATTGACTAATGGGCACCGACCTCCTAGTAGCCCACGGATGAAAACTGGTGAGGAGGATATCCACCTGACATTGTTAGTCAGGCTAGAGAGAGAAAAATAGGTGAGGTTGCAGGGAGAAGATCCCGTAGACAAATACACAACAGAATTCCTTTTGTATCCAGATACAACACAGCTAGTGACAAAATAGCTAAGATTATAAGAAAACACTGGTACTTGTTATCCGAGAGTTTTCCACAGATACCACAATTTACTAATTTACCCATTTTTTCCTATAGGAGGGCTCATAACCTACGTGACCGGTTGGTACATGCTGATACTCAGGGAACGGCCAGATCAACAACATCCTCACGGCGAGGTACGTTTCCATGTTTGAATTGCGTACATTGCAATTCTGTCATTAAAGGGGATGAAGTGATTCATCCCCACCGTGGTACGAAATTTAAAATTAAGGGGTGCTATACCTGTGATTCAATGTTTGTCGTATATGCTTTGAAATGCCCGTGTGGGCTTCTATATGTTGGTCAAACCACGCAAAAATTAAAAAAGCGACTTTCTTCACATAAACATGCGATTCGAGAGAAGTTGATTGATCAGGCCGTTCCTTACCACTTCACACAAGCAAATCACAATGTTAGCCAACTGAGGTTCATGGTTCTAGAGCAAGTACCCCCCTTAGGAGAGGGGGAGATCGTATTAAAAAGTTATTGTGGCGTGAAGCTCATTGGATTAAGACTCTTGACACCATGGAACCCAGGGGTCTTAATCGTGAACTTGATCTTTTACCCTTTATTTAAGCTGGTATTGAATCCCTGGTTTCCAAGGTGACGGGATCTTATATCACATGTAACCTCATCCACTGGTCCTACTATGTTCCTATGTATATTTTAGCCATCATGGCTAGGTTAGCTGCCTGGTCTTTGCCTGCACAGATGTCAGCATTTCCGTGATGTTTGCATTTATTGTTTATACTTGGTATCCGTGGTTACTTCAAGCTATATTCACGATCATGGCCGCCGCGTCATGGACGCTTCCACATTCCAACTTTGATGAGTAGCGCTGACAGTGTCGGCGCTCTCATCATTGGCTGCTGGCTTGGTGGGCGGTGAGACGGTATACGTCACGCCAGCACACGTAACTCCCGACGTCTCCCAGCAGGTCCGCCAGAAGGAGGAGATAGGCGGAGCTGGTGATGACGTGGGAGGAAGCCGGAGCCCGGAAGTGTTCATCGTAGCGGCGTCCGTGTATCTGGAAGGTGTGTATGGACACTACCTCCATGAGGATATCCAATGGGATCCCGGTAGCATAGTTCCCCATCAGGTCCGACTTTGTACGGACTGCTGTGATTGGTTGTGAGTATTTCACATTGCTATTGGTGTTTCCCAGCCTGTTTGTACTATATATAGTAGTTTAACATGTTACAAGTTGTTAATGATATTCAGCCTAGCTTGAGTAGTGTTGGGCGGACACCTAGATGTTCGGGTTCGGGCCGAACAAGCCGAACATGGCCGCGATGTTCGGGTGTTCGAGCCGAACTCCGAACATAATGGAAGTCAATAGGGACCCGAACTTTTGTGCTTTGTAAAGCCTCCTTACATGCTACATACCCCAAATTTACAGGGTATGTGCACCTTGGGAGTGGGTACAAGAGGAAAAAAAATTAGCAAAAAGAGCTTATAGTTTTTGAGAAAATCGATTTTAAAGTTTCAAAGGGAAAACTGTCTTTTAAATGCGGGAAATGTCTGTTTTCTTTGCACAGGTAACATGCTTTTTGTCGGCATGCAGTCATAAATGTAATACATATAAGAGGTTCCAGGAAAAGGGACCGGTAACGCTAACCCAGCAGCAGCACACGTGATGGAACAGGAGGAGGGTGGCGCAGGAGGAGAAGGCCACGCTTTGAGACACAACAACCCAGGCCTTGCATGAGGACAAGAAGCGTGCGGATAGCAATTTGCGTTTTGTCGCCATGCAGTCATAAATTTAATACAGATGAGAGGTTCAATAAACAGGGACCGGAAACGCTAACCCATCACAGATGTTCATTGTTCATGTTACTTGGTTGGGGTCCGGAAGTGTTGCGTAGTCGTTTCCAATCCAGGATTGATTCATTTTAATTTGAGTCAGACGGTCTGCATTTTCTGTGGAGAGGCGGATACGCCGATCTGTGACGATGTCTCCGGCAGCACTAAAACAGCGTTCCGACATAACGCTGGCTGCCGGGCAAGCCAGCACCTCTATTGCGTACATTGCTAGTTTGTGCCAGGTGTCTAGCTTCGATACCCAATAGTTGAAGGGTGCAGATGGATTGTTCAACACAGCTATGCCATCTGACATGTAGTCCTTGACCATCTTCTCCAGGCGATCGGTGTTGGAGGTGGATCTGCACGCTTGCTGTTCTGTGTGCTGCTGCATGGGTGTCAGAAAATTTTCCCACTCCAAGGACACTGCCGATACCATTCCCTTTTGGGCACTAGCTGCGGCTTGTGTTGTTTGCTGCCCTCCTGGTCGTCCTGGGTTTGCGGAAGTCAGTCTGTCGGCGAACAACTGGCTAGAGGAGGGGGAGGATGTCAATCTCCTCTTTAAAGTCTCCACAAGGGCCTGCTGGTATTCTTCCATTTTGACCTGTCGGACTCTTTCTTCAAGCAGTTTTGGAACATTGTGTTTGTACCGTGGATCCAGAAGGGTATAAACCCAGTAATTGGTGTTGTCCAGAATGCGCACAATGCCTGGGTCGCGTTCAATGCAGTCCTAGGCCGAAGAGGTCATAGCCTAGGGTCACAAAAACCTGTTTATTTGGGCTATTTCAATGGTAGTGATGGTGACGTACATAAATCTCAGCCATGGCCGTTAGCAACGTCTGAATTTCACGAAATGTCTCATGCAGGTAGAAGACATATTGTTAGACTTGGATTCCAAAGATGGGGTCCCTACATCTCTGCAAACCAGAGTTACAGGGGTCCAAAATTGGTAAAATCCCCCATAGACTTTCATTGCCTCCCTATTTCACTTTCCAAAATCTCACATCTTTTCAAAGGGCAATGGCTCAGCAGTACCACATTTTCTAGCATTGTAGGGACCCTTAGGGGGAACATGACTGGTGAGTTTCGGGCCCCTAGGCCAAAGAGGTCATAGCCTAGGGTCACAAAAACCTGTTTATTTGGGCTATTTCAATGGTAGTGATGGTGACGTACATAAATCTCAGCCATGGCCGTTAGCAACGTCTGAATTTCACGAAATGTCTCATGCAGGTAGAAGACATATTGTTAGACTTGGATTCCAAAGATGGGGTCCCTACATCTCTGCAAACCAGAGTTACAGGGGTCCAAAATTGGTAAAATCCCCCATAGACTTTCATTGCCTCCCTATTTCACTTTCCAAAATCTCACATCTTTTCAAAGGGCAATGGCTCAGCAGTACCACATTTTCTAGCATTGTAGGGACCCTTAGGGGGAACATGACTGGTGAGTTTCGGGCCCCTAGGCCAAAGAGGTCATAGCCTAGGGTCACAAAAACCTGTTTATTTGGGCTATTTCAATGGTAGTGATGGTGACGTACATAAATCTCAGCTATGGCCGTTAGCAACGTCTGAATTTCACGAAATGTCTCATGCAGGTAGAAGACATATTGTTAGACTTGGATTCCAAAGATGGGGTCCCTACATCTCTGCAAACCAGAGTTACAGGGGTCCAAAATTGGTAAAATCCCCCATAGACTTTCATTGCCTCCCTATTTCACTTTCCAAAATCTCACATCTTTTCAAAGGGCAATGGCTCAGCAGTACCAAATTTTCTAGCATTGTAGGGACCCTTAGGGGGAACATGACTGGTGAGTTTCGGGCCCCTAGGCCAAAGAGGTCATAGCCTAGGGTCACAAAAACCTGTTTATTTGGGCTATTTCAATGGTAGTGATGGTGACGTACATAAATCTCAGCTATGGCCGTTAGCAACGTCTGAATTTCACGAAATGTCTCATGCAGGTAGAAGACATATTGTTAGACTTGGATTCCAAAGATGGGGTCCCTACATCTCTGCAAACCAGAGTTACAGGGGTCCAAAATTGGTAAAATCCCCCATAGGCTTTCATTGGGCCTACTATTTACCGTTCCAAAATCTCACACCATTTCAAAGGGCAATGGCTCAGCAGTGGCAAAACTCACCAGTCATGATCCCCCTAAGGGTCCCTACAACTCTAGTTTGCAGAGATGTAGGGACCCCATCTTTGGAATCCAAGTCTAACAATATGTCTTCTACCTGCATGAGACATTTCGTGAAATTCAGACGTTGCTAACGGCCATAGCTGAGATTTATGTACGTCACCATCACTACCATTGAAATAACCCAAATAAACAGGTTTTTGTGACCCTAGGCTATGACCTCTTTGGCCTAGGGGCCCGAAACTCACCAGTCATGTTCCCCCTAAGGGTCCCTACAATGCTAGAAAATTTGGTACTGCTGAGCCATTGCCCTTTGAAAAGATGTGAGATTTTGGAAAGTGAAATAGGGAGGCAATGAAAGTCTATGGGGGATTTTACCAATTTTGGACCCCTGTAACTCTGGTTTGCAGAGATGAAGGGACCCCATCTTTGGAATCCAAGTCTAACAATATGTCTTCTACCTGCATGAGACATTTCGTGAAATTCAGACGTTGCTAACGGCCATAGCTGAGATTTATGTACGTCACCATCACTACCATTGAAATAGCCCAAATAAACAGGTTTTTGTGACCCTAGGCTATGACCTCTTTGGCCTAGGGGCCCGAAACTCACCAGTCATGTTCCCCCTAAGGGTCCCTACAATGCTAGAAAATTTGGTACTGCTGAGCCATTGCCCTTTGAAAAGATGTGAGATTTTGGAAAGTGAAATAGGGAGGCAATGAAAGTCTATGGGGGATTTTACCAATTTTGGACCCCTGTAACTCTGGTTTGCAGAGATGTAGGGACCCCATCTTTGGAATCCAAGTCTAACAATATGTCTTCTACCTGCATGAGACATTTCGTGAAATTCAGACCTTGCTAACGGCCATAGCTGAGATTTATGTACGTCACCATCACTACCATTGAAATAACCCAAATAAACAGGTTTTTGTGACCCTAGGCTATGACCTCTTTGGCCTAGGGGCCCGAAACTCACCAGTCATGTTCCCCCTAAGGGTCCCTACAATGCTAGAAAATTTGGTACTGCTGAGCCATTGCCCTTTGAAAAGATGTGAGATTTTGGAAAGTGAAATAGGAGGCCCAATGAAAGCCTATGGGGGATTTTACCAATTTTGGACCCCTGTAACTCTGGTTTGCAGAGATGTAGGGACCCCATCTTTGGAATCCAAGTCTAACAATATGTTTTCTACCTGCATGAGACATTTCGTGAAATTCAGACGTTGCTAACGGCCATGGCTGAGATTTATGTACGTCACCATCACTACCATTGAAATAGCCCAAATAAACAGGTTTTGTGACCCTAGGCTATGACCTCTTCGGCCTAGGACTGCATTGAACGCGACCCAGGCATTGTGCGCATTCTGGACAACACCAATTACTGGGTTTATACCCTTCTGGATCCACGGTACAAACACAATGTTCCAAAACTGCTTGAAGAAAGAGTCCGACAGGTCAAAATGGAAGAATACCAGCAGGCCCTTGTGGAGACTTTAAAGAGGAGATTGACATCCTCCCCCTCCTCTAGACAGTTGTTCGCCGACAGACTGACTTCCGCAAACCCGTCCTGGGACCAGGAGGGCAGCAAACAACACAAGCCGCAGCTAGTGCCCAAAAGGGAATGGTATCGGCAGTGTCCTTGGAGTGGGAAAATTTTCTGACACCCATGCAGCAGCACACAGAACAGCAAGCGTGCAGATCCACCTCCAACACCGATCGCCTGGAGAAGATGGTCAAGGACTACATGTCAGATGGCATAGCTGTGTTGAACAATCCATCTGCACCCTTCAACTATTGGGTATCGAAGCTAGACACCTGGCACAAACTGGCAATGTACGCAATAGAGGTGCTGGCTTGCCCGGCAGCCAGCGTTATGTCGGAACGCTGTTTCAGTGCTGCCGGAGGCATTGTCACAGATCGGCATATCCGCCTCTCCACAGAAAATGCAGACCGTCTGACTCAAATTAAAATGAATCAATCCGGGATTGGAAACGACTACGCAACACTCCCGGACCCCAACCAAGTAACATGAACAATGAACATCTGTGATGGGTTAGCGTTTCCGGTCCCTGTTTATTGAACCTCTCATCTGTATTAAATTTATGACTGCATGGCGACAAAACGCAAATTGCTATCCGCACGCTTCTTGTCCTCATGCAAGGCCTGGGTTGTTGTGTCTCAAAGCGTGGCTTTGTCCTCCTGCGCCACCCTCCTCCTGTTCCATCACGTGTGCTGCTGCTGGGTTAGCGTTACCGGTCCCTTTTCCTGGAACCTCTTATATGTATTACATTTATGACTGCATGCCGACAAAAAGCATGTTACCTGTGCAAAGAAAACAGACATTTCCCGCATTTAAAAGACAGTTTTCCCTTTGAAACTTTAAAATCGATTTTCTCAAAAACTATAAGCTCTTTTTGCTAATTTTTTTTTCCTCTTGTACCCACTCCCAAGGTGCATATACCCTGTAAATTTGGGGTATGTAGCATATAAGGAGGCTTTACAAAGTACGAAAGTTCGGGTCCCCATTGACTTCCATTATGTTCAGAGTTCGGCTCGAACACCCGAACATCGCGGCCATGTTCGGCCCGAACCCGAACATCTAGATGTTCGCCCAACACTACACGTGACCCGTTCGGCCAATCACAGCGCTAGCCGAACGTTCGGGTAACGTTCGGCCATGCGCTCTTAGTTCGGCCATATGGCCGAACAGTTTGGCCGAACACCATCAGGTGTTCGGCCGAACCCGAACATCACCCGAACAGGGTGATGTTCTGCAGAACCCGAACAGTGGCGAACACTGTTCGCCCAACACTAAGCTTGAGAAAGGGGTGTTACTCCGAAACGTTGCTGTAATGGCTGTCTATGCTTCATTGAAAGAGCAATAAAAGAGCATTGAATATTCTGGATGGTGCCGGTCTGACCTTTCTTCAGTGCTATAGAAGCACTAAACGCGATCGCGGAGAAATCGCTGCAGTGTCCAGTGATTTTTCTGTGTGAAATCGCGGAAAAATCACTCCCGCAAAACACCGGCAAAAATCGCCGGCGTTTTTGCCCTTTCAAGTGTGAAAGGGTCCCACTAATGATACAGTCTTGTTTGTCCAATCTTACAGCTTCTACATAATATGAGGGACTACCTAATGTATCCATAATGTTTACCCTTCTACTACATAAACTTAATAAAATTGTACAATCAAGATTGTATTATTAGTGGGCACCTTAATTTGTACATTCCTAATCTTTCATGCTCATTTCTAGGCATCAGAATTTGAGTCATGTGCTCCATAATAAAATAGCTAATTTTAGTTCCGTCCCGACTTTCCATGCAAATGTCCACTGACTTGAAATTGGACCAGTCAAGTCCAGTAGCTGCTTGTTAATTAGCTGGCAGCTTATTAGAACATTGGCAGGTACATGGCTCAATTGTAGGGATGTGTAACGATTGCTCATTACTTGCCTGCCTCTGCGTCCATGCTGGCTCCTGTCATGGTGGAGAGTCGCTGACCCGACAGACTACCGGGTTCGGTGTCCCCTGTTTGCGCACCTCCTCTTCTTTATCATGGCGGCGGTGGGTGGGGCTTTAGCCTCTGTCATGAGAGTCAGGGTACAGGGGCGTAACAATAGACCCTGCAAGGGATGCCTCCGCAGGGTTGCCCAGACGCCACAGGGGGCCCATGGGGGGAAAGTTTGAGAGACTGACAGCTAAGGGCATGGAGAAAAAAAACGTATTCTGCTCTCACACCATTGTTATACTGACTGCATGTGTCCACCACACAGATAAGGAATCACACACACTTTGGAATTTGTACACTGTCCCTGCTCCCTAAAGTTCGTAAAAAACATCTGTCTCTCACTGCTGCAAAGTTCTAAAGACTCGATGTACAACCTTAGAAACAAAGGAGCACATTTTGAAAAAAAATTGTAGACTTTCCCTTTTCAGCAAAAGGATTCCTAGATTCTTATCACAGGGGCTAATGACTTTATGGCCTCTGAATACTTTTACAACTCAATGGAGTGGAGATTGATGTCTTACTGTTGCTGCTTCATTGATAGCATGTGCTCTCATGTAGTAAAATAATATGGCTGTGTGTGTATGTATGTACTGGGAGCAGAGCTGCGATGAGGGACTTGTTGGCTGCAAGGGGCTGGAGGAAGCCCCGGGTAAGTAGATCTGGGAGTAGCATAGATTGCCTGACGTTTCCTTTAAGTCTAAGTGTTTTTATCTGCATGGGAAAAACACATTGGTCCTCAGTCTTCCTGTGCAGAAAGCGAGGGGGGTGGGGGGCCCCATCCAAAGTTTCGCAGGGGGGCCCCATCCAAAATTTCGCAGGGGGGCCCAGTGATGTCTAGTTGCGCCCCTGGGGTATTTAAACACTGAACTCTCATTCCACCTTAGCTGTTGCATATGGTCACAACCACGGCATCTCCTTGCCATTCTCCCCCCCTCGACCAGTTACAGGTTTCCAGGACACCAGGATTTTGACATTCCCTTTTCAGGATTCCCTTGCTGCATACTCTTCCAGGATTCCCCTCTCAGCGTTCCCTCTCCAGGATTCCCTTCCTTGTCAGTCTGCCTGTCAGATCTAACCTGGAATCCCCTGTCAGTCCGTTTCCTGCCTGTCATTCCCTACTCCAGCCTGTCAGTTTCTTCAGGATTCCCTGCCATTCAGTTTCCCCTGCCTGTCAATGCCCCTTCCAGGATACCTCTGCCAGTCGGCTCACTGTCTGCGATTTCCCTGCTAGTCGGTTCCCCTCTCTAGATCTCTGCCTGAAAGCTGCCTTCCCGGGATTTCCCTGCCTGTCTGCTCCCTTCCCGAGTTTCCCCTGCCTGTCATTTCCCCTCCTGGGAACCCCTCCAATCTGATCCCTTCTCGAGATTCCCCTGCCTGTCAGTTCCCCTCCTGGGAACCTCTCCAGTCTGATCCCTTTTCAGGATTCCCCTGCCTGTCAGTTTCCCTCCTGGGAACCTCTCCAGTCTGATCTCTTATCAGGATTCCCCTGCCTGTCAGTTCCCTGGGAACCTCTCCAGTATTCTCCCTCCATTCACGGGATTCTCCTGCCTGTCCGTTCCCTCTCCTGGGACCCCTGCCTGTAACTCCCTGTTTTTTCCCAGCCATTTGGTTCTCTTTCTGGATACCACAGCTTATCTGTACCCTTCCTGGGATTCCCTTAGGTTAGGCCTTCCTGTCCAGCCAGTCCCGTCTAGCTTGTCTTGGCCTGATAGCTTAGCTGTCTGTCCTGCCTGTACTCCCTCCTATCCTGTCAGGTACTCTCTGTTTTTCCAGTCACTGGTGCGGTAATCCTGGGGGTCCTGACCTGGCAAGCACTAGGCAGCAAAGTAGTCCACCACCCACTAAGGGTGACGGCCCATCATCCCTTGCGGGGTGCGCTGGTGCTCGCTTATACTCCACACCCTGGGGCTGCTCGCCCTCTGATACCAGTGATGGGATCAACAGAACCCCGACGATTTGCAAGAACCCTAACAGGATTGTTGGAAATACAGATCTCCGCCAATGCCAATATCCAATTTTGCGAACTCCCATTTTCTGTTATCTAATTTCCAAGAAGTCTTTTTTTTTGCATTCTCTGATTGGCCAAATACAGAAAAGACTCCAGTATTTGGCACCGGCGGGGGCATGTGCTTTCCAGTTGCTTGAGCAACCAGCCGTAAAATCACAAACCTCCCCCTCTCCCCCGCCCTGAATAAAATACTCATGGAGCATCCAGCAAGTGTCCAGCGCCGTCTTTAAACCTTCCTGTCACTCTTAGCAGCTTTCCAAGGTCCTCCATGCAGGGCTCCCGACAAGTCATGTGACACGCTGGGAGCCGCGCACGGACGCCGGAAAACGCTATGAGTGACAGGAAGGCTAGAAGACATTCGCCGTACACTCCATATTTTAATCACTGCAAAACACCCTAAACAGTCCCCATTTTCTCCTTAGGCATGCAGTTTCATGAGACTACCGGTTGCCTGAGTTCCAGATAGCAGGGACTTTGTTGTACTTCAGTATTGGACCAATCAGAGAGTGCAGAATTTTACCACGGTAATTGGAATACCACTGAAATATTAGCCAAATGACAAGACTCGGGAATACTTGGTAGTATCTGAGTCTTGTGATTGGCCTAAAATGACCGCAGTTATTATTTTCGTATACAATTTCAACATTTTCTGATTGGTCCAATACTTCTGAGTTCTTTGATTGGCCTAAATCCAGTATTTCACTTTTACATTTTGGCAGGATAGTGGTCCTTTAATGATTCTAGCCCTGTATAGCATTTGGGATACAGCACTTCATCATTGCATAATTTCCTTTTCCAAATAGAAATACAGCAGAATCTCCATAATGGCAGCCACAGACTTGACATTGGGTTCATATACTTAGCCTAGTGACACAGATACATACACAGTGAAAGGAACGGCTGTGATGGCCTCCATTTCACCTGCAGATGATACATGGGCAGAAGAGTTGGACACAGTTTGAGCTCCGTGTCTCTGCCTAGCAAGCACGGCATGCTCCACTGACTTCACTGAGGATGTAAAAACACTGAATGAAATGCAAGCCGTTCCAGTCACAGCTCTCACTATTTTAACCCTGCCATAGGTTAAGCGCTTTACAGTAACAACATGATGGGGTAGGGATACTTTACAAATGACGGCCTCCTTTTAATTTGGGGGGAAAAAGTCTGGATGTCAAGTAAATTTCATGGATTTTCAAGCATGACTTCACCTTTATACAGACTGTTAGGCTACGTTTCCACTGTAGAATTGCGTTTTCCCATCAGGAAAATCACATGCGATTTTTCTGAAAACAAAAGAAAAGCATGGTATCTTACATGCGATTTTATGCAAATTTTGCGTGCAGGTTTTCGCAATAGCCCTAATTTACATGTTCTGCCTAGTAACAAGATGTAAAGTTTCCTTTTGCTAGTAAGAAAACTAATATGAAAATTTGCATTGTAATTAGAATGCGAAAAATATAAAAAAGGCTGACAGGTTTTTTTTCACATATACAATCGCACGTGGATATTCATATGATATGGAAACTTGCCCATTCATAATCACTGGTTTTCATACAAATGCAAATTTTCCATGTGAAAATTTGCAGAAGCTTGCACAAGTGGAAACTTAGTCTTGAAGCAAATCTGACCTAGAATAGTATTATTATTAGGTATGGACACATAATGAACAATGACTCGTCATATTTAGAATTTAAGTATG
The DNA here is from genome assembly GCF_040937935.1 of Hyperolius riggenbachi. Classification (NCBI taxonomy): domain Eukaryota; kingdom Metazoa; phylum Chordata; class Amphibia; order Anura; family Hyperoliidae; genus Hyperolius; species Hyperolius riggenbachi. The sequence goes on along the minus strand of NC_090646.1, from coordinate 107,768,433 downwards.
ATATGCTTGAATTCGGAGGCCTAGTAAAAGGACTTGCTCAGCTGAGTCTCGCTTTAAAGAGTATTTCCAGAAGCACTGGAGAACATTCTGCTTCTGACTCCCCAAGGCCGTAGACAGACTTCTAGGCCTTGTGGAATGAACATTGAGTGTTTTCATATTTCCTAAAGGTAAACAATAGCCAAGTACATTAAACAAATGTTCTTCTCAGAAGAAGGGTACAGGTCATTGGAAAATGGAATTTTCCAATGCATGCGCAGTAAAGACTGTGCTTGTCATGATATCATGTGTTCTTATCAGCCACTAGCAGGTGATGAGTTATTGATCCATCCTTGCTGGATGATGTCACATTTAACTCTTTAGAGGCGGGTATTAAAGGGACTCCGAGCTCTAACTAAAATCAAAATCTGAACTTACCTGGGGCTTTCTCCAGCCCACCGTAGGTCAGGAGGTCCCTCCGCGTCCATCTGGCTCTTCTCCCAGGCCTTGGTGATTAAACCGCGCATGCGCAGTACTGTCACGCCGGCCGCCGTGATGACGCGAGGCGGCCGGCGTGGTGACGACTGACGTCAGTTTTCAGGAAGAAGGATCCCGACACTCGGGCCCAGTGTAGCTGGGAGCCGCCGGGGAGCCATTTCTGATCAAGGCCTGGTAGAAGATGAGAAACACGGCGCGCCCGTGCATACGCAGACGATCTCGAACAGGCAGCGGCTTGCGATCTTACGGAGGGGATAACGGAGGCCTGACTCAGAGCAGAACTGCGCCGTGGGACCTAACAGACTTCTAGTGACTGGAAGAAGCCCTAAGTAAATGAAACTTTTATTTTTTAGTTTGCTGAGTGTGAGCTGCAGAGAGTGATATAGCAACAAGGGAGTGATCCACAGCATAGTTACATACTGTATGTACAAATCACAGTTATCTCTTCAGAGTTGGAGAGGTGACTTGTGGCCACAGCTAAACAAGGAGAACAGTACATATGTCTGAGCACTAATAAACATTGTAAATCATGGACTGTATTAACAACTTGTACCGGTGACACCATAATACCCCATGGCCTTATATTTTACCACTTGTTTGTAATGAAAAATTAACCTTGAATGTATGTTATTGCAAACAGCTTGATTCCATTGATTCTAATTGTATACCTTTCATTCTTCCTGTCTGTCCATAGCCAGAAGGGTATAAAGCATTATGTGCTGTATAGGCTAATAAATAATGCCTACGTGTTCCGAGTTCTGATATTCATCACTAGACACACACACACACACACGCGCACACACCACACACACCACACACACACACACCACACACACACACACACACACACACACACACACACACCACACACACACACACACACACACACACACACACACACACACACACACACACACACACACACACACACACACACACACACACACACACACACACACACACACACACCACCACACATACAGACACACACCACACACACATCATGCACACAACCCCACCCCCACCACACATACAGACACACAACACACATGCACACGCACACCACACACACGCACACCCACACCACACACACACACCACCACCACACATACAGACACACACACGCACACCTACACCCACCCACCCACACACACACATATTATACTAGTAATTTATCCCGTTCCATCAATGAGCACTAGGCAACATCCCACCATACTGCGCATGCATGGCTGTGGCCCCTTCAAGTCCCCCCACCACACACATGTACTACCGCAGATGGCACATATATACTGTGTATACATATATATATATATATATACTGTATGCACTGTATATTTACTGTATACACACACACACATACTCATATATATTATGGTCACATATTAAAATAATTGACTGGCAGCCCAGTGTGGATTATCTATAACAGCCTCTAAGGTCCACTGAGCGAGTCTTCAGACACCATAGGATCTGTACAACACACAGAGAGAGGTCATACTAATGTAACTTGCAGAGTAAAACGTTAGGATTACCCTTTCAACGTAGCATTTGTAACACTTTATTTTTGTTTTTTGGGGGGGGGGGGGTGCATTTTTTTTTTCATATTTTACTCTCTTTACCCATGTTTTTTGCCCATGGGACTGTATGTGACATATTTAACCTTAAACCTTACTACAATACTTAAAGGGGGTTATAACATCTGGCAAACGTGCAAACGCGCCCACCCTATACTTTGCCACAGTGCCGTTTTTTGACCTTTCACCCTGAAGTCAGGTGGGATAGGACACCCAATCAGACTTGATCACAACCCGGGCCAGTCCCCCCATAAAAGGCATGATCCCAGGGGCCATTTTCATTCTGCATTAGTTAGTGTAGGGAGAGGTGCTGCTGCTGCAGATAGAGAGACAGTGAGAGAGAGAGGCTATTGTTTGAAATTGTGCTGTGTAGCTACTTCCTAGGTGCTCTGCTACTTGCAGTTCACCACCTAGGGACCCCCCAATAGTCACAGATTTGTTGTAAAACACCAAATGGTTTATATAAGGACTTTAATCTGAGGTGTTTCTTGTGACTTTATTGTCAGTTCTCCTTTAAGACTGTGCCCCCCCCCCCCTTCTGCTGTTGCATTATGGGAACAGAGGGTGTGTTTTATGCTAATTATTTGTGATAAAATTATGACACTTGTTCTGTCAGTCTGCACTTGACAAAGGCCTATGTGCCGAAACGTTGTGTGTATCTGTGGTGCTGTGATACAATAAAGAATTGAGCTTTTCTAGCCTTTAAATCTAGGTCAAGACCCGATCATTTTTTACTTTGAGCACGTTTGTCTGCACCTACTCTGGGCCCAGGTGCTGACTGGTTGACTCCCTGGTGGTTTAACCGTTGTGAGCAGTTGAGTGATTAAACAACCTATCTCGTTTCCCCTCAGCCTTGCCACTGCCTAGGGTTTTGTACACTTTGTACACCTTTTTAAAGGAAACTATGGTTGCAGAGATGCCCTGAATGTTTTTGATGTTCGTTTGCCATTAAAATCAATGGGGCTTGCAGTGAATTTCCAGTTCGCGAATCTTCACAGTAAAATTTGTAACTGCATTTGCAAACACGAAATAGCGTTGTTTGGCCATTACTAGCACTGAACTTCTCATGTATATGTTGCGCAATATTTGTTTTGCACTATGTACAGTGATACAGATGATGTTGGCGCTATATAAATAAAAAATAATAATAATGCAAATAACCGAAAGCTTCCTATTTCAGATAAGATGAGGACACTATGGCCAGAAGGTCAATAAACCCCCCCTCCTTTTAAAGAGTTTACACAGCGATGTAAGCCTGTTGTCTAGATGATACTTGCTGTGGGATGGACAATAAGCTGTGGCAGTAGGAAAGGAAAATTAGCATTGAGTTGAGTTGAAAAGAAAAGGACAACAATTTTGTCACTTTTGGCATCACAGAGAAACAGTAAAGATGGAAACCAGCAAAATTATTATTTTCTTTTTTTTCATATCACATTTCTCCTAAATCTGTCAGTGAACACTAGAAACTACAGGATAGATAAGCTAAATAAGTAATTTCTTACCAGATTATTTTTTTAAGTTAATATGGATGTTTCATACCACTCTAAGGCCTGGTGCACACCAAAAACCGCTAGCAGATCCGCAAAATGCTAGCAGATTTTGAAACGCTTTTTCTTCTTTTTCTGCAGCGTTTCAGCTAGCGTTTTGCAGTTTTGTGTAGCGGTTTTGGTATAGTAGATTTCATGTATTGTTACAGTAAAGCTGTTACGGAACAGCTACTGTAACAAAAAACGCCTGGCAAACCGCTCTGAAGTGCCGTTTTTCAGAGCGGTTTGCGGTTTTCCTATACTTAACATTGAGGCAGAAATGCATCCGCAATCCAAAATCTGCAGCAGCCCGGGAGTATGCGTTTCTGCAAAACGCCTCCCGCTCTGGTGTGCACCAGCCCATTGAAATACATTACCCTAGCGGATCCGCACCCGCAAGCAGATCGCAAACCGCAGCGGAAACGCTCCGGTGTGCACTAGGCCTAAGGCCCAGTGCACACCAAAGACCTCTAGCAGATCTGCAAAACGCTAGAGGTTTTTGAAGCAGATTTCAGAGCAATTCTAGGCATGTTGAGAGAGGTTTTCTACACATGCCTAGAGTTTTTTGGAGCGTTTTTGTGTATCAGATTACAAATATTGTTACAGTAAAGCTGTTACTGAACAGCTTCTGTAACAAAAACGCCTGGAAAACCACTCTGATCTAGCGTTTTTCAGAGCTATTGTCCACTTTCCTATACTTTAACATTGAGGCAGAAATGCCTCAGAAATCTCAAAAATGCTGCTGCCCGAGTTTGCATTTGTGGAAAAAACTAGCCGCTCTGGTGTGCACCAGCCCATTCACTTTCATTAGCCAAACGGTTTTCACCCTGCAAGCAGTTTAAGAAACGCTTCAGAACCGCTCTGGTGTGCACCAGCCCTAATATCAACAGACCACACCTGTTGGAGGAATTGCTCTCATGTTGGTACTTTAATTCATCTACTTTGGGAATGCCACATATCAAACCCTTATGGAACTATGTCAGCAAAGCCGTCCAACTGACTACTAAAACTAATCATATACTCACCCCTCAGCTTTGCTACACATAGTTATGGAAACCTTCCCACCACCTCTACATCTCGCTATTTCGAAATTACTGTGCACAGCTAGGTTCATGGTATGGGGGGCTCCAGGGGGGAGGGGCGCCCAAGCCTCCTCCTTTCTCCCCGAGCCCTTGACCAATCCATGGACAAGGGTCTCTTCCCCACCTCCGGTGCGCCAGGAGGAGGTGGGGTGACGACTCCCAGGGGAGGGGTTCATGGTGGCAAGGGAACCCCAGGTGCCTGCCCCACTGCCAGGAGAAAAGAGTATAGGGGTACAAAGTACCCCTTACCCATTTCCAAAAAGGATTTAATGAAATAAAATAAAAACACAACAACAAAAAAAGTCCCATATAAATCTTAATTAACTAGAAATACTTACCTGTACCTTTAAAAAAATGTTCCCCTGCCAATATCCTTGGAAAGGTCCCACGCCAATATCCTTTCATCTTGCGAGCTTCAATTACATCTTGATTGAAGATCTCCGCCGGCCGCCGCCACACACGCCGCCCCCCGCCGCACTGCTCTCAGCAATATAAAATATTTATCTTTTTGAATTTTTTTTCCCTCTTGTTCCCACTGTTCTACATAACATACCCTGCAAATTTTGGTGTTTCTAGCATGTAAGGAGGCTTTGCTATTAACCGCTTAAAGAGACACTGAAGCGAAAAAAAAATTATGATATTATGATTTGTATGTGTAGTACAGCTAAGAAATAAAACATTAAGATCAGATACATCAGTCTAATTGTTTCCAGTACAGGAAGAGTTGATAAACTCCAGTTGTTATCTCTATGCAAACAAGCCATTAAGCTCTCCAACTAAGTTAGTCATGGAGAGAGCTGTTATCTGACTTTTATTATCTCAACTGTAATTGAACTGTTTACTTTTTCTCTGCTAGAGGAGAGGTCATTACTTCACAGACTGCTCTGAAAGACTCATTTTGAATGCTGAGTGTTGTGTAATCTGCACATATTATAGAATAATGCAATCTTAGAAAAAACACTATATACCTGAAAATAAAAGTATGAGAATATTTTCTTTGCTGCTAATCTTCTAGTAATTATTCATAGTACACAACCAATTCACTATATCATATTTTTTTTTCGCATCAGTGTCTCTTTAAGTCAGTGGGAAATCAGAAATTCCAACTTGTGATTCCGGATTCAATGCGGAATTTCGAATCAAAACCGCACTTGAATCGGTATTTCATTTCTATTTGTGATCACGACCAATTTGAAAGTGGGCGGAGTTGTGATCACTCGAATCTGTGATCGGGGGTATCCGAGCAACCCTGCATCTTACATTTATAGCAAAAAGAGAGCAAACAGATATCCGGGCACCAGCCAGCAAAAGTACTGCATACAACTCCATTATTTCTTCCCCAAGATCCCTGACAGAAAATTGCAAGGCCTAACAGCCGTTTCACAGATGAATCTGCTTCTTCAGAGGCAACAATAACTATTAATTATTGTTGCCTCTGAAGAAGCAGATTCATCTGTGAAACGGCTGTTAGGCCTTGCAATTTTCTGTCAGGGATCTTGGGGAAGAAATAAAGGAGTTGTATGCAGTACTTTTGCTGGCTGGTGCCCGGATATCTGTTTGCTCTCTTTTTGCTACAATTGAATCTGGTTGATCCGGAGGCACGGCCTTCAACCCCTGCTACCCCCTTGGGGCTGCCTACCAGGGCATCTAGTGCCACCCTACGTGCTCTTCCTTTCACCATCTTACATTTATCTCGTATAAGGGATATCTATGATGTACAACCTGAATATTACCCAATATAAGTTTGTTGTAATTATTGCTACTTACTTATTTCTTTGTATCACCTGTTAAAATTTTCAATAAAAACTTAATGATAAAAAAAACAGACCACACCAAAATTGGCAGTTGTGAGCCACAGTACCTTTACTACTTGGGGTTTTAACTTTATAAAATAAATAAACATTATAAACCAAAACACTACTTAGCTACCCAGTCCAAGTAGTAAAACAAACTGTAACCATGTTTTGTTTGTTTTTAAATCTTTAGTGTGGCAAGATAGAAAAACAGCATGTTACAAGATCACGTCTTAACAAATTCAGCCACTATTTATAAAAATAAAATAACACTTAATCAGTCTACACATCAATCCTCTGCAACAAAGCAGAGCATAGCTGACACTGACATTGAAACAATGATCATGTTCATGAAACTTGCTGTGCACCATAAATTCAAACTGAACCAACCAAACAGTTTTTATTTCCTATATTATTAGTAGGTAACATTACCACAGAACAACATCAGTGACCTTGACGTACTTGCTGCTTCTGCTGAAATCACCTCACAGCAGTTCACATATAACTGCTGCCCCTTTTTCACAGGTCAGCAGGTGACCAATCAAATGGCATTCCATCTATCACTCTGTTTGACAACTGTCCTTGTTCTCTTCAGATACATCTACTAGGTGGAACAGAGGAAAGGGAGCCAGTACCACATAATGCAGTATTAACACTATCTTAACCAAGCATAAGGCCGGTTTCACACCAGCAAACGTCAGAACTAAAAAGTGCACGGAAGTGTACTGACAAAAATGCTTCCGCGCATGCGCAAAGCAAACACCAACAGTTTCAAATATTTGTGGCGCTATTGACTTACATGACTTTCAGTCATCGCACTGCACCATGGGTGCTCGCCAATAACGCACTGTTGTCATCACGTCAATCGGATACTTCTGGCGCATCGCACTGTGGTAAGTATAAAAATGTCCCATAGGTTTTCATTGCTTTAGCTTTACACTGCGGTAAAAAAGGGTAACGCAATGCAGTGTGAAAGCAGCCTAAAGCGGCCCTACACTTTGGTGTAAGAGCAAGATAGTTGTGATAAATGTAATTAAATTACATAAATAGGCTTTACGTTAACCTGGGGCTTGATTCACAAAGCCGTGATAACTCTTATGCAGGGTTGCTCAGCAGGACCCCGAATGCGAAGTTTCCCCGAAAAATTCAGGTGTTTTTTAGGTTTGCCGCATGCGAACCCGAATGCTGCGATTCCAAGCCGAACCCGAATACGAAGCATGCCGAATGCGCGCGCTGGAATTCGGCCGGATGGAGCTGTGGGTTCGGTTTCGGCTTCGGGATTCGGGGATGACGTGATTGGGCCAATCAGAAGTTCTCCTGCCGAGGAGCTGGCAACCCTAGCAACCAATCAGAGGAGGGGAGTCTGGCCCTCCCCTCCTGTATATAAGGCGGCGGCCATGTTGCGGAGCCACGCACTTGTGTGACTGCTGCTGGTACTGAGAGGTTCTCCAGTGCTGTGCTGTGTCTGGGCAAGTGCTTTTCACTGCTAAACCTAGCTTTTGCTTCCTAAACACCTCCTAAACACATTTATTGTTGTCTTATATAGTTAGCTAGTATTTTGATTGTTTTAGTCAGCTAGTGTATAGTGTATACTGTGCTAGGCTAGTGTTAGTCTGTGAGCAGGCTAGGCCTGCTGCCCTGCTAGCCTAGGTAGCCTTAGCCTACTACTAGCTTAGGTAGGTTAGGGATTCTAGTTAGTTGTGTACTAGCAGTACTAGTTTAGTTAATTTTTACTGCTGTAGTCTGTTACTTTATTAGTTTCAGTACTGTGTTAGTTAGTTACTGACTGTGAGTGACAGGTCACCACCAGCATCCATTGTGAGTGACCTGACCTGAGGCTGTGACTGTCTGTCACCTCACCTGCCCGAGCCTATTGATTGATTGCGTCTGACCGTGTGTGACCGTTTTTAATTGTCACCGATTGTCTGCCGCACGACTTACTTGTAGCGTAGTACACTAGGTGTTTCTTAGTTACCTGCGTGCGTGCATACTTGTAGTGTCTACTACTATACTACTAGTCTACTAGTGTAGTACCCGTTCACTAATTTTTTTTTCAATTTTACTGTGTGATTTTATTATCATCTGTAGTGTGTGTAATAAATAAGAGTTACTTACAACACGTACAGGCCACCACACCAGCATCCGTTGTGAGTGACCTGTGACTGTCTGTCACCTCACCTGCCCGAGCCTATTGATTGATTGTGTCTGACTGTGTGTGACCGTTATTAATTGTCACCGATTGTCTGCCGCACGACTTACTTGTAGCGTAGTACGCTAGGTGTTTCTTAGTTACCTGCGTGCGTGCATACTACTAGTGTCTACTACTGTACTACTAGTCACCACCAAGTCACCACCAACACAGACTTTATTAAGGCCTCTTGCACACTGCAAGTGATTCCGATTCAGATTCCGCTTTTTAATCAGTTTTTACATCCGATTCCGATTCCGATTTGCAGTGTGCAGGGAGCAAACTGCAAATCGGAATCTGAATCGGATGTAAAAACTGATTAAAAAGCGGAATCTGAATCGGAATCACTTGCAGTGTGCAAGAGGCCTAAAGCTTACACCCTTTCCGCCCTCTTCTACTTATTTTTTTTTTTACTGTATTTGTATAGTGCACTATGACTGGCAGAGGTAGAGGTAGAGGGCGAGGCACCACCAGGAGAGAAAGCGCCATTGCAGGAGCCACTGCCAGCAGCAGCAGGTCTGGGACTGGTGCGCCGCCAGCCACTGACCACAGGGAGGAGGGAGCAGAGGCGCAACAGCAGCATGTTGCTCCCATCTTTGAGACAGGTCGTCGCCCACGGCCCATTGGGGAGAGTCAGGTGCAGGCTGTGGTGGAAATGATGGCGGGGCAGGAAGCCACCTTTTCCAGCCAGGCCTCCAGCAGCAGCGAGAATAGTGCCACCAGCACTCCTGTCCACAGCAGGCCTCCACCAGCGCTTGAGGCCATGGTCACGGTGACCCCATCGACCAGCCTGTCCTCAAAGAGCACGCTCTTCTCCTCTGAGACTGTGACCATGTACAGGGATGTTTTGGAGAAGTATGAGTTGGAGATGATGGGGCCATGCAAGGAGGAGGAGGAGTTACAGGTGCAGAAGTTTGTTGTTGGCGCTGAGGAGGAGGGGCGTGATGCAGGGGATGTTGGGGTAGAGGAGTTGGTTGAGTCGGGCTCACAGGATTTGTTTGGGGTTGATGATGATGACTTGATAGATCCTTCATATGTGCCACCAGTACCACCAGCACAGTTGGTTGAAGGCAGCTCATCATCGGAGGAGGAGGCGTCTGTGGCGCAGAGGCGCGGCAGCAGCAAGGTGGCCAGCACAGGGCGTGCAAGGCAGGAGCCACAGCCTACTGCTTCAGTCGCTACCACCACTCGCAGCAAACCTCTAACTACAACCAAAAAGGCACAATCCTCCAAGGGCACCCAAAAACCCCAGCCCTCAAGCGCAAAGAGCAGGTTGAAGTCCCCAGTCTGGCGGTACTTCACCAAGTGCCCAGTGGACCCGACCCATGCAATTTGCAACAGTTGCAATCTTAGTCTCAGTAGAAGATTCGATTGGGGAGCGCTAGAGCCTATATAATCACTGACCCCTAAGGGGAGCCACCCACTGTCACACAACTCCGAGAACAACAAACCAAACTTGCAGAGGGTGTCTTCAAACACAGTATCAAAAATGTATTATAACATCATGAACAACCATCATAACATACCCTTCTCCCCCCTTAAAAACACGGCCGTGTTTTCCAAAACATCAGCTGACTCCATACACACAACCTCAGCACATTTCAAACAGCCTAAGTTTCCGAGACTGTACTTCCTATCTCATAGACTTTGACTAACAGTCCCAGACCTCGAAAACAAACTTGCTATGCAGTGAACTTGTCATGGTAGTAACAAAGTCCCAGTAGAACTTATCGTGCAGAGGATTCAGGGATGAAACTAAAGCAGCAGCTTTCCATTCACCATAGATTTTATAAGCCTTCAGTTGTAGATATTGGCATTAGGTAGGTTATTGCACCAGCATCAGAATCAGTGGCTGCCTGACACTTAGGCTAAACCACTAACCTGTGCAATCTCCATCAGGCCTTCTCGACCACACACAACGACAGCAGTCTCTCTGCCCGTTTCTTCAGAGTCAAGCATACACAGCTAGTTCATATGGTGTCATTACACCACGGCTCTGATTGCAGACTAAATTGCACAGTCACATGGAAAGCATGCCAAGCAGAGCGGACATACAAAAGCGTTTTGCACAATGTTGCCCACGGGCTCTCACCACCGCTGGCTGATGTGTCCTGAAACGCCTTGTTGTTCTGTATGAGGCATTGACTCCCAGCTCCGCTGCTCAAAAGTTCATTTATCGGGGATATTCACTTGCAGAGACGCCAGGCTTTGCAATTGGCGTGCAGAGCGCACCGGTGTTCTGGTCAGCTGATCGTGACGGCCGTGTCACGTGACATGTTTCGCTCAGCTAGACTCTGAGCTTTCTCAAACGCTGGTCAGGATTGGCCGCAGCCTCTTTCATTATATAGTCACGTGTTTTGTGCTTGTCCTATTAAAATTCAAACCTATTCTACCTAGTAACAAATGATGCAGCAGTGGGACTATCTCTCATCAAATCACAGCCATTCTTTAACTATTTCAAAGCTTACTACTGTTCTGGCTCTTCTCAGAGCAAAATTACCGATGATATTGGCCCCACTTTTTACACTCATTTCACCACATCATTACACTCCTCCATGTACTCATTGGTAGTCAAATCGGAGGCGATGTCAGGCCAACCAATTCATTCAGAGATTTCAACTGTAACCAGGTAAAGCCGCACGCGCAGTGCACCCGACTTTTAATATGTCACAGGGTCACTCCCGTGTGCCGTCCACCCCAATCACAGGAGCCCATAGAACAGGGGATACACCTGACCTCCACATCTGTTGCCCATGATATGACGCCCAGGGACCCACCAAGGCGCAAGGGCTGCCCAGCCATTTTTAAACACACCGCAGCACCCCCTACACCAAAGCGGTCCCCAGTTTACACTCAAGATCACTTCGGCAAAAATGGAACCAGGGACATATCAGTATTCAAACCTCTAGGTACAAGTGTATGCAATCTGAATATCCATCTAATTTCCATTTGTTTAAGTAATCTCTCATGATCGCCACCCCTGGATGACAGGTTCATTTTATAGAACCCCTTAAATTTAATTTTCTCAGGATCACTGTCATGAAACTTCAAAAAATGTTCCCCCAGTGGTGAACCAATTGTAGCATTCTTGACATTGCTGACATGTTCTTGAATGCGAGACTTCAAGATACGCGTTGTTTCTCCAATATACTTAAGTCCGCATGGACACATGATCATATATAGTACAAACTTACTGTTGCAGTTTATAAATGACCGTATGTTAAATTCATGTCTTGAGTCAGCATCAGAAAATGAATCCACCCTTTCGACCAAATGGCACACACTGCAATCTGAACAAGGGTACATCCCATTAGGGCGTCGAGATTCACCCAACCACATTGTCGTGGGCAACGCCACTTTGGGTTGGTAGTCAGAATGCACCAGAAGGTCACGCAAATTTGGTGCCCTTCTAGCCGTCATTTTGGGGTAATCACCTACCAAACGGGCTATATTAGGGTCCAGCTGCAACAGGTGCCAATGCCGCGATAGGATGCCTCTCAACTGATTCCAATGTGTGCCATACCTTGTAATGAGTCGGATCGAGTCATCCTTGTTTTTGACCAGACTTTTTTCTTTCTGTTTAATCAAGGTTTCTCTCGATATAGACTCTGCTTTAGACCTGGCCTCATACAGCAGTTGATCATCATAACCTCTTTGGCGAAATCTTTCTGTCATAACCTCAGCCTCATGAGAAAAATCACCCTCTCTTGTACAGTTCCTGCGGATGCGCAGGAATTGGCCCACAGGAATACTACGAATCTGAGTCTGTGGGTGAAAACTGGAGGCATGTAATAGCATATTGCCAGCTGTTGGCTTTCTATATGTACAGGTAGAAATGCCCATGTCATCCTTTCTGATCATCAAGTCCAAGAAACTAATTTCCTTACTATCTACCACATGGGTGAGGGAGATATTACGATCATTCATATTAAGGTGGTCCAGGAAGACCGCAAGGTCTCCTCGCGACCCCCGCCACACCAGGAAGACGTCATCAATAAAACGAATCCAGCAGGCGGCGTGAGCCCCAAAAGCCGTATTACTGTACACCTCGCTCCGCTCCCAGAGGCCGAGGTGCAGGCATGCATATGCAGGGGCACACGCCGCCCCCATCGACGTCCCCCTGATCTGGCGGTAGAACTTTCCACCGAACCTAAAACAGTTTCTGGTCAAAACTATCTCCAAAAGTTCAAGTATAAATTGTTTCCTGTCATTTTGCATTTGTTCCACCTCAGTGAGGAAAAATTCAATTGCCGCTATGCCAACATGATGTGGTATGGACGTGCATAGGGCCTCAACATCGATACCCACTAACAAGTCGTTGGGTAAAACCTGAAATCCATCAAGAAGAGTCAAAACCTCACCAGTGTCGCGAGCAAAGGAGGGAAGTCTCTCAACTAGTGACTTGAACACTTGGTCCAAAAATCTGCACACATTTTCGAGAGGTCCCTCCACCGCAGACACGATGGGTCTTCCGGGGGGATGTTCAAGGCTTTTATGTATCTTAGGAATTAGATACAATATGGGTATCCGATAAGAGGTCACCTTCATATACGCCCATTCATTGGAACTAATCACTCCTGTCGAGAATGCCAGATCTAATTTCCGATTCAATGATTTTACAATGTCAGGGAATGGATTGAATCTCAGTCTCAAATACACCTCCGGGTCATCCAATTGCCTTTGGGCTTCCTCCATGTACAGATTCTCACCCCAGAGTACTAAGTTACCCCCTTTATCACTAGGTCTAAGTACCACTTTTTCCATTTCCTTGAGATCGGCCAAAGCGTGTTGTTCTGCATCAGAGAGATTATTTTTTGCTTGGGTCTGCCAATTGATCGTTCTGAGATCTTGTTCAACAGCTCCACAAAAGGTACGTATATAGGGGTTTATAGAAAGTGAGGGGAAGTACATAGATTTATTTTTGACTTTAGTAAATTTTATGCTCTGATCTCCATCCTGAGTTTCCTGTATGCAATTATCATCCAACAGAGATTCTAAATCGATTAGAGCTTGTCTGTCCTTCACTGTGTCTGACATAGTCAAGTTACTTGGGGGAACATCATGGGGGTTCTGAGCCTCAACTCCAGAATCCCTTGACCACATAGCTTTTAACACTACTTTACGTAGAAAAAGTCTAAGATCTTTATAGACCTCAAAATGATCTCCCACTGCTGTAGGACAAAAGGTCAACCCCTTGTTAAGCAGCGTGGTATGGGATGAATTGAGTTCAAAATCTGAAAGATTGATAATATTGGCACCTCCCCGGGCCCCCCCCCCCTCTCATCTATCTCCTGACCTGTCACTTCCCCGTGCGATTTTTGACCTCCCGATGGGGCATATTCCTTTTCAAGATCGATTTCGGTTGGTATTTGCGTTTTTGTTTTTTCTTTTTTATCTTTTTTTCTTCTTCCTCCTCCCCTTCTTCCCCTTTTCCGTTTCCCTCCTCCCCACTTGACCGTAAAAAAGTCACCAATTTATCTAAGGCTTCACCTTCAGATTCAGATTCACCACTTTGTGACTTAGACCTAGATTTCGCCTGTCCCGGGGTGTATTCAAAAAACTTTCCATCATCCCACTCCTCAACATCAATCAAAAACTTTTGACGCTTGGCATTCTTAATTCTTTTTTGTGTATTTTCCAACTCCTTTTTCAATTGAATGTTGAATTTTTCAAATTCAGGATGTGTTTCAAAATTCTTCATCTCTTTTAGGCTATCCTCTATCTCTAGCTCAATTTCCTGCACCTGTATCTCCTCCTCTTCCTTCATAAGTTGCATTGTTCTTATGCCTCTTTGAATGCATTCTTGCTTCCAAATTGGAAGAAAGCGTGGATTCAATAAATGTCCCGATGGCCTCACCCTTTCTCTCACCCCCCAGGGGACCACTCGTTTACTGATATAGGATTCTAAAGTGACCACCGTCCACCTTCGCCTCAAGAGTTTTAGAGTAAGTCTCCGGTGGTTTCTAAACACCCGTCTCCACTCACTATTTGGAGTTACCTGTTCCACAACAGGTTCACGATCATGAGCCTGAAATGTAGAGACCATGTCATCCACCAGATCGACCGCCAATGAGTACGCCATACTTCAATACCTGGTAGGGTCCAATAATCATGCACACATAAAAACGTGACCCAAGGGAAGGTTATGATAAAGGTCTTGGATGTATATTGCAAAAACTCAGCTGCTACCCCACAATTTGCATACAGTAGAAGATTCGATTGGGGAGCGCTAGAGCCTATATAATCACTGACCCCTAAGGGGAGCCACCCACTGTCACACAACTCCGAGAACAACAAACCAAACTTGCAGAGGGTGTCTTCAAACACAGTATCAAAAATTTATTATAACATCATGAACAACCATCATAACATACCCTTCTCCCCCCTTAAAAACACGGCCGTGTTTTCCAAAACGTCAGCTGACTCCATACACACAACCTCAGCACATTTCAAACAGCCTAAGTTTCCGAGACTGTACTTCCTATCTCATAGACTTTGACTAACAGTCCCAGACCTCGAAAACAAACTTGCTATGCAGTGAACTTGTCATGGTAGTAACAAAGTCCCAGTAGAACTTATCGTGCAGAGGATTCAGGGATGAAACTAAAGCAGCAGCTTTCCATTCACCATAGATTTTATAAGCCTTCAGTTCTAGATATTGGCATTAGGTAGGTTATTGCACCAGCATCAGAATCAGTGGCTGCCTGACACTCAGGCTAAACCACTAACCTGTGCAATCTCCATCAGGCCTTCCCGACCACACACAACGACGGCAGTCTCTCTGCCCGTTTCTTCAGAGTCAAGCATACACAGCTAGTTCATATGGTGTCATTACACCACGGCTCTGATTGCAATGCAGACTAAATTGCACAGTCACATGGAAAGCATGCCAAGCAGAGCGGACATACAAAAGCGTTTTGCACAATGTTGCCCACGGGCTCTCACCACCGCTGGCTGATGTGTCCTGAAACGCCTTGTTGTTCTGTATGAGGCATTGACTCCCAGCTCCGCTGCTCAAAAGTTCATTTATCGGGGATATTCACTTGCAGAGACGCCAGGCTTTGCAATTGGCGTGCAGAGCGCACCGGTGTTCTGGTCAGCTGATCGTGACGGCCGTGTCACGTGACATGTTTCGCTCAGCTAGACTCTGAGCTTTCTCAAACGCTGGTCAGGATTGGCCGCAGCCTCTTTCATTATATAGTCACGTGTTTTGTGCTTGTCCTATTAAAATTCAAACCTATTCTACCTAGTAACAAATGATGCAGCAGTGGGACTATCTCTCATCAAATCACAGCCATTCTTTAACTATTTCAAAGCTTACTACTGTTCTGGCTCTACTCAGAGCAAAATTACCGATGATATTGGCCCCACTTTTTACACTCATTTCACCACATCATTACACTCCTCCATGTACTCATTGGTAGTCAAATCGGAGGCGATGTCAGGCCAACCAATTCATTCAGAGATTTCAACTGTAACCAGGTAAAGCCGCACGCGCAGTGCACCCGACTTTTAATATGTCACAGGGTCACTCCCGTGTGCCGTCCACCCCAATCACAGGAGCCCATAGAACAGGGGATACACCTGACCTCCACATCTGTTGCCCATGATATGACGCCCAGGGACCCACCAAGGCGCAAGGGCTGCCCAGCCATTTTTAAACACACCGCAGCACCCCCTACACCAAAGCGGTCCCCAGTTTACACTCAAGATCACTTCGGCAAAAACGACTCATTACAAGGTATGGCACACATTGGAATCAGTTGAGAGGCATCCTATCGCGGCATTGGCACCTGTTGCAGCTGGACCCTAATATAGCCCGTTTGGTAGGTGATTACTGTAACTGTCCTCGGATCCTTGAAAGACTTTAAGAACATACCGCTGGTACAAAAATAACTTTCTTTATTGGTAACATCATCAGGATAGGGAATCAGGAATAAAGATGATCACAGTTTTAGTAATATTGGTGGCTGAACATGGTAGAATGTGATCTTAGCAGTTTCAAGTGAGCGTAAGTATGATTTCAAGCGTAGAAAGCGATTTCAAGCATAGAAAGCGCGGTAGAACTAGGGGCAAACATACAAAAACAGTATTCAGTATAGACTCTAACATATAACCACTAACATTGTCATTAGCAGCATGAATCAGTACATATATACCAAGGTAGCTCACCTATTTTGGCCTCATAGGATCTTAAGGGCAGTTTCTCTGCTCTGTCTCTCTCATAAGCTCTGAAGATTCTGTCTGTAAGATGGCTGCTGGCATGTCTGGATAGAAGATTCTAGAAGATCTCAGAGTGAGGCTGGGTTCTGATTGGACTTGAGTGTCAGGTGACTGGAGTACTCAGATTAACCATGTAATGTCCTGTGCTTAGCTAGCTATATTATAGCTGATGCTGCAGGCTGTTACTCTACACACAAATAAACTTTAACAGCAGGCTAACTTTTCTGCTTATCAAACAACAGACCTATATAGGTATATATGTATTGTTCTGTACAGAAAACTAGCACTAAATTGCTATAAACCTCTCTTATTAGCAGTGACTATGAATTATGCTGTTCAGATGTTTGATTGGCTTGGGCGGGCAGCTACACTCCCACCAAATTACCTCAAATTTATGCTTTAATTGTTGAGTTGGGTTGCATAAATTAAGGGAATTTTACTTCTTCTTTTTTGCTAGGCATTTTGGAATGTCCTTTATTATTCTCGATAAGTACAACCAGTTTTTGGATAGGACGTTCTAGTATGAGTGGAGTGGTGAGACGTTCTCCTCTCTTACTTAATTTGGAATCTCCCATCTGTAATTTCACTCTTCTCACCATTCCATCTTTGTCTTTCTGGACTTCAAGAACTTTAGCAATTCTCCATCAATTTCTGGGTATGTCCTCTTCTTTGACCATCACTATGTCGTTTATTTGAACATTTCTCCTAGGAGTATGCCAATTTTTGGTCCTTGGCTGTTGTGTTTAAGGCTTGAATGACCTTCACTTCAGGATCACACATTAATAGCTCTAGGAAACCTTTCTTGGGTACTATTTCCCTTTCCCATAGGAACTTTGGGCCTGTAAACCAGTTTGAGTCCTTCATTTCTGAAACTTTAAGACCTCTTGAAGCATGATCAGCTGGGTTCTTTTCTGACTCAATGTAGTACCACTGGTCTGGATTAGTAATTTCTCTAATTCTTTGAACTCTGTTCGCCACAAAGACATGAAATCTTCGAGCTTCATTATTTATGTAGCCTAGAACCACCTGTGAGTCTGTCCAAAAGTACTCTTCATCTATTTTAAACTCTAATTCATCTCTCAGGAACTTGCTCATTGAAGCAGAAACTACAGCAGCTGCTAGTTCCAGTCTTGGTATTGTGAGAACATTGGTAGGTGCAACTCTGGTCTTGGCCATGACAAGGGAGCAATGTACCTTTTCATCTCTTATTACCCTGATGTAGGAACATTGGCCATAACCGTAAGTACTAGCATCTGAGAAGTGATGCAGTTCAATTCTGTCATACTTTCCAAAGTTGTAGGGTGCGAAGCACCTCGGTATTCTGACCCCTTCAAGATCTGGCAAATCCTTAATCCAACTCTCCCACCTTGGCCTCAGTTCTTCTGTTATAGAGTCATCCCAACCTAGCTTCTGCCTGCACAGCTCTTGGAGTATTCCTTTTCCTCTGAGGATCACTGGGGCTAAGAATCCCAATGGATCATACACAGAAGCTACCATGGAGAGAATATTACGTCTTGTTGCTGGTTTCTCTTCAATTGAGACCTTAAAGAAGAACTCATCCTTTTCAACATCCCACCTCAGGCCAAGTGCATTCTGGACTGGAAGATCATCATAGTTGAGGTCTACATTTTCCATTGCTGATGCACGTTCAGATTCGCAAATGGATTCCAACACTTCTCTGTTGTTTGAGATGAACTTGTGAAGGTGCAGATTTCCCTTTGTGCACAACTCTTGGGTTTCTTTCACTAATTTGATCGCTGAGTCAGCAGATTCCAGGCTTATAAGTCCATCGTCGACATAAAAGTTTTTCTTAATGAAGTTTGCTGCAGATGGATAACTTCTTTCGTTTTGACTGGCAAGGTGTTTCATACCATAATTGGCACAACCTGGGGATGATGCTGCTCCAAACAGATGGACTTTCATACGATATTCTACAGGCTCTGTATTAGTATTTCCATTCTCCCACCATAGGAACATCTTTTCAATGTCACACATGACAGCAATAGGGTATTTCCGAAATCTACAGAGAACTCCAGACAGCGTATTCGTGAGGTCTGGTCCCGTTAGCAGATAATCGTTCAATGCAACACCATCATACCTTGCTGAGCAGTCAAATACCACTCTGATCTTGTCTGGTTTCTTTGAGTGATAGACACCTTGATGTGGGATGTACCAAACCTTTCCCAGGTCTGGTTGATTGTCAGCTCTTTCTGCATCTCCGTCTTGGATGATGCCTTCCATAAACTTAAAATAGTCACTTTTGAATTTTGGCTCTCTTCCCAGCTTCCTCTCCAAACGCCTTAGTCTCAATAAGGCGAGATTCCTATTGTCTGGAAGGTAAGGGCGTTTTCTGAAAGGTAAGGGCATCTCTAAATGTCCTTGTTGGTTTTGCTCAATGCCATCTTCCAAGATGTGTAGGAATTTTATATCTTCTTGAGATATGCTCTTTTCCTTTGAGCTGGTGTCTGCACAGTCAGACTCAAGAATCTTGATTACTGTAGCAGGACTTGGAGTTAGTGACACCTTGACAGAGATGCGATGACATAACCCAGTTACTTGTGTTGAGCTTGCAGCCTGTTGTGGCCCTCCAACAATGCTCCATCCTAAATCAGTTTTGATGGCATATGGTTCATCATCCCTTCCTGCGATAATTTGTCGTGGCATCAGTGCTTTAGAACAGTCATAACCTATCAGGAGCCCAACACCATACTCCTTCAGAGGGGGTATTTTATGAGAGATTACTGATAGGTGCTTCCACTTTTTAGCTGTTTCACAGGTAGGTATGTGTTCACGATCAAGGGGTATGAAGTCTCTTGTATAGACCGGAGGTAGATCTATTCTGACATCTGAGCAAAGTCCCTTGACTTTTATTCCTGTGACTCTTTGACTATCTTCCAATGAGTCTTTTCCCATAATTGTTGAGAGCTTAAGCTTCACTGGCTCCATGGCTACTTGCAATTTCTCACAGACCTCTTGGTCAATAAAAGTGTTACTGCTTTGTGTGTCTAGTAGTGCATAAGCAAGTACCTCCTTACTTCCTGTTCCTGGAGATGAGATACACACTGGGATGATCATTGAAGTATTCTTGCTCTCACTTTCAACCATACAGCAGGATAATGTGGATACGCTTTCTCCCTCAATGAGAGTACTGGGTGTTGAAGCTTTATCCTTCTTTGGGCGCTCCTCATGTAATGGGGTTGGGTGACGTCCTTTACAAATGCCACAGGTGGCTCTTCTCTTACAGTCCTTAGCACTGTGTCCTTTTCGTAGGCACCCAAAACAGAGCTGGTTATCCAGTATGAATCTTTTCTTCTCCTCTACAGACCTTTCCTTCATTTGTTGACATTTGTAGATGTTGTGGTTCTCTCCACAGAACATGCATTGAAGAGATGTGCGACTATCCGTCTGTACTTTCTCTCTGTTCTTCACATCAGTGACCTTAGGCTTACTCTCCTTGGTATTATTGCCTTTATCCACTGCATTGACTGCAAATGAAGTTGCCTTTGCACGCTTTACCTCTCTTGTTGGCTTTCCTTCCAAAGGTTTCAGAATGTGGAGGGATGACACTGGATTGCATGCTATGCGTGCTTCTGTATTGACAAACAAAGAAAACTCTGCAAAGCTGGGATACTCTTTGCCTTGGTCTAACTGTTTAGTTACATGACGATTCCATCTTGAGGTCACCCAGTCAGGTAGCTTAAGTAACATTTTCTGATTTTCTTCACAGTCATTCAGTACTTGCAAACCCTTTACGTGTGGAATGGCGTTGCTACATGCTTGCAGGAAGTCACCATACTCTCTAAGCTTAACATACTCTTTAGCGCCTATCTTTGGCCAACTGTTAAGTCTTTCTCTGAAGGCTCGCTGTACTACAAAGTGATGACCATACCTTGCATTCAGTTTTTCCCATGCTTGTTTGTAGGCTTCTTCATCTTTCCTGTAGAAGCATCCTTCCAGAGCAAGCTTTGCTTCTCCACTAACATACTTCTGTAGGTAGAACAACTTGTCTGCTGAATTGGGGCAGCGACGTGCAATAAGTGCTTCAAAGCTTGTACTCCATTCTATGAACTTCAGTGGGTCTCCTGAGAATACAGTAGGTTCAGGAGTTGGAAGTCTTGTAAGAACCATTGTCTCATGTATTGCTTGGGCAATAGCTGCAACATTTTCTTGGTCACTATGATGACTAGTGGGGATAGAATGACAGGAATCTGTTCTCTCACTGCACACGGATTTAGATTTCTTTCTATTTTCCTCAGTGAGGACAGAAGGACAGGGATCTGTTCTCTCATGTAGTGCTGCTCTGGATCCATCACCATTTTCTTTTATTTCCTCTTCAGCATATACTCTAAGTTTAGCTTCCATGACCTCGATGTCTCTTTGGTTTTTCAACTTTTTTAATTGTAGACGTTGTGCATCAATTGCAGCTTCCATCTCAATCTCAGCTCTTTTAGCGGCAAGTTGTGCAGATGCTTCTACCCTTTTGGCTGAGGTACTTGTGCACTTAGATAAGTGGCTAGAATGCTTGCTAGAAGAGGTTACTCTTGAAACTGTAGATCCATATACAGACTTGGCATAATCCCTTTTATAAAGCTGTAGTAGCCTTGTCCTCTCTGTCTCTGCATCAAAGTCGGTTTCAATTGATCGTATTCTCATAAGCCCTAATAAATCTGCTGTTATTGCAGTGCAGGTGTCGATCTTCCTCTTAATGTCCTGGGAGAGTGCTGTGTGTGACCTTAGCTCATCATATATTGTCTTCATATCTAACTTCTGCTTCTGTACAGCATCCATCATGTTGGACAATTCATCCTCTGCACACTCTAGTTTTAGCTTCATGCGAACCTCATTGGTGTGCATCTTCCATTTTATGTACATTTGGTTGAATTTCCTTTCTCTTTGTGCAGCCTCTTGTTGCATATATTCTAGCATTTTTGAGGTAGGTCTTCTCTCACGAGATGACTGTCTCAACTGGCCTATCTGTTCTGAGACTGCCTGAGACTCCCTAAGCTCAACTTCTAAATTCTCTATCTTAGACAGGTACTCTTTTAGGTCACAATTTATCCTTTCTATCTCTTCAGGATTTGTCTCTGCCTCTAAGGTTTCCCTCAACTCTAATACCTTCTGCTGTAAGGAATATCTCTCACTATTTAACTCTTCACCCTCTAACAATGGCATTGAAATACTATAAACAGACATTTTGACCTGAAATAGTTAAATAGCAGTTAAACACAAAGGAATAATAACTTTGTTCAAATACACATAAAGTCCTTATAATGCAAATGTCTCTTGATGTGCCAAATTCAGCACATAATCATCAATAAGGAATAAACAGAAAACTCTGACCTTATTATGAAGAGCAGGATACAGTGACTTAACTGCTGATTTAATATTAGTGTCTCTTGAAACAGAAGTTAGGAATCACTCAGGATCAGTCTTTGCAGATGTAGATGCAAGGTGAGGGACTTTGACTTGCTTGTAGTTGCTTACAGGATGCAGACTGTCTGTGTCTTTACTTGAAGAGATGCAGCTGTGAGTGTCTGTGTCTTCACTTGCAGCGATGCAGCTGTGTCTGTGTCTTCACTTGCATAGATGCAGCTGTGAGTGTCTGTGTCTTTACTTGCAGAGATGCAGCTGTGAGTGTCTGTGTCTTTACTTGCAGAGATGCAGCTGTGAGTGTCTGTGTCTTTACTTGCAGAGATGCAGCTGTGAGTGTCTGTGTCTTTACTTGCATAGATGCAGGTGTGAGTGTCTGTGTCTTCACTTGCTGAGATGCAGCTGTGAGTGTCTGTGTCTTCACTTGCATAGATGCAGCTGTGAGTGTCTGTTGCTCTGATTGTGTGCCGTTGCTCGAGGTGAATTGCAGCACGTGGTTGTTTCACTCTGTGTGTTGGCGCGCCTGTCGATATGTGCACTCTCACTGTGGCAATGTTGTGACTCTGAAGGCCGCAGGAAAGGCATACATCTACTTGGGTGCAATACTTGGCTCTATTTCTGCTTCTACTGTGGTGTTTTGTGAACTCTGTGGCCACAGGGAAGGCAGGTTAGCTTTAAAGTGCTTTTTGACCTTTTGTGCGCTGTCACTTTAAGGGCTTTGCAATTACACTCTGAGGCACACTTGGTATGGCTTCTGCTCTAGCTCTGATGAGGTGCGTCTTCTCGCCTCCTCAGAGGGTAATAGTTCTACTGTAACTGTCCTCGGATCCTTGAAAGACTTTAAGAACATACCGCTGGTACAAAAATAACTTTCTTTATTGGTAACATCATCAGGATAGGGAATCAGGAATAAAGATGATCACAGTTTTAGTAATATTGGTGGCTGAACATGGTAGAATGTGATCTTAGCAGTTTCAAGTGAGCGTAAGTATGATTTCAAGCGTAGAAAGCGATTTCAAGCATAGAAAGCGCGGTAGAACTAGGGGCAAACATACAAAAACAGTATTCAGTATAGACTCTAACATATAACCACTAACATTGTCATTAGCAGCATGAATCAGTACATATATACCAAGGTAGCTCACCTATTTTGGCCTCATAGGATCTTAAAGAGACTCTGTAACAAATTGTTTATCTTTATTTCTTCTATGCTATAAGTTCCTATGCCTTTTCTAATGTGGTCTGGCTTACTGCAGCTTTTCCTAATTGCACAGTAGCTGTGTTATCTCTGTTATATGATCTAATCTTCTCTCTATAGTCGGCACAGTCAGGCTGAGGCAGTCAGACTGGAATGTGCAGGGCTGCTTGTGATTAGCTAGAAGCTGTACACACCCCCTGCAGGCTCTGTGTGACTAACACACTCTGCTTAGCTGAGCCTATTAGAAGCTGGTTAGTTTGTTTGTAAACACTGCCTAAAACTGGCAATTACAAGCCAGGTTTGCAGCAGAGAATGGCAGAAACAGCACAGAGGGGACCAGGAGCACATAATGAATAGAATGGTATGCTTTTTATTGTAAGAATTTCAGAGTACAGATTCTCTTTAAGGGCAGTTTCTCTGCTCTGTCTCTCTCATAAGCTCTGAAGATTCTGTCTGTAAGATGGCTGCTGGCATGTCTGGATAGAAGATTCTAGAAGATCTCAGAGTGAGGCTGGGTTCTGATTGGACTTGAGTGTCAGGTGACTGGAGTACTCAGATTAACCATGTAATGTCCTGTGCTTAGCTAGCTATATTATAGCTGATGCTGCAGGCTGTTACTCTACACACAAATAAACTTTAACAGCAGGCTAACTTTTCTGCTTATCAAACAACAGACCTATATAGGTATATATGTATTGTTCTGTACAGAAAACTAGCACTAAATTGCTATAAACCTCTCTTATTAGCAGTGACTATGAATTATGCTGTTCAGATGTTTGATTGGCTTGGGCGGGCAGCTACAATTACCCCAAAATGACGGCTAGAAGGGCACCAAATTTGTGTGACCTTCTGGTGCGTTCTGACTACCAACCCAAAGTGGCGTTGCCCACGACAATGTGGTTGGGTGAATCTCGACGCCCTAATGGGATGTACCCTTGTTCAGATTGCAGTGTGTGCCATTTGGTCGAAAGGGTGGATTCATTTTCTGATGCTGACTCAAGACATGAATTTAACATACGGTCATTTATAAACTGCAACAGTAAGTTTGTACTATATATGATCATGTGTCCATGCGGACTTAAGTATATTGGAGAAACAACGCGTATCTTGAAGTCTCGCATTCAAGAACATGTCAGCAATGTCAAGAATGCTACAATTGGTTCACCACTGGGGGAACATTTTTTGAAGTTTCATGACAGTGATCCTGAGAAAATTAAATTTAAGGGGTTCTATAAAATGAACCTGTCATCCAGGGGTGGCGATCATGAGAGATTACTTAAACAAATGGAAATTAGATGGATATTCAGATTGCATACACTTGTACCTAGAGGTTTGAATACTGATATGTCCCTGGTTCCATTTTTGCCGAAGTGATCTTGAGTGTAAACTGGGGACCGCTTTGGTGTAGGGGGTGCTGCGGTGTGTTTAAAAATGGCTGGGCAGCCCTTGCGCCTTGGTGGGTCCCTGGGCGTCATATCATGGGCAACAGATGTGGAGGTCAGGTGTATCCCCTGTTCTATGGGCTCCTGTGATTGGGGTGGACGGCACACGGGAGTGACCCTGTGACATATTAAAAGTCGGGTGCACTGCGCGTGCGGCTTTACCTGGTTACAGTTGAAATCTCTGAATGAATTGGTTGGCCTGACATCGCCTCCGATTTGACTACCAATGAGTACATGGAGGAGTGTAATGATGTGGTGAAATGAGTGTAAAAAGTGGGGCCAATATCATCGGTAATTTTGCTCTGAGAAGAGCCAGAACAGTAGTAAGCTTTGAAATAGTTAAAGAATGGCTGTGATTTGATGAGAGATAGTCCCACTGCTGCATCATTTGTTACTAGGTAGAATAGGTTTGAATTTTAATAGGACAAGCACAAAACACGTGACTATATAATGAAAGAGGCTGCGGCCAATCCTGACCAGCGTTTGAGAAAGCTCAGAGTCTAGCTGAGCGAAACATGTCACGTGACACGGCCGTCACGATCAGCTGACCAGAACACCGGTGCGCTCTGCACGCCAATTGCAAAGCCTGGCGTCTCTGCAAGTGAATATCCCCGATAAATGAACTTTTGAGCAGCGGAGCTGGGAGTCAATGCCTCATACAGAACAACAAGGCGTTTCAGGACACATCAGCCAGCGGTGGTGAGAGCCCGTGGGCAACATTGTGCAAAACGCTTTTGTATGTCCGCTCTGCTTGGCATGCTTTCCATGTGACTGTGCAATTTAGTCTGCAATCAGAGCCGTGGTGTAATGACACCATATGAACTAGCTGTGTATGCTTGACTCTGAAGAAACGGGCAGAGAGACTGCCGTCGTTGTGTGTGGTCGGGAAGGCCTGATGGAGATTGCACAGGTTAGTGGTTTAGCCTGAGTGTCAGGCAGCCACTGATTCTGATGCTGGTGCAATAACCTACCTAATGCCAATATCTAGAACTGAAGGCTTATAAAATCTATGGTGAATGGAAAGCTGCTGCTTTAGTTTCATCCCTGAATCCTCTGCACGATAAGTTCTACTGGGACTTTGTTACTACCATGACAAGTTCACTGCATAGCAAGTTTGTTTTCGAGGTCTGGGACTGTTAGTCAAAGTCTATGAGATAGGAAGTACAGTCTCGGAAACTTAGGCTGTTTGAAATGTGCTGAGGTTGTGTGTATGGAGTCAGCTGACGTTTTGGAAAACACGGCCGTGTTTTTAAGGGGGGAGAAGGGTATGTTATGATGGTTGTTCATGATGTTATAATAAATTTTTGATACTGTGTTTGAAGACACCCTCTGCAAGTTTGGTTTGTTGCAATCTTAGTCTCAGCAGAGGTCGCGATATCCACAAATTGAGTACCTAGTGCCTGCAGACCCACTTACAGTGCAGACATTTTGAGGACTTTAATGAGTTGGAGAAGCTTATGCAAAGTGGTGCAGGCAGTGGTCAGAGCCAGACAGCCACTGCACAGATTTCAGCAGCAGCAGCAGCAGCAGCCGACCCTCCTGCCCATCCAGCAGCAGCAGCAGCAGGAGCACAGCAGCAACTCACTCCCCCCCCCCCCCGGGCAGCCAGTCCTCAGTGGCCTCATCAGCTCCCTCCACAGTGGCCTCCTCATCCTCCCGTGCAGGCAAACGCTGCCAGACCCTGCTCAGCGAAGCATTCCCCGGTGTGACCAAGGTGCTGCCTCCCGCCCACAGGCGCATCCGGTTGCTGAACGGGTTGCTTGCCCGGGCCATGTGCTCCCAGCTCCTGCCATATTACTTTGTGCAGGAGGGGAGTGACATCAGAGCGCTGCTGCAGGTTGGGATCCCGGAGTGGCAAGTCCCCAGCCGCCACTATTTTTCCCGCAGGGCGATCCCAGCACTGCACTGCTCTGCCATGGAGAACGTGGGCCGCGCGCTGGATCACGCTGTCAGTGCGCGGATCCACATAACCATGGATTCCTGGAGCAGCCGGTTTGGGACAGAGCGCTATCTGTCCTTTACGGCCCACTGGGTCAGCCTGGTGGAAAGCCCCAGCGAGGAAGCAGCAGGTCCATCCTCGGGCACAGCAGCACCAGTCGCCCACTACGTGGTGCCACCGCGCGGGGTCAGGGGAGAAGCAGCAGCTCTCACCGCCAAGCGATCCCGTCTCTCCAGCAGCGTGAAGGCCCGCCACTGCCAAGCACTGCTGGAGATGAAAAGCCTGGGGAAACACTCCTTGACGGCAAGTAACGTGCTCCGGTACCTCAGGGAGCAGGAGAGGACGTGGCTGACCCCCAGAGGCCTCACTGTGGGATTGGTGGTGTCCGACAATGCCGCCAACCTGCTGTCTGCCATCAGCAGTGGAGACTTGCTCCACGTCCCTTGCTTGGCCCACGTCCTGAACCTGGTGGTGCAAAAGTTCATGCGCACCTACCTGGGGATGGAGGAGCTGTTAGAAGCGGCGCGGAAAATTGTGCGCACTTTCCGCCGCTCAGCAGCTGCCGCAGCAAAACTGGCAGACATCCAGCAGCAGGAGGGCCTGCCATGACACCGCCTTATCATAGATGTGCCAACTCGCTGGAACTCCACCCTGGCAATGTTGGAGCGGCTGGTTGAGCAGAGGAGGGCTGTCAACCGGTACATCTATGATGCCACTGTCGCCGGCACCGGCAGCAGAAGCAGCACCACACTCCAGCTCCTCACCAACGCGCAATGGGGGCAGATGCAGCAGGTCTGCTTGGTGTTGGCTCCCTTCCTGCAGGGAACCAACCTGGTGAGTGAACAACGGGCATCCCTCTGCCAGTGGGTGCCCTTTGTTTGTCTGCTGGACAGGGCACTTGGCGATTTGGTGGATTTGGGAGAGGAGGCCCTGAAGCAGCTGGAACAGCAGCCGCCTGTGCAGTCCACTGCTCCGCAGGTATTTGAGTCCCTGGAGGAGAAGGAGGAGTTGGAGGTGCTGGACATTGCTGCTGGGGGGGAACATCGGAGCGCAGCAGCAGTGGTGCTAGGGTGGAGAGAGGAGGAAGAGTCTCAGGGGCAAGAGGAGGAGGAGGACGCTGACCCTGATGTCTCTGTTAGACGGTCCACCCTGTTCCCCATGGCAGCACACATGCTGCGCTGCCTGCGCACAGACCCCAGGGTCAAGCGGATGCAAGCGAGGGAGGACGCCTGCATCAGCATGATCCTGGACCCACGGCTGAGGGGGAGGTGGGATCAGTTTCTGCCTGCCAGAGACCGTGAGCAGCGAGCAAGGGAGCTGCAGGAGATCCTTGTTCGGCGACTGGAGGAAGCCTTCCCCCCGCCTTCCACTCCCTCTGTCCCTGTCCAGCAGCCAGCAGCACAGCAGCAGGTGCCTGCGGCCAGCAGCAGCGTCAGGCGCCCAGGAGACCTTCTGTCATTGACGCAGGCGTTCTACATGAAGGTACAGCAGCCGAGAGAGGAGGTGCGGGCAGCAGCCACCTTCGGTGAGAGTCACAGCCAGCGCATGATCCGGATGGTGGCCGACTACATGGGGTCCTTCAGTGGGCTTGACACTAGCAGCGAAGAGCCTGTGGACCCCATGGAGTACTGGGTGGAGCGCTTGCACATCTGGAGGGAGCTTGCGCAGTACGCCCTGGAGGTATTATCTTGCCCCTCTTCCAGCGTGCTGTCTGAGAGGTGCTTCAGTGCGGCCGGTGGCGTGGTCACCGAGAAGCGCTCTCGTCTGTCCACAGAGGGCGTGGACAGACTGACATTTTTGGAGATTAACCAGGCCTGGATAGAAGGCACGTTCCTGGCACCTGTTGTCGGCGAAAGGAGGACATGAGGTGCCTGCCTGGGAATTACAATACATTGCCTGCTGCCTGCCATACGTGATGACTTCTCCTCCTCCTGCTGGCCTGTAGTGTTGGGCGAACAGTGTTCGCCACTGTTCGGGTTCTGCAGAACATCACCCTGTTCGGGTGATGTTCGAGTTCGGCCGAACACCTGACGGTGCTCGGCCAAACCGTTCGGCCATATGGCCGAACTAAGAGCGCATGGCCGAACGTTCCCCGAACGTTCGGCTAGCGCTGTGATTGGCCGAACGGGTCACGTGGTTCGGACCCGAACGCGCTCTGATTGGCCGAACTGTCACGTGGTTCGGGTAAATAAATACCCGAACCACGTCATATCTCCGCCATTTGTCTGTGGGTTTAGCTTTGGGTAGGCAGGCAGGGTAGTTCGCGCTCCAGCCACGCTAGCCAGGGTCCCCCCCAGTCATTGTGTGTCGCTGCTGGGAATAGTAGTACACCGCTCGCTCAGCATTCTGTTTACTGCCACTCTGTGTACCTCGCTCAGCCACACTATATAGCATTCTGTTTACTGCCACTCTGTGTCTGCTGGGAATAGTAGTACACCGCTTGCACAGCCACACTATATAGCATTCTGTTTACTGCCACTCTGTGTACCTCGCTCAGCCACACTATATAGCATTCTGTTTACTGCCACTCTGTGTCTGCTGGGAATAGTGGTACACCGCTCGCTCAGCCACACTATATAGCATTCTGTTCACTGTTCTGTGTCTGCTTGGAATAGTGGTACACCGCTCGTTCAGCCACACTATATAGCATTCTGTGTACTGTTCTGTGTCTGCTGGGAACAGTAGTACACCGCTCGTTCAGCCACACTATATAGCATTCTGTGTACTGTTCTGTGTCTGCTGGGAACAGTAGTACACCGCTCGCTCAGCCACACTATATAGCATTCTGTTCACTGTTCTGTGTCTGCTGGGAATAGTGGTACACCGCTCGCTCAGCCACACTATATAGCATTCTGTTCACTGTTCTGTGTCTGCTGGGAATAGTGGTACACCGCTCGCTCAGCCACACTATATAGCATTCTGTTTACTGTTCTGTGTCTGCTGGGAATAGTGGTACACCGCTCGCTCATCCACACTATATAGCATTCTGTTCACTGTTCTGTGTCTGCTGGGAATAGTGGTACACCGCTCGCTCAGCCACACTATATAGCATTCTGTTCACTGTTCTGTGTCTGCTGGGAATAGTGGTACACCGCTCGCTCAGCCACACTATATAGCATTCTGTTTACTGCCACTCTGTGTACCTCGCTCAGCCACACTATATAGCATTGCGTACTCTGCCAGTCAGTGTGTATATTGCTGGGATCAGTAATACTCCACTCACCGTCAACCACTATATGAGCTCAACATGAGTTCCCCAGAGACCTCCGCTGTGAGCAGCACTCCCAACAACAGCAACAGCCAACGCCCCACGCAAGCTATAACATCCACCCCAGCAGCCAGTGGTCAGCAGCAGCCCTCCCCGGAGGAGAACGTTGTGTCCATCAGTCCGTCGCCAGAGCGATTAATGAGGGCTGCCATTGAGGAGATGATGGGGCCTGATGTGGAGGAGGAGGTCTGGCTCAGGCCAGCATCCCAAGTTAATGTTGAGGACGATGAGGGGTCTGTGTCTGGGGATGTTGGGGTGGCAGAGGTGGTGGGTGGGTCAGACTCAGGAGAAGAGTTGTATGATGAGGATGATGATCGGGACCATCTGTATGTGCCTCAGAGTCCGACCCCGGAAAACATGTTGTATCGTGTGTTTAGGTACTAAAATCTGCGTTCCCTCCCAGTAGTGTTGGGCGAACAGTGTTTGCCACTGTTCGGGTTCTGCAGAACATCACCCTGTTCGGGGTGACTATATAGCAGACTATATAGCATTGTGTTTAATGCCACTCTGTGTACACGGCTCAGCCACACTATATAGCATTGTGTTTACTTCCACTCTGTGTCTGCTGGGAACAGTAGTACACCGCTCACCCGCCACTGTATAGCATTGTGCTCTGTGTCACTGCTGACAATAGTGGTACACCGCTCACCCACCACTGTATAGCATTTCTGTACTGCCACTGTACTGCTGCCAGTCAGCGTGTACTTTAAGGATAAGTGAAATGAGGAAGAAATCCGGTGAAAGAGGGAGGGGCAAGGGAAGAGGTGTTTCCCCTGACGGTTCACGTACAGGCCACAGGGGAGCACCCAAGAAAACCCACTCAATACTGCCCATGTTGTCCAGGACAACAACCCTCACAGATCCAAAAGAACAGGACCAGATAATTACTTGGATGACCTCTCAAGCGTCCAGCAGTGGGTTAAGCAGCACCAGCACATCACGCACGAGGTCCGAGTCCTCAGCCAGTTAAAGTCTGGGCTTTCTTTGAAGACTGCACTGAGGATGTTACCATGGCGATTTGCAAGGTGTGCAAGACCCGCCTGAGCAGGGGGAAAAGTATTAACAACCTCTCCACCACCAGCATGAGCCGCCACATTCTATCCAAACATCCCACTCTGTGGGCAAACGCGGCAGGACAGGGTACCACCAGCAACACTGCCTCCCTTGGGTTCACCAGACTCACCACCAGACCCGCCTCAGCAGCAGCAGTAGCCCAGCCATTGCGTGGTTCACAACATTCACAAACATCAGACGATGCTGACACTGTCACTTTCCGGACTAGTGCTCTTGAGGTCTCCCAGTGTTCATCAAACACAACAACCAACAGCCCTTCGGTGTGCAGCGCTACGGTTGAGTTGTCTGTTTCTGAGATGTTTGAGCACAAGAGGAAATTGCCAGCAAATGACCCCCGGGCCGTGGCAGTAACAGCCAGCCAGCATAGCCAAGCTTCTGGCCTGCGAAATGCTGCCATATCGAGTGGTGGAGACAAACAGCTTCAAGGGCATGATGTCAGTGGCCATCCCACGTTACGTGGTTCCCAGCCGCTACCACTTTGCGCGCTCTGCAGTGCCTGAGTTGCATGAGCACGTGGTCAGCTAAATAACCCGAAGCTTGAAGAATGCCGTTGCCTGCAAGGTTCACCTCACCACTGACACCTGGACGAGTGCGTTCGGCCAGGGTCGATACATCTCCCTTACCGCGCACTGGGTGAACCTTGTGGAGCCTGGCAGCGATTCCTCACCTGCTACGGCGCGGGTGTTGCCCACGCCGCAAACAGCTGGATAACAACAGCAGCACCTACCTCTCTGACTCCTTCTCCTCCAACGCATCTCAAAGCTGTACCTCATCCGGAAATGCTAACCCAGCACCAGCAGCAGTAGGATCGTGGAAGCAGTGCAGCACAGCTGTTGGCATGCGTCAGCAAGCGTTGCTGAAGCTGATCTGCCTTGGGGATAAGCAGCACACAGGGGAGGAAATTTGGAGGGGAATAAAGGAACAGACGGATTTGTGGCTGGCACCGCTGGACCTGAAACCGGGCATGAAGCTAGACACCTGGCACGAACTGGCAATGTACGCAATAGAGGTGCTGGCTTGCCCGGCAGCCAGCGTTATGTCGGAACGCTGTTTCAGTGCTGCCGGAGGCATCATCACAGATCGGCGTATCCGCCTCTCCACAGAAAATGCAGACCGTCTGACTCAAATTAAAATGAATCAATCCTGGATTGGAAACGACTACGCAACACTCCTGGACCCCAACCAAGTAACATGACCGATGAACATCTGGGATGGTTTAGCGTTTCCGGTCCCTGTTTATTGAACCTCTCATCTGTATTACATTTATGACTGCATGGCGGCAAAAAGCATTGCTGCTATATCCGCACGCTTTTTGTCCTCATGCAAGGCCTGGGTTGTTGTGTCTCACAAAGCGTGGCCTTCTCCTCCTGCGCCTCCTCCTGTTCCATCACGTGTGCTGCTGCTGCTGCTGCTGCTGGGTTAGCGTTGCCGCGTGGTCCCTGTTTATTGAACCTCTTATCTTTATTACATTTATGACTACATGGCGGTACAAAGCATGCTATCCGCACGCTTTTTGTCCTCATGCAAGGCCTGGGTTGTTGTGTCTCACAAAGCGTGGCCTTCTCCTCCTGCGCCTCCTCCTGTTCCATCACGTGTGCTGCTGCTGGGTTAGCGTTGCCGCGTGGTCCCTGTTTATTGAACCACTTATCTTTATTACATTTATGACTGCATGGTGGTACAAAGCATGCTATCCGCACGCTTCTTGTCCTCATGCAAGGCCTGGGTTGTTGTGTCTCAAAGCGTGGCCTTCTCCTCCTGCGCCACCCTCCTCCTGTTCCATCACGTGTGCTGCTGCTGGGTTAGCATTACCGGTCCCTTTTCCTGGAACCTCTTATATGTATTACATTTATGACTGCATGCCGACAAAAAGCATGTTACCTGTGCAAAGAAAACAGACATTTCCCGCATTTAAAAGACAGTTTTCCCTTTGAAACTTTAAAATCGATTTTCTCAAAAACTATAAGCTCTTTTTGCTAAATTTTTTTTTCCTCTTGTACCCACTCCCAAGGTGCACATACCCTGTAAATTTGGGGTATGTAGCATATAAGGAGGCTTTACAAAGCACAAAAGTTCGGGTCCCCATTGACTTCCATTATGTTCGGAGTTCGGGTCGAACACCCGAACATCGCGGCCATGTTCGGCCTGTTCGGCCCGAACCCGAACATCTAGATGTTCGCCCAACACTACTGGCCTGCTGCATTGATTTACCTATGAATTTATTTATGTATTTATTTATTTATTGTATTTCTACCGGACTCCTGCTGCTGCTGCTTCAGGCCTGCTGCATTGATTTACCTATGAATTTATTTATGTATTTATTTATTGTATTTCTACCGGACTCCTCCTCCTCCTGCTGGCCTGCTGCATTGATTTACCTATGAATTTATTTATGTATTTATTTATTTATTGTATTTCTACCAGACTCCTCCTCCTCCTGCTGGCCTGCTGCATTGATTTACCTATGAATTTATTTATGTATTTATTTATTGTATTTCTACCGGACTCCTGCTGCTGCTGCAGGCCTGCTGCATTGATTTACCTATGAATTTATTTATGTATTTATTTATTTATTGTATTTCTACCGGACTCCTGCTGCTGCTGCTTCAGGCCTGCTGCATTGATTTACCTATGAATTTATTTATGTATTTATTTATTTATTGTATTTCTACTGGACTCCGCCTCCTCCTGCTGGCCTGCTGCATTGATTTACCTATGAATTTATTTATGTATTTATTTATTTATTGTATTTCTACCAGACTCCTCCTCCTCCTGCTGGCCTGCTGCATTGATTTACCTATGAATTTATTTATGTATTTATTTATTTATTGTATTTGTACCGGACTCCTGCTGCTGCTGCAGGCCTGCTGCATTGATTTACCTATGAATTTATTTATGTATTTATTTATTTATTGTATTTCTACCGGACTCCTGCTGCTGCTGCTGCAGGCCTGCTGCATTGATTTACCTATGAATTTGTTTATGTATTTATTTATTTATTGTATTTCTACCGGACTCTTCCTCCTCCTGCTGGCCTGCTGCATTGATTTACCTATGAATTTATTTATGTATTTATTTATTTATTGTATTTCTACCGGACTACTCCTCCTCCTGCTGGCCTGCTGCATTGATTTACCTATGAATTTATTTATGTATTTATTGTATTTCTAAAGCGGCAACATATTACACTGCACTCATTTTCATCCTGCTGCTGTCAGTGGTCCCACCGCCAGGGTCCACACAATGCATTGCCTGCTGCCAGTGCCACACGTCACTCCTCCTCCTGCTGCTGTTGTATTTATCCTGCTGCTGTCAGTGGTCCCACCACCAGGGTCCACACTATGCATTGCCTGCTGTCAGTGCCACACGTCACTCCACCTCCTCCTCCTGCTGCTGTTGTATTTATCCTGCTGCTGTCAGTGGTCCCACCGCCAGGGTCCACACAATGCATTGCCTGCTGTCAGTGCCACACGTCACTCCACCTCCTCCTGCTGCTGTTGTATTTATCCTGCTGCTGTCAGTGGTCCCACCGCCAGAGTCCACACTATGCATTGCCTGCTGTCAGTGCCACACGTCACTCCTCCTCCTTCTCCTGTTGTATTTATCCTGCTGCTGTCAGTGGTCCCACCGCCAGAGTCCACACTATGCATTGCCTGCTGTCAGTGCCACACGTCACTCCACCTCCTCCTGCTGCTGTTGTATTTATCCTGCTGCTGTCAGTGGTCCCACCGCCAGAGTCCACACTATGCATTGCCTGCTGTCAGTGCCACACGTCAATCCTCCTCCTGCTGCTGTTGTATTTATCCTGCTGCTGTCAGTGGTCCCACCGCCAGAGTCCACACTATGCATTGCCTGCTGTCAGGGCCACACGTCACTCCACCTCCTCATGCTGCTGTTGTATTTATCCTGCTGCTGTCAGTGGTCCCACCACCAGGGTCCACACTATGCATTGCCTGCTGTCAGTGCCACACGTCACTCCTCCTCCTACTGCTGCTGTTGTATTTATCCTGCTGCTGTCAGTGTGGTCCCACCGCCAGGGTCCACACTATGCATTGCCTGCTGTCAGTGCCACATGTCACTCCACCTCCTCCTACTGCTGCTGTTGTATTTATCCTGCTGCTGTCAGTGGTCCCACCGCCAGGGTCCACACAATGCATTGCCTGCTGCCAGTGCCACACGTCACGTTTTCAGTTTTGTTTTTTTTAAGTACACCTATTTCAATGTGAATTCACTTTAAAAAAAACACACAAAAAAACCCCGAATTCACGAATACGAATTTTTAACAAATTTTTAGGCGTAACCTCGAACCGAATATGAACTCGAACCGAATTTCGTGGTCGAAGGCGAATTCGAATTCGAATGTCATGCGGACCCGAATTCAAATTTACCCGAACCGAATTTTGGTACATCTGAGCATGCCTGCTCTTATGACGGTCGCGCTAGCGTTTTGTGCGGGCTATGACGCGCATAATGGTTTTTGATCCTGATCATCCAGTTTCATGTAGATATCGCTAATTTAGGAGGTATGGAAGTCAATAGCCTGTTTTTGCGTGGCCTGGACTTATTCTGCCTTTTCAAGGCCTATTTCAGTCTCTTCAAACCTGTGACCCACCTGCCTGATCTCTATTTTGATGTCCTCTAATTGCCTCCGATAAGTGGCTTCAATGCAACTCAGATACCTCTCCAAGTATTCTTTGGTGGGAAGCGTGCAGATGTAATCATGGAGGCCAACCTCCACGTAGGACTCTGAGCCTTACGATCTGGCCAGAGAAGAGTGGTTTGGAGGTCTGGGGTCAAGGAGGATAGATTCGCTTTGGGTAGGATTGCTGTGTGAGGATGCAACCTTGTCTGTGGCTGGATGCTCTGGCGCCATCTTGGATAACTCAGCAGTACTGGAAGACCTGGCGAGTGGGAATAAAAATTGTTGGATAGTGGTGACCATGGGAACTAGGCTTTCCTAGGCTTTCCCCTTCTTCTTGCCACCCATGTGGGACCAAAACTGGGAGCTTTTGAAAGAAGGCAAGGACCCCCAATTACCACTGAGTTACAGGCCAATCTCCCTCCTAAACTCAGATTTAAAAATGATAACCAAAGCTTTGCCAATCTCCTCAATCCCATCCTCACTTCATTAATCAACCATGATCAGGTAGGATTTATTCTTGGCCAACAAGCTAGTGACAATATCAGGAAGACAATAAATCTTATCTCTCTCATGAATAGGGGTGGAAGGCCTTCACTGCTTCTGAGTTTGGATGCAGAGGCTTCCCTGGCCCTTTCTCCTTCGAGTATTAAATCACCAAGGTTTTGGGGGCTCTTTCATTACCTTGCTCAACTTCCTATATTCTACTCCTACTTCCACAGTTAAACTTCCATTTGCCCCTTCTTACCCCACATAAGAAACAGCACCAGGCAAGGTTGCCCTTTAACCCCTCTCCTCTTTGTAATCAGCATAGAACCCTTAGCTTGTGCAATCAGACTCAACCGAGATATCTTAGGTGTACAACAAGGCAGCCTTGAATAAAAAATTTCCCTATTTGCAGACGATATCTTGCTCACCCTTACCTCCCTGTCTACCTTTCTACCGGCCCTCCATTTCACTATTGTCACCTATGAATCCCTCTCAAGTTTTAAGCTAAATAAAGACAAGACTGAAGCACTCCTAATTAAGCTCCCCCCAATATGCTACATTCCTTGAAATCACACTACCCCCATACAACTGGAGGTCTTATACACTAAGTTACTTAGGGATTCAACCCACAACCTCATACTGCTCCATCTACAAACATAATTTTCCCTCACGTATTCACAAAATACTTCAGGACCTACATAAATGGACATCCTATAAGATCTCCTGGATTGGCAGGATTTATTCATTAAAATGAACATACTGCCATGCATTTTATACTTATTTGAGACCCTCCCAGTCCATGTCCCTTCAAAACAGCTGTCCAGGCTGCAAACTGCCTTTC
The DNA here is from genome assembly GCF_040937935.1 of Hyperolius riggenbachi. Lineage (NCBI taxonomy): Eukaryota > Metazoa > Chordata > Amphibia > Anura > Hyperoliidae > Hyperolius > Hyperolius riggenbachi. The sequence continues at coordinate 107,731,319 of NC_090646.1, read as the reverse complement.
TAGACTTCGTCTGGAACCACAAATGCCCTAGGGTCTCAAGATCTGTCCTTCTATCCTCAAGAGAACAAGGAGGTTTAGGCCTTCCCCACCTAAAACACTACTACCAGGCAGCCCATTTAAGGCAGCTGACTGATTGGTCTGAGAGTCTTTTCCAAATGGGCATTAATAGAAGCTACTAAAGTCCATCCCCTCTCTCTAGCATCATTTATATGGACAGATACCTCCCCTAAACTACCTTATACGAAACTACTCCCCACCATTTTACTCACACTCTGTCTCTGGTAATGCATAGGACCCTCCATGGGCCTGAAATCCATCCTTCCCCATTATGTCCCATTCGGACGCTTGCACCTCTGAAACGCTGGGTGGAGAGCGGCATTGTGGGTAATTAACCCTGCCGCATCTAGCCACTCAGCTGCGGCAATTAGAGCTCAATTGAATCACGAGTAACTACCGTGGTTACTCGTGATTTATCTGTGGAGAGCAACCCTAGTTCTGAGTCCAGGTCCACTTTATCCTATTTGTGGCAGCTGCTTGATAAGCGGTGCCATGCCATTAGTTGAAGCATTGATTGAACTCCTTAGCTACTAGTAAGGCCTCTTTTCCAGAGGCAGCTGAAGGCAGTGAATTCACCGCCTGTCAGCTGCCCACATTAAAAACACCAGCCGGGTGCTTGCTAATGCTTGGCACAGGAGGTGGACAATTACCCTCTCCCATGAAGTTGCATCTGAGCAGGGTTGCCAATCCTCAAACGTCACATGAGCTGGTTCTTTACTACCGGGCAATGCCAATGCAGGTCATTCGGCTACATGTTATTGCAGATGAAGGGTGCTTGTGGTCAGCAACTCTGAGACATATGAGCAGCTGCCCGCGGAAAAGAGGCCTAAACAACACTGCATGTTCTTGTAATTTTCTTCCTCATTAACTGTGCATACATAAAACATTACTGTGCAGTATTTTCTAATATATACCATATCTTTTTTTACAAGTTTATAAGTTAATGAACACATTTATTATATTAATGAAATACATTTTGTTTAATTTATTCCTTTAATAATGATGTTGGACTCGTAACATCCAAACGTGTAACCATACAAGCTAGATGTGTATGGAAGCTGCACACTGGACAACAAAAATATCTGCTCCTCACCATATTCCCCAAAACATCTCTCTACATTCTGTGAAATGTAGGAGGGTAGGAGGCGTCCTAGAGGGTACTCGTAAAATAGTTTGTGACGTAAAAGATTTTTTTTGGTAAAAAAAAAAATATATATATATATAATTTTGTATAAGAATATAAAATAAATAAAAGCAATACGCCAGCAATTAGACAGTGGTTGCTGTCGGTGTATACACCTGTGGTGAATCTGACAGTTTAGACAAACTATTGATAGGTATATGGACAGATCCTACCTTTAATAAGTAGTCGATCCCAATATGTACGGTATAAAAACTTTAATGGGGCACAGAAAAAATGACAACGCGTTTCACGGTTAGAACCGCTTCATCAGGTCATGTATTGTGCCTTTAAAAGATAGAACAGACAGGGCACTGAGACACAGAGAAACATCTCCTTTACATTTAACAATAGAATAGTTATAAAATCTACATTCACAGACAATAATCATAAAAGACACACAAATATAAGTGCATTGTTCCATAAAGACATAATAAGTGGGTATTATGTAGTGTGGATGTAAGTAAGATCAGTTTACAAGGGATGGATTATAACACCTAATATAAGTTTATGTAGCAATTGGGAAACTTGTGGTCTCCTGGATAAAGTGTATTGAAAGGAAACTTTGGAAGGAAATAATGATTAAAATATCTAAATAGGGAAAATAACAGGAGGGTATGAATCCCTATGTACCATATATAATAGATGTAGATCTGTGAGTATACGAGTAACATATGCATTTAAGGAGAGGTGGAATGGTAACAGATACAAAGAAAACAGAACACAGAAGGGATATATAGTCTATCTGCATCCGCAGAATGTGCAGAGTGGGTGCGGGTACTAATGTTGTACTCAGTGAGTTTATGAGAGGTGTAATGGCGTATACACAGATAAGGATAGTTGGATTCCGGGTGGTGAATACAGTGTGCCAGAACGGCACCAGTAGTAGCAATAGCGTGCCAAAACGGCGCGAGAATTTGTTTGGGGCATCAGCCCCTATCGTTTGGTGGGTTTGTATGGATGGGGGCAAAAAGGAAGCTGCTTACCTAAAGTAAAGGTATCCTCCGCGTAAGGCGCCTGTAACGCCGCTGTGGCCAGTTCCTGGTTATGTTGAAACTGGGAGTCCGCGCTCGTAGGGCGGGGGGCGTGGCTAGCTACGTCATCTCGCCTCCCACGTAATGACGCGGGCCGGCGTTGGGGAAGCCCGTCGGTGATCTTGTCTCGGTACTTCCCCACATGTTATACACAGTGGTTGCCTCACGTGCAACCCGGCTTTGTGAGCATATGTAATCTTTTCTTACAATTGGTTAGAACCGCACGTGAGATAATACACCAGATCGGGCTCCCGGTGTCTTCCCGTCCCTTTTTCTTCATTTTTCCAGTACACATTCTGTGAAATGTGCTCTGTTCATTTAAAAGCATCACCGATGTTACTGCAAAATATATGCCTATACCTGGTAGTGGCCCATCAGAGGTTATCTATGCAGTAGAAGCACTCCTGTAGAAACAGGGGATGTAAAGGTTGCAATCACACCTCACATATAGGTGTGAGGAAAAATGGACGCTAGTTTTTGTTAATTAAATAATTGTTAATATCAACAGATATTCTTTGTTTTTAAAGTGAAAGTAGTGTAAATTATGGTAATAAAATATCGGTATATATTAACAATATTTTACTACAACTTAACCTAAACCTACTCTCACACAGAACTGCCTAGTCACCTAACCCTAAAAAACCCTTCCTGATGCCTAACCCTGATGGTTAACCCTTAAAAACAGCTTCCTTACGCCTCATGCTAACTGCCCCCCCCTTCCTGACGCCTAAACGTAAACCCCCCCTTCCTGATACCTAACCCTAAAACCCCCCTTCCTGATGCCTAACCCTCAAAACCCCCTTCCTGACACCTACCCCTAAACCCTCCTCCTAACCTTGTAATGTTCAAGACGATACATTTCAAAATGATAATTTTCATAAATGAATCATTTGTGAATAAAGAACACGAAATATTAAAATTTTCAAAACGATAATAAAAAAAAAAAAACTATAACGCTGTAATTTTCTAAATGATAATTATTACACACCCAAATTTCTGCTTTGCTGAAACTGCTGATATTTGCATTAGCGCCTATGGTGCGCCCAAATCATCCATTAGTCACTGGGCGCCCAAATTTCCTGCTTCCCCTAGAGCCTGAAGTAGTATCCCATGGGGGCTCCTTAGGTCTAGGGCCTAGACCTAAGGAGCCCACGTGGGATCCTACTTCAGGCAGCGCCAAGTATGGGGCCTGTCTGGCCGTGGGTGGGGTGGTGCCGAACTGGAGGGGGTAGAAGCCAGGAAGGGGGTTCCAGCAGGTACAGAGGCGGGGAGGAGGGTCGGACCCCCCCCTCACCTGGGGCTTTCCCATCCGTGCTCCCCCTCCAGCTATTTGCTCGATATTTAATTAGTGTAAACCAGGCAGCAGTGAGAGCAATGACTACTTCCTGATGACGGCAAAAGGCCGAAACTAGTCAGGATGAGAGCGGGCTATGCTGCATTACTGATCACAAGTATTGCTCAGAGTACCACAAGGGTGGGAAGCGCCATATCTGAAGAGGGTCTAAGTGGCATATGACCCTCCGAATGCGAGTGACACTTGCTGTATATTGGCTGATGTTTTATACTAATAAAGTTGCCTTTTCCCGTTGTCTTGTTGCATCCTGTAGATGTACACCTAGTATTGGGTATCCCCTCAGTATGGGAAGTTAGAGGAGCCTCCAGCAATAGATAGAGCCCTAGTATAGGTAGCCAGAGGGTATTAGATAACTTCCTTTGCTCTGTTCACATTACTCTGCACATCAAGTGGCCCCACTGAGGACCCCATTATCGCTGCCGACCATTGCCTCTGGGCCCCCCTTGGTTACAAGCCCCATAGCGGCCGCCAGGGCTGCATTTACACTTCAGAGGCCTGTAGGCACAGCCGTTCTGGCGCCCTAAACTCCACTGAACACAGGCCACACCCCCAAGTGAAAATATTCTGAACTCTAATCCCTGGTTTATGTCACTAACTGTCCGTAGAATCTTACACTCTGACTGTCTCCTATCGTCCTTAGTGACATGAGACAAGGCGTAGGGTGTAAGTGCTTGAGGACAGTGATATGAGGCAGGAATTATACTGTAAGCTCCTGAAATCAGTAATCTGAGGAGGAGGGGCCACCTCTCCCACATAAGGCGCCTGTGGGCACGTGCCTACAGGGCCTTATGGAAAATCCGACCCAGGCAGGCTATGGCTATGGCGTAATGGCAGCTATGGTAATCCCTACACCACTGCCTAACTGTGAATTCCAATGCGAAATTACGATTATGCTAAATTGAAGCTGAACAGTAGTGCTGATAATGAAATCCTGCAGAACATCTCCATGTATAAATGAGCATATAGTTTACATTGCAGAGAGAATGTGCTCTGATATGATGATTGCAAACACATCCCCGGTGCTAACAGAATTGCAGGGAGGCCTATTTGCTTTCTTTGGGAACAGCACAGCACAGACTACAAGACATAACTCATATAACTGTGATGTTATAACAACATTACACATGGAACATGCCCAGGGCAAAAGTCCTGTCTTGTTTATGTTACCTTTATTTTATTCCAGAAGCCACTCAGCTTCACCCTATAACTCCTCTAACCTAATAGAGGAAAAAAGCTTATTACTCACTGTAACACAATTAAGCCATAGGAAACATCTCCCTGCAATCTCATTGGACGCCTTAGGAAAATCAGACTAAAAAGAATTGCAGACATTATCCCTCATTCCTGGTTTGCGAGCTCTGTGGCAGTATAATAGGTGCATGAAATATCACTAGCTGTCCACTTATATTGCTGGGCCAGGCAGGCAGTGAATACAAAGCGTGACAAGCAGAACTATTCTGGTAGCTCGCAATTCAACTCAAATCACCAGCAATGAAATGACAATACAAATAAAAAAGGCAGTGAAGACATTTATGGAAGATTTACTTATGTACAATAGATATTATAAAGAGACAAACGGGAAGGAAAGCGGAAAAGAAACAATGGCCTCAATTGACTAAGATCATGCTGGAGATAATAAGGCAAGAGATAACTTACCTCCACACAGTGAGAGAGTTATTTTATCTCTTCATTCCTTAAGTTACCTCCTCTGTAGCTAATTTACCTCCTCTGTAGTTAATTCACCTCCTCTGTAGTTAATTTACCTCCTCTGTAGTTATTTTCACACGCAGTTAATAAACAGCCTGTCTTTAACTCTGGAGTTATTTTAAGGATTGAAGAGTTAACTTAAAGACAGAAGAGTTAACTTTAGGTTTGCCTGAGGTAAAATGTTTACTGAATACTACATGCCTTATCACCATGGTGATAACTCTAGAAGAGTTATTAAAGACAGGAGATACGCTTAGTGAATTGAAGCCATTGAGATCAGGAGGGGGGGGGGGGGGGGGGAGTAGAGCCCTTCTAATGTATTTGCCTAGCTGCAATTTTAGCTTAGTTAAACAGAAAGACCAAAAAGGAGTATAAAGGGATGGTACTTAAAGGGACACTGAAGAAAAAAAAATTATGATATAATGATTTGTATGTGTAGTACAGCTAAGAAATAAAACATCAGCAGCAGAGACATAAGTCTAATGCTGGGAAAAACGGTACATTTTTTGCTAAGAATCATTCCCATAGATGCCTTCGATGATCTTTTCCGCTCGATTTCTCATAGAAGTGAATGAAAAAAAGATAAGAACGAGAGAAAGATAAGAGAATCGAGCAGGAAATCGAATGGCTAATAGATCGCGCGCCGAATCGAACGCGCAAAACGTAACCTGTATTCCCAGCATTATATTGTTTCCAGTACAGGAAGAGTTAAGAAACTCCAGTTATCTGTGAGGATCCGCTCGGCTGCCTGCGCAGGCAGGCAGCTTTTTGACCACTGTTCAGGTCTGCATTCTGCAGGTCTCTGGAAGAGAGACCTTTTGTCAGTTTTGCAGCTCGCTGCTGAGGAATTTGCATACGTTTGTCATGCAGATTGCCTAGCCACATCCTTTGTAGGCTTGCTCTTTATATACCATGTGATATCACAGACCTGGGCTGGTCATAAGGGTTAGTCCTGTGAAACACGCCTGGAGTGTCAGCCTTGCTAATTGTTTAAAAATTAGCTTAGAGTAATTCTTGGGACTGCACTAGGCAGGTTCCCTAGTGCAGTTAGGATTGCATATCTGTTTGTTTGTCTGTTGCGATTGTCCTGTCCCAGCGGTGGTCGACAGGAGATCGTTCTGTGTGTCTGGGTGCTAACCGGAACAGCAGTTGTTACTGGTAGCCCCTTCTGATCTGTCTTGCCTGGATCGAACTCGCCTTGCGCTAGTGCTGTGGATCCTATCTCTCACTTATTCCTGTTTTCGTGTATCTGTCCTGACGGCTACGAACGCTTGCTGGAGGCTCGGTGAGGTAACCGTTAAGCAAGCGCTCGCGTCCTCTGTTTCATGTTTGTCTGTCGGTGGTTAGTTAGGCATGCTTGTCTCTGTTGTGCTTAACACGCGGAGACCGCACATAAACGCGTGCACTGTTGCGAATGAGTGCGGTGTTCGCGTTTAGTTAGCGTTTGTTATTTTCCTTATCTTCTCATTGTATGATTTGCTGTGCCTTTGCTACTCTCGTGCTCTGCCTTGCTGTAGCCTTGTGTCACCTCTGGCAATCACCTCTCTTGCAATTGCGCTCCTACTTCATATCTGCTGTTGTATGTGCACCGTCGCGGGTTGGCGACTAGATTGGGCCACATACATACATTCTATCCCTGTGCTCATTCTCTTCCACAATTGCTTCTCTTGCGATTGCGTTCTCACTTGGTTTCTTCTGTTGTGTGTCCATCGTCGCAGGGTGGCGACTAGATTGGTGGACACACATACCCTCTGTCACTTTGATCTCTCTCTTTCAGGGCTATCTTGCCCGACGTTTCTTCCCTTCGTACAATTCCTGTCTGGCATCTGTGGCAGGGCAGAGGAGCTGTTCCTCTGCACTCCACAGCTCCACCTGTCGACAGGAATTTCCCTCTACAGGTGCATTGCACCTTTTGCTGGGTTCCCTCAAATTATACGCTTGTGGAGGATTTCCGCAGTGTCAGCGCACGCCCTGTGCGCTGATCACGGAGAGAATTCCACAATCGTTACATTATCTATGTGAAAGAGTCATTGAGCTCCATGACTTTCAAAGTTGCAGAGAGCTCTGTCTTCTGAAGTTCAAAAGTTCACTGGCCTGCTCTGTAAAATCATTTAGAATGCTGAGTAGTGTGTAAACTGCATCATTTAGAGAATGATGCAAAGCTATATAACTGAAAATAAAAACATGAGAATATTTTCTTTGCTACTAATGTTCTAGTACTTATCTGTATTACACATACAATTCATTATATCATAATTTTTTTTTTCGCTTCAGTGTCTCTTTAAAGGACAACTGAAGTGAGGGGGTAATGGAGGCTGCCATATGAATTTCCTTTTAAAGTGTACCTGAGATGACAGGGTATAAAAGTTTTATACATACGTGTGACTTCCTCCAGTCCCCTTATCCTCCTCCTCCTGGATTCTTTGGAAACACCAGAGCCGGATTTGTACTTTTTACCTCCCAAGGCCACTGTCAGCCACCCCCCTTCAGTTTAGGTAGCCAGATGATCCCCCCCCCACCCCCAGTATAGGTAGCCAGAGAACCCTTCTCCCTGCTTCCAGTATAGGTAGCCGTCGACGGTCGACCCATACCTTTAGTATAGCCAGCCAGATAGACCCCCCCAGTATAGGTAGACAGGTAACTCTTCCCCCAACTCCTCCAGTTTAGATAGCCTAAAGACCCCCCTTCCCTCCAGTATAGGCAGCCTGATGACCCCTTACCCCCTTTTCATTCTAGCAAAATAAGCTCTCCCCCTCTTCCATATAGATAGTCTGATGACCCCCCTCTCCCCAGCATAGTATGCTGCCCACCGCCCTTAATCCTGTGGTGCCCAAGGCCAAGTCCTATGGGGCCTTTTCTTAAATCTGGCCCAGGGAAACACCTGCCAGAAACACCTAATCTGCATATGCTTGTTCAGCTACTATGGCTGAAAGTATTAGAGGCAGGGGATCAGCAGGACAGCCAGGTGGCTGGTATTGCTTAAAGGGGAACTTCAGCCTAAACAAACATACTGTCATTAAGTTGCATTAGTTATGTTAATTAGAATAGATAGGTAATATAATCTCTTACCCACCTCGTTTTAAAATAACAGGCAAATGTTTGTGATTCATGGGGGCTGCCATCTTTCTCATGGGGGCAGCCATCTTTTTGGTTGAAAGGAGGTGACAGGGAGCAGGAGACACAGTTCCAACTGTCCTGTGTCCTGATCACCCCTCCCAGCTGCACATGCTAGGCTTCAAATGTCAAATTCAAAATGTAAAAAAAAATGCACCAAAACAGCAGAACGAGAGCAACAACATCAGAAATCCCATCATGCTTTGCACAGCATTAGGGGAAAAATGCCCAGGCAGTTTTTTTCTGTGCAGCTAAAAACGAGGCTTGTATAAGAGAAAAAAAGTTCTGATGCTGTGAAACAGTTAAAGAAACACCAGGCCTTTCCAGTGCTCCTGAGTCCATTTTTAGTCTGGAGGTTCACTTTAAAGCGGACCTGAACTCAAAACTTCCTCTCTGCTCTTAAAAAATAAGCAACAGCATAATAACCTTTACAGAAAAAAAATATTTGTTGCAGCCCACAGAACTCCAGCAATAAATCTGCAGTGTATATATTTCCTGCTTTCACGGAAGCAGACATATTGTTAACATCCTGCGTTTACCAATTATGTCTCTGCCATGGCAGGAATGGACACAGTTGTGCAAGAGTTCAGGTCCATTTTAAAAGGAAATAAATATGGCAGCATCCATATCTCTCTCACTTCAGTTGTCCTTTAATGAAAATAATTGCCATGTCCCTTCCACTAACTTTATTTTAGTGCTTTGCAAACTTACAAGCCAACATTTAATTGAGTTTTAAACTCACTTAAAAAGCTTATTTTCCTCTCTTGTTTTCCTCTCCCTACCCCAGTTCTGTAATGAATAAGGAAGAGATACAACCTCCACCAGGCTGCTAAACCTGGGTGCTCAACAGCTAGGTGAGGCCGCTGTCCAGAGCAAGCATTTTTATAGCTACACTTGTCATGCATGGAAGGAATCATGGCCACTGGCCACGTGTGGTATAGGTGGCAGGAGGGGATATTTGTTGTTACGCCCCAGGAATAATCATGCACTATTGTTGTGTGACATCAAGGGCTGTAATCTTGCACTAAGTGAGCCCTGTTGTGTCTTTGGGAAGGAAAGTAAGATGGAGCCAAAAAAAACCCACCATATTAGGGTTGTACCTTTTTAGTTGTTTACATCTCTCTCAGTGTTGCTTGCAAATTTTCCCCACAGTCATTTTCACATCAGAAATGTTATTTTCCACTTAAAAAATATATCTGCAAAAATGCATTGTATTTTTGCAATGTCCATTTTCGCAAAAAAAATTCCCAAAACTTTTGATGTCTCACCTTAACCCCGATTCCTCCGGCTAACCTTAATCAACCCCCCCACGGCTAACCATAACCACCACCCCTCACAGCAAACCTCATCCCCCTCACAGCTAACCTCATCCCCCTCACGGCTAACCTTAACCACTCCCTCACAGCTAACCTTAACCACCACCCTCCCCCTACAAGGCTAACTGTAAGTACATTTTCAGGCACAATACAAATATCATTATTGAGGGGAAATGTGCCCACAATGTAAAATACGGCTACAAATAGTGGGCACTTATGTCGGACACTAGTGGGCGCCAACATTTCTTGCTTCCATGAAAACTGCCTCTGTAATGGTTTTCATTGTATATCATCCTTTATAGATAAATGCACAATATGTTTACATAATACATTTGATTTTTCAGTTTGGGCTTGCTTGAATGCCATGTTTTGCATTCTAGAAATAAGACCACAGAATGCCAGCCTCGTCTCTTGGTGCCATACAACCAGATAATGAGGAAAGTTATACTTTTCTGTCCTTTGAACAATGAAACAGTTGGCAGCTGAAGTATGACTTCTCATTTAGAAATCACGGGTTTTGAAATTTAGAGACCACACAAAGCGACATGGCTCTTATTAGATAAACTGGCAGCGGCAACAAAAAAAAAATACAAATTAACAGACTAAAAATGTCAAACACCCACCTTCAAATATTTAACAAGACAGAGTATGGCGAATTCACGCAGCGGAACTCCTACAGTGTTTTCACAAAACATGTTCAAGTAAATGAGGGCAGAAGAAAGTAGTCGGAAGAGCTTAAAATTAATAGCAAAGGGCAAAAAAAAAAAAAGAAGAAAATTGATAGACACTCTTAATAAGATAAACTGTCACAATATGTTTTATAGATGGCAATTTTAAATGCTTTTAGAAGTGTAGGCAATTTGCAGACAGTTTGAAATGCATTATTAATTTTTCTGTATTACATGCAGAGATATAATAATGACCACAAAGTTTTACATAGCCTAGTTCCAGAAGCAACAGGGTATTGTGCTGTGTTAGCCTTCAAGCTTGGATTTTAAGTTTAAATGGCATCACTGAATATTTACAACCAATACTTTTATTACTTTCAATTGGAAGTTTGTTTGTTTTTTGTTGCTGTTATTTTGTTTTTGTTTTGCAGTATCTGGGGTGCATTTGAACTACATTCTAATCATTGGTTTAAGTCCCCCAGCAAAATATTGATAGACTCCTCCATCCCCCTCATTGTTCACACTACCTTATCTCTCCACATGATTCCTATAGCTAGTCCGTCTGACAGGGGTCATATTACAATTGAATATCATATATGGCCCCCATATGAACCCCATCACCATCATTGGGCAAATCACTGCACTTGATCAGTAGCAACTGATTGAGTGCAGGGATTGGCCCAATGACAGTGCCATGGTCCCTCCCACGAGACCATTGGCCCCAATTAGCAAATGGAGCAGCGGGAAGAGGTGATTGGCCGGTCAGGTGCCAGCACTCCTGCCTGATTGGTCGTGTGCCAAAGCTTCCTCTCTGACTGGCCATGGTGATCTCTCACCAGTCAAGGGGTTTTACTGTAGCATGTCTTGATAAGTGACATACTGTATATTGACACCTCACCTAGTAAAATGTATGTGCCTGCCATTGGGCAATAAAACTAAATCCTTGGCTTCCAAATGCATCAGCATATGGCTCTGCAAGGCAGGTTAACCCTTTGTGACTGAAAGTATTAAAGAGGAACTGTAGTAAAAATAAGGTAATGAATAAAATATTTTACATTATTCATTTATAAATTATTACTAATTGAGTGTTTGTCCATTGTAAAATCTTTTCTCTCCCAGATTTACATTCTGAAATGTATCTAGTGGCCACATGTTTAGTCTTGTCAGTTGCTATCTGTGGAATGTATCTATACAAAGAGGGATACGCTGCTTGCTTGGCAGTTGTAAACAGCCATCATTTCCCACAATGCAACGAGGTTCACAGACAGCAAACTATCAGGGTGATAGCCCTGACATAACACTGTGGGAGGGGTTTCACTACAATAATTTTCATGTGACAAGGCAGGGCAACATTATTCTGTTTTTGAATACTGATTGGATACAGATGCAAAGTTATCTCCTAGGAGAAAACTCAGGAGAAAACGTTAATCAAATAAGGGCCAATATCTGTACTAGATCTGGGCAGTGATACATTTTACTGGCTAAAGCAATGTTAATGTTGAAAAACGAGCTTGGAACTCAAATGCTGGAACATGCAAGTGCTAACCACTGAACTGCCATAATTTATTTAACCACTTAATGACATGCTGACTTATAAAAATGTCCTGCTAGATCCACTTAATGGCTCCAGGACGTTTTTATAAGTCAGACAGTGCTGCTGCCGCTGTGCGCGCGCAAGTGTGTGCGGGCACGTGTGCGCTCCAGCGGCTGCACGTGCACGCTCCCGCGGGTGTCACGTGCATCCCCGTGCACGTGAAAATTGTGAGACCCCCCCCCCCAAAAAAAATACACCTTTATTTCCAAACGATATATTGTCACCATACTTTGCACTAGGGACATAATTAAAATCTTGTAATAACCAGGACAAATAGGCAGATAAAGATATGTGTGGGTTTTATGCACAGTAGCAGTGTTTATATTAAAACCATGGGGGATGAAATTGGAGAAATAGTGTATTTTTTCATTTTTTCCTTGTAGTTCCCTTTGAAATGCATAGAAAATAAAGTAATTACTGAAAACAAACATCAACCCCAAAAAACCCAATTTGTGGTGAAAAAATGAAAGGGATGAGCACTGAAAGGTGAAAATCGCTCTTGTCCGTTAGGGTAAAAACCGCCTTGGGGTGAAGTGGTTAATTAATGTATTTGTTTTTTTGTATGCTGGGGGTTGAAAACATTTTTGTATTTCGGGAGAAACTTTCTAAATCAGAACTCCAATCTTCTGCCTAGGCTGAAGGAGTCAGCATTTTTATTTTTATTTCACAGCAAGGAAAATATACCATTTGCAGCCAAAATAATAATGTGGGTTAGTAATACTGAGATGTGCCCTTTTGTTCATCTGAAATGCAGACATTTTTATTTGATACATTAGTATGGGAATACTTTTCGTGTTATGGGACCAGGAACTATAAAATGCCAGAACTATTAATGCCAGCCTCAGATGCATAGGTAGATGGTAAAGGAGACATCTGGTGTAAAATTTATATATGCTATAAAGCCTGAGTGCAGCCTATAATTCCGATGTTAACTGTTTTGGAGTAGTCCTCGTTTTCCTTTAGCCTTCTTCAATAAGAATGTTTTTTTTTTTTTTTTTAAAAGGCTTCAGACTAGTGTCTGTTATTTTCTGTTCTGATAAGACACTGATATATGTGCATGTTTTATTCATTGCTTGTTTAAGTTTCTTTCATGCTGTTCAACTGGCGGTCCGCATTCGCTTGCCCAGACTATTTTTTGTATCAGGCCCCCTACTCTGGCATTTCCACCTCTTGATTGCACTTGGCTTTGCCCCTAAAGCCAGGACATTGATGGTCCGCCCCCTCCAGCCAAAAAATCTGTTGCTAGACACACCCCCTGCCCATGAAGTTGGCCAACACTGCTGTAGGTTATAGCTCCAAAATAACCGAGCTGCCTTTGTGAAGAGTAGCAGAATGCTGCGGGTAGTATGGTAGTTCAGTGGTTAGCACTTGCGTGTCTCAGCATTCGCGTTCCAAGCTCCAGCTTTCAACATTCATTTTGCTGGTATCGTCTACTAAAAAGTTTTAAATAGGGATCTTAAGTTTCTTTACAGTTAAAATTTATTCTGGTAGATTAGAGAATGTGTGTTATCCCAAGGGATTGAACAGACTTCCTACGGAGACAGGAAAAAACACAGAGACACCAGGAGCCCCTTATGGTGTAGTATGTGAAGTGCTAAACACGTAGTCTTAAAGAGCAAAAGAATACTCACAAGAATGGGTTGCACGACCAGCAACCACAGTATGAAGGCAGGTGAGGAAATCCCGTCCTCACTCGGGTTCTTTGGTCATCAAATATGTGGGTCGCGCTCCAAAAAAAAGCAATAGTTCAGAAATTGAACACTAGACTAACCCCCCAAAGCTGCTGGGGGGCTGTGACATAACAACTGGGAGGGAGAAGGCGCCCCAAAAAATAGATGGTGGTGGAGCGTCGATGTTTGGAGCACCTAAAAGCTTTTAGGCGCTCCGAACTTACTGTCTACAGATAATGAAAAAACAGAGGCGCCAACAGGATAAAAATGATGCCAATTAAAACCAAATAAAAAGTAGGTGGCACTGGTGGATTTGCCTTCCCCACAAAAATAACCACTACAATATATGGTAATAGATGTAAATTTTAATCAATTTCAAACTCCCAACAACAATTAATCTGCAACGCGTTTCACGGGACACAAGCCCGCTTCCTCAGGCAAAACACATAAAAGCAGGAGCAACTGAAATAAAAAATAATAAAACATAATAAAAAACTTAAAAACTACATGTGCAAATGATAATATGCAAAGAGAAATGATCCATCCGGATCAAACGCGAAAAACAATAATAATTCAAATCCACAGCATCATCCAAAGCATAAAACAAATCGCATTATTTTGGCTCCTTAGTGACCAAAAACTCCCTATATATAAAATTGGTCAATCTGTGTAATATTAAATTGGTCGATGGCGATTGTCCGTGTGGCCTCTTTAAGACCATGCCATCAAAAAAAAAATTTCTACAATCTACTCGATTTGTCCTTCAAGTATTGAAAATTCAATCATTAGCGAATGGACCATAACGGCTAGGTTAATATGATAGACCAATTGTATATTTATATGCATATGGAGGTAAAGATGATGAAAAACACACACAAATAATAATAATAGCCATTGTACTAAGGGGCAGTGAATATCAATTGACTCATGAGGGAAATGTTTTTTGGGGGCTCGTGAGAAGAGGAAAATAAGATAGGAGAAATACTGGAAAGAGAATGGAGATAGAGAGTGGAGATAGAGGGGGGGGGGGGGAGAGAATATCATTAGCTATTGGGGAGGAGGAGAGCACAGTGGGCGATCATAGCAATGAAGGGAAGTGAACACTATGTTGTATGGAGGGCAAAAGTTAAAGATGCCATGGTGCTAATCCTGGCTAGAGAGCAGCTATAAGTGTGGTGGATATGAATAAATAGTGAGCGGCAAGTGGAGAGGATTGAAATGACTTACCCCAGCAGTGGTCAGTACTAGCGTGGCGCCTCTGTAACGAACGGGCGGCACGCTAGCTACTAAATACCCTCTCAATTGAGGTGGATAGCGGCAGCTACAAGTGGGCGTGTTCCGCTGTATGCGGAAATGAATGCTGCAGGTATCCGTCCAGCCATTGTTTACTCGCTCTGGGCGGATGTACGTCATCTGAGGGCATATGCCTCACGCAGCCATGTTGGTTGAGGCTGTCCCTCCGTAATTGGGCGGAAAACAAATGTTACACACGGGCTAATGCCTGAGCGGCATGTTGTTAGAGCCCAAGAGGTAGCTGGATAAATTGCAGGAAAAAGAGTTAAGGTTCATACGTGATGAGCCCTAAATAGTGTAAACAATATACATGTACATATAAATGATGAAATTGAAAAGGTTAAAGTTTGTGGATGTCCTGTATTGCGTATATCCCCATCTAGTGGGCGAAAATGATATTGTTGCTGGAACTGCAATTTACTGAAAACTGGATTTCTATACAATGGTTCATGTATGGAGTATAGGCAAAACCCGTGTATACATACATGTAGGGCTAAATGGGTGCATGGTGGGTAGAGAGGGGATGATATTAATTGATTGTATAGTCTGATATATAAAGAAGGTAGAATAAGGGGAACATACATTAATATGTAGATACATACAGTATAGATTACATCAACATAAGCCTAAGATTAGCCTAACAACAATAATAAAATAACATAAGATATAGATAAAAATTAAATAAAAATTATGGATAAAAAGAGAGCAACCAGGTGAGACCTGTAAATAAATAAATAATCAATAATAAATCATAACATAGGCCTGTCCTGAATGAAGTGTACCAATGTGCAGGGTGTGCATGATTGTCAATTGGTGTCTGTATAGCACATATCTCTAAATCTTTATAAATCCGTGAGGTGGACTAGGTGACCATCTATTGTCTCGGGGCTGAAAGGAGGTGTATTCAGAACTGCAGTATGGAGTACTGCATTATGTCTCATGGTAACTATATGATTACCGATAAGGGTACTCCTAAAAAGTCTTCTCCAATTGTTCATTCAGGCCTAAAGGAACCAAGGTTTTCAGGGTCTGGATCCAGAACATCTCTCTATTTTTGAGTGTCTGGATTGCATTTGGTATCACGGGATTGATGTATTCAAGAGCTGTGAAAGAGACCCCTGTTGGGTCTCGATTGTGGAATGAATTGAAGTGCCTAGATAGGCCATGTGTGGCGAGGCCTTTCAAAATATTGCGTTTGTGTTGGCCAATTCTCTCTCGTAATTGTTGGCTAGTGCGTCCTACGTATTGTAGCCCACAGGGGCAGGTGGCTACGTAAAAAACCAATCGGGAGTCACAGTTGATGTGTTTCTTAATTGGGTAAAGGACCTTGTTGCTGAATGCTATCAAGTGATCCGTGTTCGTAAGAAATGTACAGGCTAAACAACGTGTTTTATTGCATGCATGGGACCCTGCTGGTAAAGATGATGTCTTAGTGTCACCCCTAATTTTGCTGGGTGCCAATAGACTGCGGAGGTTGGGGGCTCTACGAAATGTCAAAATGGGTCTTTTGGGGATGCATCCTCGTAAATATGGATCTTGTTGTAATATTTCCCATCTGTGGTTCAGAATATTTTTTATGGTTGTGTGTTGGGGGCGTTATATTTAGTAATGAATCGTAGTACATTTTCTGAACTATTTGGCACTGTAATATCCTGAGTTTTTGGGGTCCGGGGGTATTTAGCTCTAATTTTTGCGTTCTGTATAAGTTTTTTGGGATATTTCCTTTCCTTGAATTTTTCAACTAAAATTTTTGATTGTGTGTCATAGTCCTGTATATCCGTGCAGTTTCTATATATCCGTTTGAATTGGTTGTATGGAGTGTTGATAGTCTATGGTTTATAATGAAAACTATTGAAGTGAATATAGCTGTTGGAATCGACCTGTTTAAAATATGTTTTAGTCTTGATTTTTCCTTCGTCGTGAAATAGGATTAGGTCTAAAAATTCCAGAGATGTATTGCTAAATTGTGAGGCGAAGGAAAGTTTGGCCCTATTGGAGTTGAGGTAATTAAGAAAGTCTGGGATGAGTGATGTATCACCCTGCCATATGAAAACCAAATCATCAATGTATCGTTTGTATAGCACAAGATGTTCTCGAAATGGATTGTTATTGTAGATGTAGATGGTTTCGAGTAGACCCATAGCCAGATTGGCGTAGCTGGGCGCAAAGCTACTTCCCATGGCCGTGCCCCCTATTTGTTGGTAAATGGTATCCATGAAGGAAAAATAATTGTGTGTTAATATAAATTCCACACATTGTAACAGAAAACTTTTTTGTTTTTGTGGCATGTCCGGGTCTGATTGTAAGTAAAAATCTGTGGCTTCCGTTCCAAATTCATGTGAAATATTGGTGTACAGGGCTGATACATCACACGTCAACCATGTGTAGTCAGATTTCCAGCCCTGATCTTTGAGTATATCGATAAGATGTTGTGAGTCTCTTGTGTATGATTTCAATTTCCGTACATATTTTTGTAAGTGTTGGTCCACATATTTTGATAAGTTGCTGGTGATGGAGTTAATACCGGATATTATAGGTCTTCCCGGAGGGTATTGTAGATTTTTATGAATTTTGGGTAACTGGTAAAAAAATGGTGTGGTAGGGTTCTCGACTAGTATGAAGTTTTTCTCGTTTTTAGTGATCAAGCCATCCATCAATGCACTATTGATGAAATTCTTAAGTACAGTATGGTATGTACCAGTGGGATCAGAGGGTAGTGTGCAGTAACTGATGGGATCTCCAAGAAGGCGATATGACTCCTTGATATAGTCCTCCCTGTTTAGTATAACTATTCCCCCCCCCCCTTATCTGCGGGTTTGATGACTAGGTTAGTGTTGTTTTTAAGACTGTTGAGGGCAGTGCGTTCTGATGCTGTCAGATTGGAAGGAAATTTTAGGTCTTCTTGACATAATTTTTGTAGATCTTCAAGGGCTAGGGCGTAAAATGTTTCAATAAAATTACCCTTTGAGGCCGTAGGGTAAAATCTAGAGGGACCTTTTAATGAGGTCACTATACATTTTTCTAATTGTATCTCCTGTTCATTAACTGTAATGATTGGTATGTTATCATCCTGGGTCAGGATGGGCGTTTCGGTTATGTTGGTTTTCTTCAATGCAAAATGTCTCCTCAGTGTAAGTTTGCGAACAAAGGCATTAAGATCAGTGTATAATTCACTAAGTTGAACTGAATTTGTGGGACAGAAGGATAAACCCTTACTAAGCAGTCTAATCTCATTTTCTTTGAGTATATAATTGGATAGGTTGAAGATGGATTTGGACCCTTTTTCCATAGGTGATGCTAAGTTCTGTTCCTTTTTTCCTCTGCCCCTGCCCCTTGATCCTCGTTTTCGGTGTTTTGGTATGGGCGTTTCCGAATACTTTTGGGTTGGAAAAACATCCGTGATGCTTTGGGACTGGGTAACTGTTTGTGTAATGAATCCGGTGGGTGAGTTGTGAGAGTGGGGGGAAGATCTAAAAAAGATTCTGAGTGTTCACTTGGACTCTCATTGGATGGATGATCACAATTGGACAGTGACAACTCCTGTTCTGGTTTGGCCAAGTTGTCATTTTGCGTGAAGGGGGGGATGCCGTCCTGAGTGCTATAGATGCTAAATTGTGTCTGGTTTTCCTCAATGAAATCTTGACAATTATCTGTGAGTGGGCTCTGAGATATTGTGGTCGAAAGAAACCCCTTCTATGTTAGTGTCTGAAGCTAATACAGTTGAGTCAGAGTTAGTATGCACTTCGATTTGGGTTATCACGGTGTTAGCAGTTTCATTAACCCTTTCCTTTTGGATGTCCAGTGTTTCCCCGTTAGAGGAAGAAAAATCGGTGTTGAGGAACATGTTTCCCATGAGTGGTGGGTTGATAGTGTGTCTGAACAAAGTGGGCGGTGGTGGCCCTTTGGTGAAACTATATTTGGGGGAGTTCAATAATCCAAAAATGGATTGGGTTTTGGGTTTAACTACTCCGTTCTGAGTTAGTGTTTTCTTAATTTTGTTTGGGTTGCGGGTGGATTGGCATTTATCGGTGACCGCTTTGGGTTGTACTGATGGGGGTTTTTTTTGTGTCGGTGTTTTTGAAAGTACAAATTTATGAGTATCTGGTGAGAAGGTAATGGTTTTCGTTGTGACCTGTGTGTTGTGGACACTAGGTGTAGGGGTCTGGAAAGATTGACCAATTTTATATATAGGGAGTTTTTGGTCACTAAGGAGCCAAAATAATGCGATTTGTTTTATGCTTTGGATGATGCTGTGGATTTGAATTATTATTGTTTTTCGCGTTTGATCCGGATGGATCATTTCTCTTTGCATATTATCATTTGCACATGTAGTTTTTAAGTTTTTTATTATGTTTTATTATTTTTTATTTCAGTTGCTCCTGCTTTTATGTGTTTTGCCTGAGGAAGCGGGCTTGTGTCCCGTGAAACGCGTTGCAGATTAATTGTTGTTGGGAGTTTGAAATTGATTAAAATTTACATCTATTACCATATATTGTAGTGGTTATTTTTGTGGGGAAGGCAAATCCACCAGTGCCACCTACTTTTTATTTGGTTTTAATTGGCATCATTTTTATCCTGTTGGCGCCTCTGTTTTTTCATTACATGATACATCCACCTGGTCAATAGGTGTGGACACCTTTTTTCTTCTATACAGAGAGCGACTTTTTAGCCTGAGCGGGGACAGGCCTAATCTCCCCGTCTGTGCTATAAGTGGTTGCCTGAACGTGGCAACTCACACTTGTGAGTATAATTCTTCTACTATAATCATTTGACGTCTACTGTGTTACAATATCACACTATCGGGGGCTCTCGATTGTTCCTTTCTTCTCTCCCTACTTAGTGTCTACAGAGACTGCTTTGTATTTGATCTGAGGAAGCAGACTGTGTTCCACAATAGTGTCTGATGAATAATAAAACGTTTTGTTTGAAATTGGCTTTGCCCCTTCCTTTGAGGTAAGCCATTTTTATTATTTATATTTTTTGCTATTTTTAGTCACATAATATAGATATACCATTCATCCACCACCATCGAGTTTTTGGGGCGCCTTCTCCCTCCCAGTTATTCTGGTAGATTACATTGCTTTAGCCAGTAAAATGTATGTCTGCCCAGCTCTAGTAGACATATTGCGCCATTTGTAATTCACTTTTTCTCCCGAGTTTTCTCATAGGAGTTGATTTTTCATCTTCAATTTAAATTAACCTTTGAGCACTTTGCAATGGAAAAGTACCAAAAAGTAGGTGAAAAAGTACTTTCAAAATATTTTTGAGTATTTATTTGCTTGCTGGGGTGTGAAAGGCATTTTATGTATAAGTTGTGAAAATATCCTAGGAGAAAACCGGAGGCATGGTGGTCACTCTCTGGAGGGGACAGAGTGTGCAGGGGATAGCAACACTGTAGGGGACTGAGGAGACGGCACAGCGGACACTAGAGGGAACAGAAAGGCTAAAGGACAGGGGACACTGGGGAGGACAAGGGTGTCAGAAAAAGTAGTATTCGGACTGTAAGACGCACCAACTCTTTCACCCCACCTTAGGGGGAGAAAAAGTGTATTTTATAGTCCAAAAATGACCTCCAAGGGTTTTTAAAAATAATGAAAATGTATTTCAAGGTGTATAATAGGGTATTTGGATGTGGTTTTACTTTTTGGCCACAAGATGGAGATACAGAGTTAGTGTGTTCTAAAAATAGAAACAGAACCGAGTGTTTATTATTTGTTTATATTTGTGTAAACACAGGGGCGTAGATACTCTATCTGGTGGTGGTCAAGTAGTTAAGTATTTTCTTGCTTGCTGGTGGTTTAAAAGGCATTTTATGACTGAGGCCCATATGCAATTCACCTGAGTTTTCTCCTAGGTGATATTTTTAAACTTCTCAATAAAATGCCCTTTAAGCCACCAGAAAGCAAGAAAATACTGTTATTTTTATAGTACTGTTCCACCTACTTTTTGGTACTTTTTTAGTTGAAAAGTGCTGAGAAGTTATTTTAAATTGGATATGAAAAATTAACTCCTGAGAGAAAAGTCATGTGAAAAAGTGAATTGCATTTGGGCCATTGCCCCACATGCAATTAACTTTTTCACCTCAGTTATCTCCTAGGAGATTATTTTCACCTTCTCTTTAAACTAATGTTTTAGCATTTAAAGGACAACTGAAGTGAGAAATATATGTGCCATATGTATTTCCTTTTATAAAATACCAGCTGCCTGGCAGTCCTGCTGGTCTATTAGGTTGCAGTGATGTCTGAATAATGCCAGAAACAAGCATGAAGCTAATCTTTCACATCTGAATATAATAATAGAAACACTTGATCTGATCTGCTGCATGCTTGTTCAGGGTTTATGACTACCGTGGCAGAGCAGTTAATTTGAAAGCACAGGATGCTAAATATGTCTGCTTCATTAAAGTGGATATAAACTCTTGCACTGGACAGAAGGAAACCCATGGCAAAATGCACACTGTATGTATTTAGAGAGTTTAGCCTGTCTAATTCCCCCTCACCTGTGACTAATCACCATTGTAATTTGATCTCTCCTGCGTCACCTGACTGCAGAGCAGCTAATTTGAAAGCACAGGTTGTTAACAATATGTCTGCTCCCATGAAAGCAGGATGTAGACACACTGCAGATTTATTGCAGGGTTTGTATCAGCTGTAACTAAGAAATGCTGTTCTTTAAAAAGATTATTATGCTGTATCTGTAGCAGAGAGGAAGTTACGAGTGCCATTCATGGTGCTGGACAGGACCCGGGATGTACTGAGATTTGTGCGTTTTGCAGTGTGGCCGTTTCTTGAACTGGCCGGCCAATGTCAGAAATTCCCAGCATTTTGGACTTTGGCCAACGTCAAATCGGCTAGTTCTAGAAACGGCCAGCCAATTCTAGAATTGGCCGATTTCTGATTTTGGCCGTAACATATACGCTAAAAGCTTGCTATATACCAACAGTCTCTGGATGTAAGCCTGGCTACAGGGGCATAAAGAGAAAATTTGTATATTCAGTAGAGATCCATGATGGGAAACAACAGTTGCGTTGTCCTCGCCCCGCCGCCTGCTGGGCAGCCTCCCCATGTGTAAGTGTGTTCCCCCTGTGTCCTTCCCAGTGTTTTAAAGTCTAACCTCTCCACTGGTGCAACTCCTGGCCTCCTCAAGAACACTGGTAACACGTGACTTGGCACATATTGTGACATCACAACATGCGCCAGCATCACATGGAACAGGTGCTCGCAGAGACGAATGTCAGCAAAGGAGGCTATTCCCACTTAATCCATTGAACCGATTTCAAACAGAACTTGATAAAAAGATCAATTGGGCAGCCATGTTGCGGCACCAGTTCTTTTCCATTGCAATAAAATTCTTGAACCAAAATGTCAATTGGGCTGCAATATCGAGTAACGTATGGGCACCTGAAGAAAAAGCGTAATCACCAAAAATCATTTAATATAAGTAACATATCTGATATTTTTAAATACGTTTAAGAATATTTTGTACATGGGCTGTAAATAAACACTGTCTATTTTACACCTTGGTTTTGCTCAGCAGTCTTGGCAGGGGGGGGGGGGGGGGGGGGATAACAGTACAGATAAAAGTGCTGTGTGAGATAAATACAGTAAATGCAGTTAATTGCTCCCAGATGCATACGTTACCCTTGGGCTAATGTATGCAGGAAATTAGAGTTTGATTGATGGAAAGAAAGACAGAAAAAAAGAGAGAAAAAAGCAAAATAGAAATGACCTTCAAAAATCATATGCATGAGACACCTTATTATTCTGTGTCCACTGTTTGCCCCCTCACTGGTCTTACAGCCCTGGTATGACCTTTTCATGTCTTGGCATTTACTCTCTGTACACGTGATGATGTCATCATACCTTGGATAGTAAAGTTGTTGATCACTCCAAAGTGTTTTCAGTTCCACTTCAAAATGTATCAGATTATCTTTATCTACCGCAAGACTCTATTTTAATTTCTAACTATGCAGTGTTTTTTTTTCCCAAAAAATATTCTTCCTCAGCGGTGTGGAAATTTTTTAGCGTGTATGCCAAAGATCAGAGCACTGCCATCTGTACTCTCTGCCACCAAAAATTGAGCTGTGGAAAGGCCAACACTCACGTAGGGACAACTGCCTTACGAAGGCACCTGCAGAAAAAGAACAAACTGCAATGGGAAGAGCACCTGAGGAAAAGCAGCACAAAAAAGCAAAGCCACCCTCCTTCTCCTCTTCCTCCTTCAGGTGCATCATCATCAGCTGCTTTCTCCCTTGCACCTTCACAATTCCAGGCTCCCTCCTCCACTCCGCCTCTCACCTTGAGCGGTTCCTGCTCCTCTGCTCACAGAAGCAGCCTGGTGTCCGCGAGGGAAATCTTTGAGCGGAAGAAGCCAATGTCTGCCAGTCACCCCCTTGCCCGGTGTCTGACAGCTGGCTTGGCGGAACTGTTTAGCGCCAGCTGTTACCATACCAGCTGGTGGACTCTGAGGCCTTCTGAAAATTTGTGGCCATTGAGAGAGACACCGCAGTGGAAGATACCAGGCCGCAATTATTTCTCCAATAAGGCTACCCAAACTGTACCATGAAGTTGAGAGGCAAGTGGTGTCATCTCTGGCACACAGCATTGGGTCAAGGGTCCATCTGACCATGGATGCCTGGTCTGCCAAGCACGGTCAGGGCAGGTACATTACTTACACAGCCCATTGGGTCAACCTGGTGACCGCTGGCAAGCAGGGAGTACGTGGCTGTGCAGCGGACCTAGTGACACCCCCACGGCTTGCAGGCAGGCCTGCTGCAACCTCCTCTCCTCCTGCTACATCCTCTTCGCTGTCGTAGTCCTCCTCCTCGGCTGAGTGGCAGTTCAACTCTACTGGTGCTGTGATCTCCTCTCCAGCTACACAGACCCAGCTCCCCAGGGCCTATGCTGCATGCCAGGTACGACGGTGTCACGCCAAATTATATGAATCTTGTAATTCAAAGATTTGTGTCAAAGTACCCAGGCTTACAGGACGTCCTAAAGCAGTCCAGGAAGGTGTGTGGGCATTTCAGGCGGTCTTACACGGCCATGGCACGCTTGGCCAATATACAGCGGAGAAACAACTTGCCAGTGAGACGCCTGATTTGTGATAGCCCGACTCACTGGAATTCGACCCTCCTGATGCTGGACCACCTGCTACAACAGGAGAAAGCTGTCAAACAGTATCTATACTACTATAGCCAAAGGACACAGTCTAAAGAGATGGGGATGTTCTGGCCAAAGTACTGGACATTGATGCAAAATGCCTGCAGGCTCATGCGGCCGTTTGAGGAGGTGACAAACCTGGTGAGTCGCAGTGAAGGCACCATCACCGACTTGATCCTGTATGCCTTCTTCCTGGAGCGTGCCGTGCGTAGAGTGGTGGATCAAGCTGTGCAGGAGCATGAACAGGAACAGGAGGAAGAGTTGTGGGATCAATTCTCAGCAGAAGCAGATGATTCCTCAACACGTGCGGCAGCACAGAGGGGAGGAGGAAGAGTCGTGTGGGGAAGAGAAGTCAGATGATGAGGAAGGCGTTGTTTTGGAGTAGGAGGAGGCGGAAGAATAACAATGCAGCAGGCGTCACAGGGGGCTCGTGCTGCTCAACTTTCGCATGGTATTGTTCATGGCTGGGGGGAGGAGGAGAACATAGCTGACATCGCTGAGGAAAAGCAAGAGGAGATGGATAGTACGTCTGCATCCAACTTTGTGCAGATGGCATCTTTCTTGCTGTCCAGCCTGTTGAGGGACCCCTGTATAAAAAAACTCAAGGGGAATGAGCTGTACTGGGTGGCCATGCTACTAGACCCTCGGTATAGGCACAAATGGGCGGACATGTTACCAACTCACCTGAAGGCAGAAAGGATGCAGCTTTTGCAGAACAAGCTGGCAGCTATGCTTTACAATGCGTTTAAGGGTGATGTCACAGCACAACGCCATAAAGGTACCACTGCCAGTAATCCTTCTCCCATGTCCATGCAGGCAAGGACAGGACGCTCCAGCGATCTCATGGTGATGTCGGACATGCAGACATTCTTTAGTCCAATGCCTCGCCTTAGCGCTTCCGGATCCACCCTCCACCAACGCCTCGACCAGCAGGTAGCCGACTACCTGGCCTTAAGTCTGGATGTAGACACTGTGAGCAGCGATGAACCCTTGGACTACTGGGTGCACAGGCTTGACCTGTGGCCAGTGCTGTCCCAATTTGCCATCCAATTTCTGTCTTGCCCTGCCGCAAGCGTCCTGTCAGAAAGGACCTTCAGCGCAGCTGGAGGCATTGTCACTGAGAAGAGAAGTCGCCTAAGTCACAAAAGATTTCAGTACCTCACCTTTATTAAAATGAATGAGGCATGGATCCCGGAGGGCTACTGCCCGCCCGAAGACTAAGTCAGTCCCCACACACAGCCTCTCTGCCTGCACACCGTGTGACTGGCTGCCTGCCCCAAGACCTAAGTCGGTCCCCACACAGCATCTCTGCCTGCACGCCGTGTGACTGGCTGCCTGCCCCAAGACCTAAGTCGGTCCCCACACAGCATCTCTGCCTGCAGGCCGCTTGACTGCCTTCTCCGCCACCACCAACAGGGTCCTGGACTCCAGGCGGATTCATGAATTTTTAGGGCCACTATACTAATTTTTCTGGTGCGTGTACATGCCTGCCTAATTTTTCTGGCTGCACTGCAGCTGCAACAAAAAAACAAAAGGCATGCACATGTGCCAATTTCCCTTCGTGATCATTACCTTGCCGCGGTGAAGGGGCTTGCGTATCACAATGAAGCAATGACCACTGGCTATATGAGTGTCTCGGGGGGGGCGGGGGCACACCCAAGATAATAAGGTCGTTGCTTCATTGTGGACGGAAAAAATTTGATCAGCTGGACAGTCACTGTTGTTCTATCATTGATCTACCACACCTTGGCGACCATATGGGCTTGAAAACCGCCACGGCCTGCACTCTGGCCATGGTGCGCACCAGTCCAGCACAGCCGTCATTACACAAACAGCTGTTTGCGGTGCGTTACACAGTGGATTTGGATTGTCGGTGTGAAGCAGTACTCTAATTACACTACCTGATTGATGTATACACATGCAAGATGTTTTAAAGCACTTTAGGCCTGCAATTTAGCATTCAATGCGATTTCTGCCTTTAAAATGCTGCTTTGCATCAAATCCAGATTTTTCCCCCGGGACTTTTGGCGTCTATTCCACTCAGCCATGCAAAAACTCAGATGTTAGACCCCTTGAAACATCTTTTCCATCACTTTTGTGGCCAGCATAAGTGTTTCTAGTTTTCAAAGTTCGCCTCCCCATTGAAGTCTATTGTGGTTCGCGATAGTTCGCGCAAACCGAACTTTTGCGGAAGTTTGCGAACCCGGTTCGCAAACCGAAAATCGGAGTTTCGGGCCATCTTTTTATGCAAGGTTCAGTCCTTGGGTTCACCTATGTTCATTTTGCTTACTTGGTGAGGTTGCTTATAAGACGAAACCTACCTAACAAAAATTAACTTGTCTAATATATTTTTGTTTAGTTTTTTCCGTGGCTGCATTTCAAGGTTCAGGAGTACCAGTGTCATGGAGGTGGCCATTCTGAAGGGCTACACTAGCCCCACCCCTTCTCAATATTACTGTTCTCCCTCTTTGCTTCCTACCCCCATGTGATGCTGCAAACACCCTGGCTGTGACTTTGATTACATGCAGCTGGCCACTGGGCCTACTTTGCAATAGATTGTGATTAGAGCCATTATCTACTTTTTACTCAACAGCAGCACCTAGTGACTGGAGGGCGCAGTGGTGTTGGATGTAAACAAATAAAAGCTAGTGGTTTTTTTTTCAGATCACATTCCCCTCTTCCACTGGCTGCAAATGCGTACATGGTGAAAGGGTATTTTGAATAACCCTACAGTTTTTATTTTAAAAGAAAAAGCTGATTAAAGTTTTACTGTCTCCCAGTGTCACTTGTTAATGGTCATTGCTTTGTTTCTTGTGAAACAGATATATATTATTAATCACTATGGTCACTAAAACCATAGCAACTGAACATAATTAAATGTATTCCAGAAAACTAAATGAATCCTATCATAAGTAAAGAGATGCAGGTTAGCTACCTAAAAAGAACATATCTGTTGTCTGAAATGTAATGTTTTGCTACTATCCCTTTAGCTTTCTGTAGAACTTAAATGCTGTCCTAACACTGTACAGTATGTACTGGGACTTATTTTATTAATCTCTGGGCGTACAAGGCTGTACTATCATGTGGCTATACTGCTTAAATATGCATAAAAGTACAAACGTATAAGGCTTGTCGATGAGTTCTACAAAAAGATAAACTCCTTTTGAGCATGCAGTTGGGTGGGGCAGATGTTGCCTCTATGAATTCAGCAATGACGACAATGATACTTAATATCTTATATGTGATTTGTAGTCACGTCACACCGGCCGGGTTGACGCTAAACTAAATATATGGAGGGTAGCAGGAAAAAGGCACAGGCGGCTAGTGGACGAAAAGGGTGTCGCCATAGACTTTAATGCAATTATCATTAATACGGTGAAAAAAGCAGAAAAAATGTGCCCGATAAATATTGTTAACAACATTAGAACATGACAGTTTTTGAAGTATGTTATCATTTTAGAAGCTTGTAACATTCTAGTTTTTGTCATATTGTTTTGTTTGCATGTGCAGATTTTACGTAATCAAAGATATTATTATTTCTATGTGTAAAAGGGTGTTTCTGCAGAGGGAGGGGTTAGGGTAAGGCACCACTAGGAAGAGTGGTTAGGATTAGGCAACACCAGGGGGGGTGGTTAGAGTTAGGCACCACCAGGGGGTGTTAGGGTTAGTCACCACTGGAGGGAGTGGTTAGGCACCACCAGTGGAGTGGATAGGTTTAGGCATCACCAGGGGAGGGTTCTGTGTTAGGGTTGGGTGAAGCTGTATTGTTGAATTATGTAACGATTTTTAACGTGAATATCTTTCCATTATTATCTCCCGTCTGTTTTTAAAATGGTCTTTATCGTTAACTATGTTTAACCACTTTACCCCCGCCCGTACGAATTTCTCCATCCCTTTTTCCATCCTTTAACCCCCAGGGACAGAGAAATCTGTACTTTTCGCGTACCTGACGCTGTCCGCGCTCCCGCTCGTAAACACGCCGCCCGCCGCTAGTAAACACGCCGCCGCCCGCTCGCCCGGAGATCAATGAACGGGAAAATCCATTCCCGTTCGTTGATCTAAGCCCCACAATGATCCGCTGCTCTCCTATGGGCAGCGCGACCATTGTGAGAAAAAACTCACGTGTCCAGCCTCCTTATACTTCCTCCAAGCTTCCGGAAGGACGCTTGGAGATCGCATTAAAACAAAAAGTTACTGTGGCCATCTTGTGGCCAAATAGTAAACTACACCCTACACATTTTTCACATACAAATAAATGATTTTTACACAAAAAATTAACTCATTACCTCCCACACTCCCCATTTTTTTTTTTTTGTAATTAAAAAAAAATTAAAAAATTTACAATAAAAAAAATACATAAATAGTTACCTTAGGGACTGAACTTTTTAAATATTTATGTCAAGAGGGTATAACACTGTTACTTTATAAACTATGGGCTTGTAATTAGGGATGGACGCAAAACTGAAAAAAATGCACCTTTATTTCCAAATAAAATATTGGCGCCAAACATTGTGATAGGGACATAATTTAAATGGTTTTATAACCGGGACAAAAGGGCAAATACATTTCATGGGTTTTAATTACAGTAGCATGCATTATTTAAAAACTATAATGGCCGAAAACTGAAAAATAATTATTTTTTTCCCCGCATTTTTCCTATTTTCCCATTAAAACACATTTAGAAAAAAATAATTCTTGGCATAATGTCCCACCTAAAGAAAGCCTAATTGGTGGCAGAAAAAACAAGATATAGTTCATTTCATTGCGATAAGTAATGATAAAGTTATAAACGAATGAATGGAAGGAGCGCTGAAAGGTGAAAATTGCTCTGGTGCTCAGGGGGTAAAACCCCTCCGTGGTGAAGTGGTTAACGTTATTAAGATTTCGTTACCCACTGGCGCCATTTCGTTATCCAGCCGGGCCATTTCTTCCTGCCACCCTTTTTTCATGCACGCATATGGAGAGTTCACACTACAATATGAGATTTCCAAGATTTCCATAAAGGGTAAAAGATCTTTCTACAATCAGCTGTTCCACTTATGCATAATAAAGTTGAAATCTTATTGCAGCATATGATAGTTCAAAATAAAGGACAGGACAATGGGGCTGATTCAGTAAGTTTTTTTTCTGTTGAATTATCTCACCTTACTTATTAAAGGGGCCCTGAGCAGGACCATAAATAGGAAAATGAGCTTATCAGGGGCTTCCCTCAACCCCTCATAGTCGGTGAGGTCCCTCGGCACCGATCTGCCCCCGGTGGCAAGTTGTGCACCACTGAGCATGTGCGGCCCCTCAGCACTCCTGTCTCACTCGCGCGCCCATCAACATAAGCGTTCTGCGCATGTGCGGGTCATTCTTTCAAGAAGCTTGTGTGCACAGAATGCTTATGGCTTGCGGATCAGTTTTTAAATGCATCAGTTTTCCATCCCTGACCCTCTCCGTTCCATCCCTGACCCTCTATTCCGTCAATGCGACGCATCCATCAAATAGCACAAACTCAAACTTGCGGTCAGTGGGGCAGAACGGACCAGACAGATCCGTTCTAACGGATCAATGTGAACAGATCCGTGGGTTAACATTGTATCTGTACGCATACGTTCTCTTCCATTACGGTCCACTAAACCGTCCATTTTTAGACCAATGTGAACTAGGTCTTAGATTGTAAGCTCACAAGGGCAGGGCTCGCTCCTTTTTGTGTCTTGAAACTGCAGTATGCTTTGTTAATCACCATAAAATTTTTCCTGGTGACTTACCATATTGTCAACCACTTCTATATTATGTACCAATACTGTATATACCAATGTCTGGATACAGTATTATGTACACCTGTTTGTTTCTCCTATTGCACATAGAGATGGCTCAAACCTCCGATTTTAGGTTCGCGAACCTCGAACGCAAACTTTGGAAAAAGTTCGGGTTTGCGCGAATTTGCGAACCGCTAAGAGACTTCAATGGGGAGGTGAACTTTGAAAACTAGAAACATTTATGCTGGCCACAAAAGTGATGGAAAAGATGTTTCAAGGGGTCTAACACCTGGAGGGGGGCATGACAGAGTGGGATACATGCCAAAATTCCCGGGGAAAAATCTGGATTTGACGCACAGCAGCGTTTTAAGGGCAGAAATCACATTTTATTGCTAAATTGGAGGCCTGAAGTGCTTGAAAACATCTTGCATGTGTATACATCATTCAGGTAGTGTAATTAGTGTACTGCTTCACACTGACACAACAAACTCACCATGTAACGCACCGCAAACAGCTGTTTGTGTAGTGACGGCCGTGCTGGACTGGTGCGCACCATGGGAAGAGTGCAGGCGATATCGGTTTTCAAGCCCATATGGTCACCGGGCTGACGTAGCTCAATAACAGAACAACAGTGAATGTCCAGCTGATCGAATTTGGTCCGTCCACAATGAAGCAACGACCTTATTATCTTGGGTGTGCCCCCGCCCCCCCCCCCCCCCCCCCCGAGACACTCATATAGCCAGTGGTCATTGCTTCATTGTGATACGCAAGCCCCTTCACTGCGGCAAGGTAACGATCACGAAGGGGAATTGACACATGTACATGCGTTTTGTTGTTGCAGCCACAGTGCAGCCAGAAAAATTAGGCAGGCATGTACACACACCAGAAAAAATTGTTATTGGTTTTGTTAGCGGCCGCAGCTAGCAGCAGCCTTTAAAAATTCAGGAATCCGCCTGGAGTCCTGAACCCTTTTGGTGGTGGCGGAAAAGGTAGTCAAGCGGCCTGCGGGCAGAGATGCTGTGTGGGGACCGACTTAGTCTTGGGGCAGGCAGTCACACGGCATGCAGGCAGAGATGCTGTGTGTGGGGACTGACTTAGTCTTTGGGTGCGCAGTAGCCCTCCGGGATCCATGCCTCATTCATTTTGAGAAAGGTGAGGTACTGAGAGGAGGTGGCAGGAGGAGACAACTAGGTCCGCTGGACAGCTACGTACTCCCTGCTTGGCAGCGGTCACCAGCTTGACCCAATGGGCTGTGTAAGTAATGTACCTGCCCTGACCGTGCTTTGCAGACCAGGCATCCGTGGTCAGATGGACCCTTGACCCAATGCTGTGTGCCAGAGATGACACCACTTGCCTTTTTAACTTCATGGTACAGTTTGGGTATCGCCTTTTCAGAAAGCGTCTGAAGATGATGCACCTGAAGGAGGAAGAGGAGAAGGAGGATGGCTTTGCTTTTGTGTGCTGCTTTTTCTCAGGTGGTCTTCCCATTGCAGTTTGTGCATTTTCTGCATGTGCCTTCGTAAGGCAGTTGTACCTACACGGGTGTTGGCCTTTCCAGGGATCAATTTTTGGTGGCAGAGAGAACAGATGGCATTGCTCTCATCTGAGGCAGACACACAAAAAAATGCCCACACCGCTGAGCCCTGGGGTGATGGTACTATGGTGGAGTCACCAGCTGACGTTGAAGGGCATGTTGGCTGGCTGTCCATAGGTGGCGATACATGGCGCCGGACACTGCCACCAGCTGTTTCTGATGACAAGCTCCCCCTGCTTCTTTAAGCAACTCGTCCCCTCTTACTCCTCTCTGACTCCCCCTCTGAACTGTCCCCTTGGTCATCTTGTCTATTAGAATCCCACATGGCATCCATGGCAGTATCATCATCATAATCATCCTCCGCAGCTTCGCTTGAATCAGACACCTCCAAAACTGCACCAACTGTTACAACAAGATAAAGGCACTAAGCAAGTTACACCACCTCATATGTCTGAGTTAGGTGACACTATGGACGTAAGGTGTGAGGAGGAGGAGGATGAAGTACCTCTTCATCATCCTTCCCTCACACCTTACGTGCATAGTGTCACCTAACTCAGACATATGAGGTGGTGTAACTTGCTTAGCGCCTTTATCTTGTTGTAACAATAATGGCTGTGAATCCGTTAATTCCCCAACAAATAACTCCTGTGAAGTGTCAAATGTAGCAGATGTGGTGATTGTAGTAGCACTGGTGGCTGCGGAAGATGAGGTGTTCTGTGTTAAATAGTCAACTACGTCCTGACAATTTTGGGAGATTATGCCTTCTTCTGAGCACTGTACTATGGTCCAGTGCCGCACAAAATCCCGTCAGCATGACCTCGAACAGACCTGCCAGGTGGCTTGCCTCTGGGTCTGCCTCTGCCTCTGCCTGTTTTTTCCATATCGGGGGGGATGAAGTGAAAGGTATGCACTGACTTGACTAGTACAATGTGCAGTTACACAGGTGCAGTGAAAGGTATGCAGTGACTGGTATTACAATACAATGTGCAGCTGTCACAAAGGTGCAGTTAACAGGTATGCACGGACTGGTATATAGAACAGCTTGTGGTCACACAGGTGCAGTGAACAGCTATGCAGTGACTGGTATTACAAATGTGCAGCTGTCACACACACAGGTGCAGTGAACAGTTATGCAGTGACCGGTATATAATATAAAATTGAGTGCGGTCACGTAGGTGCACTGAACAGGAATGCAGTGACTGGTATCAATACAATGTGCAGCTGTCACACACAGGTACTGTGAACAGGTATGCAGTGACTGGTATATAACACTGAGTGCGGTCACGTAGGTGCACTGCACAGGTATGCAGTGACTGGTATCAATAAAATGTGCAGCTGCCTGTCACACACACAGGTACCCTGAACAGGTATGCAGGGACTGGTATATAATATCACTGCGTGCTGTCACGCAGGTGCACTGAACAGGTATGCAGTGACTGTTATCAATACAATGTGCAGCTGTCTGTCACACACACAGGTATCGTGAACAGGTATTCACAGTCGGACTGGTATTACAAATGTTCAGCTGTCACAAGCGTGCAGTGAAAAGGTATGCACTGAATGTGCTGCGCCTGGCAGTGGAACAGAAGGAATTTCCAAGGGCTAGCTGCAACTGACTGACAGGGCTGTATATGCAAGCATCAGTGGGCCACACAAAAAAAGTGTGTGGTATAGGTGCCCTCAGTATTTGTAGCTAGGTACAGTTGCCCCCAGTATAGGTTAGCCAGGTACAGTTGCCCCCAGTGTACTTTTACCAGGCAGTATCTTCACTTCACTTCTCTTCACTTCCTGTTTCTGCCTGGTGCTGCACCCAGACTTCTGCCGCCTGAGGAAGTCGCCTCACTTAGCATCATGGACGGACCGGGCCTGATTTTGATATAGTTTATCAGAGCATCAACTCAGATCCCAAATTGAGATCTGCAAGTTTCTCCACTCTGGAGACATGCAGAATTGCAATTATTAAAGGAAACATCCAGGGCATATTAAACAATGTAGATCTACTTACCTGGCGCTTCTTCCAGCACCTGGATGCCTATGTGTCCCTCGCCACAGCTCCAGATTGGAGCTGAGCTGTGATGAGGGACACACAGGCTTCCAGGGGCTGGAGGAAGCCCCAGGTAAGTATATCTGTTAATATTCCCCTGATGATCCCGTAAAGAGCAAAAAGCACATGCACAGCTCATGACAGCAGATAGTTTCCATGTAAGATCCTGTCCCACTAACAGCCACAAGAGGGAGCTTACAACACTGTATGAAGTTACGTTTCTCCACTGACAGGCTGTCATGGCACCTCTTCCATCCAGAGCTCATTTTAAATGACTCCAAAAGTTAGTCTGGGATTTGAGCTGTGTTGTCACAGTAGCTGTCACATACTTGGGATGTGCACTCAGAGATCGTTAACAGGAACTGTTTAGAGCTAAGAGCACTCTGTAATGTACTAATGTAGTTTACAGCCGGGAACTGAAAATAAAAACATATACGGAGCAAGTTCACAAGAAAATAACTTGGACTTTATTATCGATTGGTCCTGACTACATCGCACCGTGAAAATGTGCAGCTGACCAATCAATAGAGATGATCAATAGGATGCAAATTATTTGCAGTTTTGAACTGGATGAGGCAAGTAGAGATGTTCGGAAATGCCAATTTCCTATTACGCGGAAATTTCGTTTTCCGTTAATGCCAGTTACTGATTCCACTGATTTCCAATTTTCGATTTCTGAGTTCCAATTTCCGAGTAGTATTTTTTGCCAATTTTTTCATTCTCTGATTGGCCAAATACTACCGAGTTGACTCCGCATTTTCTGATTGGTCCAATGCTTCCCAGTTCTGTGATTGGGCTAAAATTACTGAAGTGTGGGAAGCTGGTAATGCAGTAGTACCGCAAAAATCCAATTTCTGAGTTCTGCTTTCTGTTTTTTCAGAAATGTGCGAAATCCGAATGAGGCAAGTGCACTCCCTGCCCATTTCACTCGGCTCACTTCCAAGCATACAGTTTGCATGCAATTATCAGCATCTTATTGACTATCCCCAATGATCAATGAATACAGGAATCCATAACAACTTGCTTGAAATAAAGAACTGGTCAGAGAAGCCAATGAGCGTGTCTGTTATTATTATTTTTTATTTATATAGCACTAACATCTTCCATAGCGCTGTACATAGTACAAAACAAATAGTGTTGAACATACTGTAGATACATGAGACGTTCAAAACTCTGTACAATGAGGACATCCAGCAATACAAGTACAGACAGAGACATAGTTGCCGTGTGGTTTGAGACATCACTAATACTGGTACACGTTCATATGACAGCAGAATAAGAAACAATAGGAGTAGAGCAGGCATGGGCAAACTTGGCCCTCCAGCTGTTAAGGAACTACAAATCCCACAATGCATTTGCCTTTATGAGTCATGACTGTGGCTGTCAGGCTCCTGCAATGCATTCTGGGACTTGTAGTTCATTAACAGCTGGATGGCCAAGTTTGCCCATGCCTGGCCTAGACCTAAGGAGCCCACGTGGGATGCTACTTCAGGCAGCGCCAAGTATGGGGGCAGTGCCTGTCTGGCCGTTGGTGGGGGGGTGCCGAACTGGAGGGGGTAGCAGTCAGGAAGGGGGATCCAGCAGGTACAGAGGTGGGGAGGAGGGTCGGACCCCCTCACCTGGGGCTCTCCCATCCGTGCTCCCCCTCCAGCTATTTGCTCGATACTTAATTAGTGTAAACCAGGCAGCAGTGAGAGCAATGACTCACCTACTTCCTGGATCCTGTGCTGTGTTCCACCGCTTGCGTCACTTGAATCCTGATGACGGCAATTTGCCTTTATGAGTCATGACTGTGGCTGTCAGACTCCTGCAATGCACTGTGGGACTTGTAGTTCCTCAACAGCTGGAGGGCTACGTTTGCCCATGCCTGGTCTAGAGGCTAGTGGGATGGAGACATTAGGGAAGGAGACACAGGAGTTAGAGGATGGGGCATTGAGCCTCCACTGCGACTTACAGCAAATTATAGGCTTATCTGAAAAGGTGTGCTTTGAGAGTGCATTTGAAGTTTTTCAGGCTTGGAGCATGGTAGACAGGCTGTGGGAGAGAGTTCCAAAGGAGAGGTGACACTCTTGATAAGTCCTGGATGCAGACATTAGAGGAGGGGACCAAGCTAGAGGACAAGGGGCTTTCCAGGCAGGATTGGTATGCAGAGATAATTGAGGAAGTGTATGGATGTGTCAACTTATGTAGAACTTTGTATGACAGGGTGAGGGGTTTAAATGTAATAGGCAGCCGATGGAGAGATTGGCAGAGAGGGACTGCCTCAGATGAGTTGGAATTGAGAAGGATGAGACGGGAAGCTGAGTTCAGTAGGGACTGAATGTACATGTTTGCTTCTCCAACCAGTGCTGCAACTCCCCTCTTCCATGCATTGCTTTCCATCTGCAACCTCCTTTCCTATATGCAGCAACCTCCTTACATTTACAACCGCTCCCTTGGGCAGCAGTCGCCCCAGGGTTGCTCGTAAACTACGCCAGTGCGAATCTACGTGTCGTAGTCCGCAACTACCCATCGTAGTTCATGGACGAAGTTTAAAAACATTGCGTACGTATTTCCGCGTAGTCATAGTACTGCTATTCGTAGCTTCGCCCGCTACGTGTAGTTGACGTATGTATTGCGAAGTCAACTACACATGCGGTAACTGCGTCTATACGGATCATTGCGCATGCGCAGAAATATTATTGCCCTGCTATACGTATACAATTCCGCATTGGAAGGTGGAATGTACGCATATATTAGTTCACCCATGCGCATATTTAGCGGATTATTGCAGAAATGTTTCCACATAAGGGCATAAGTGTCCGCATACACTACGCTTAGCAATACGCAAAGCTTCCGTATTTTAACGCGTAGTCTACGAAATGCAAACGTAGCGAAGCTTTTGATTTCGAAACCATAGTTTGCGAAGCGTAATTGCGTAGAACTTCGAGTAGTTCCAGCGTAGCGAACTTGGCTGACTACGACCATCCCTGAGTCGCCCAATGCACAGGCCTTTGTGGTCTTTCCAGAACTGATAATATGTAACGTTCTGCATGCCTGTTTAGTATACAACCCAGTACATCAGATGCTCCAAAGTGCGTGAAGAAGAAAAAAAGAAAAAATCTGCTGCTTGGTTTACTTATCCCTATCAGTTACTTTTCTGACAGATAATTCATTTAACACATAGATTTATATGTTTGAACACCCAACAAATCTTTACCATGATAACTTATCATGACAATAATAGCATTTTCATTTTCCACATAGCTGGTTCTTGGTGTCAGCTGAGCTAATTTATGGAGGTGACGACCGGCATATGCACATGGCGGCTACACTCTGTGGAGCCAGGATTCTTGTAGCATTCCTCTATGTAACTATGTGGTGTTATGTGTCATCATTTTACTTCATTTTACAATGACAAACCACGTTTCTCATAGTAAGTAACCATAGCAAAGCGATAATATGACTAAAGCCTGTGTTTAGATGGAAGCATTTTACATCATGTTTTTATGTAAAATATGCATAAAAATGTAACTGTAAAAAGGATTACTGTGTCCTAAAAAACAAAACAAGTGTAGAGCTGCAGCATGAATTCACAGTGTCTCATTTTCTCTTTAGCAATCTCTAGCTGCCTGCTCTCTCCCCCCCCCCCTTCCGCCTCCACAGTAAGTCTGTAGCAATAATAGACTGCCGGTCAGCAGGGAGGTGTGGCTTGAAGTGACAAAGCAATCACTCTCACTGATCATGCCCATGTGACTAAAGAGGATGGGATTCAGGTTGCCTGTATGTAAGCAGAGACCTGTCAGGCAGACATGCAATAATGGCACCAGGGGAATTTGTGCACCGGATATAGCCACTAGTAGAATATTAAATATATATTTCAATTACCAATCTTCTACTATTGGACAGTGCTAATTCTGGTAGTAAAATATCAGTAAATGCTACCGATATTTCACTATAGCTAAACCTAACCCTACTCTCACACAGAACACTCCCTATACGGACGTCTAACCCTAACAGACCCCCCTGCCGATGCCTAACTCTAAGCATCCCTCTACCGATGCTTAACCCGAACAACCCCTCCTGCCTATGCCTAACCAAACCACCCCCCCATGATGTCTAACAAGTGGACGCCTGGATGCCTTCCCCCTCCTCACGTGAAATGGGTATAGGGGTTCTGACTGAGGATACTGGCATGAGATTATCCAAAGTGAATAATGTCTGGGGAATTTAGAACAATAAAGGACTTTTTTCGTCTTTATTTCTATTTTTTATCTCTATTTGGAAATGGGTAATGGGTAGAAATTGTCTTTGGGAAAATGAAAATCGGAACACAAAATTTCAGTATTTGCATTCGGAACATTAAATTTGGATGATCTCGGAATTCAGCTGCTCCGACCAACCTTAATCTGTAGGAAAGATTTATCATGAGTTTCAACAAAATTAGGTATTATCAGGTACAAGAAAATCTGGGGCAAACTGGAAGAACTGCTCAGAGCAGCCAATCAGAATCTTTAACATCTGAAACTGATTGTTTTTTTTGGGTAACTGCTCCAGCTTTACTTCAGTTTTCATACCTTTGACAAACCCCCTTGGCAAAGCCTGTGGTCTCTTCAGTTTCTTGCAGGCCAGTATGTTTGTTGTCATGTGTGTGAATGTGTGTCCTTGCTGGAAGCAGGGAATTTGGGTGCATGAGGCAGGTGGACAAAAAGGGCGCCGCCATTCACTCCCATAATAAATATCGTTTAATGGGCGCCCAACAGGAAAAAAGGGCGCCGGAGAAAAATAACGTTTTAAAAGCGGTGCCCGGAGACTTTTAATGTTTTATAACTGCTTCTCATGATTACACATTATTTAATGATTTATAATTTTTTAAACATTATTTTGAAACGAAAACCAGTACAATATTTTTAAAACATTATTTTTAAACGAAAATTGTACAATTTTTTTAAAAAAAAACATTTTTAAACGAAAAACTGAACAATATTTTTTAAAACGTTATTAATGCTTATCACAGGGGGTCTTAGGTTTAGGCACCACCAGGAGGGTCTTAGGTTTAGGCACCACCAGGGGCGTCTTAGGTTTAGGCAACAACAGGGGGGTCTTAGGTTTAGGCACCACCAGGGGGGTCTTAGGTTTAGGCACCACCAGGGGGGTCTTAGGGTTAGGCACCACCAGGGGGGTCTTAGGTTTAGGCACCACCAGGGGGGTCTTAGGTTTAGGCACCACCAGGGGGGTCTTAGGTTTAGGCACCACCAGGGGGTCTAGGGGTTAGGGATAGGTACAGGGAGGGTTCTGTGTGAGAGTAGGGTTAGGTATAGCTTTAGTAACATTCTTATTAATGTTTTATAAAACGTTATTATAAATTTCACTTTTAAAACGGAAGATTAACGTTTTTACAATTGCTGATTTCATACACATTATTTAATGATTTATAACTTTATAAAACATTATTTTTAAACGAAATATAGCACAATTTTTTTTAATCGTTATTCATGCTTATTGTTTAAAACCCAGCGCCCTTTTTTCCCAGCGCCCTTTTTTACCGTACGCATCCTTGCTGGCTTTGGCTGTCTTTTATGCTGCACAGCATGATAGCAAGCTTTTTGTGCCTTAGTGAATAGGCCCTGATTCATTTTTAATCTGGTTTTAATTGGCATTTGCATGTGGTCGCCATTATGTGTGATTTTTGATACTAATACATGTGTACCACCCTTATTTAACCACTTCAGGATCACAGGTTTTCTTCCCTTAAAACCAAAACAACTTTTACATTTCAGCGCTCCTCCCATTCATTCACTGATAACTTTATTGCTACTCATCACATGTGAATGATCTATAGCTTGTTTTTTTCGCCACAAATTAGGCTTTTCAAGGGTGATATTTTATTTTAGTAATAATGTTATTCTCTATGCATTTTAAAAAGAAAAAAGAGAAAAAAATGAAAAGATACACTATTTCTATATTTCCAACCATAAAAAAAAAGCAAGGGAGGCTAGGATTAGATCAGGGTTGATCAGGGTTGATCAGGGTAGATCAGGGGTATATAGTCCTGGTATATTTATTTATAAGTCCTGGTTTATTTATAAAATCCACTAGGTGGCAGTCAGAATTAGTGTTGGGCGAACAGTGTTCGCCACTGTTCGGGTTCTGCAGAACATCACCCTGTTCGGGTGATGTTCGAGTTCGGCCGAACACCTGACGGTGCTCGGCCAAACCGTTCGGCCATATGGCCGAACTAAGAGCGCATGGCCGAACGTTCCCCGAACGTTCGGCTAGCGCTGTGATTGGCCGAACGGGTCACGTGGTTCGGACCCGAACGCGCTCTGATTGGCCGAACTGTCACGTGGTTCGGGTAAATAAATACCCGAACCACGTCATATCTCCGCCATTTGTCTGTGGGTTTAGCTTTGGGTAGGCAGGCAGGGTAGTTCGCGCTCCAGCCACGCTAGCCAGGGTCCCCCCCAGTCATTGTGTGTCACTGCTGGGAACAGTAGTACACCGCTCGTTCAGCCACACTATATAGCATTCTGTGTACTGTTCTGTGTCTGCTGGGAACAGTAGTACACCGCTCGTTCAGCCACACTATATAGCATTCTGTGTACTGTTCTGTGTCTGCTGGGAACAGTAGTACACCGCTCGTTCAGCCACACTATATAGCATTCTGTGTACTGTTCTGTGTCTGCTGGGAATAGTGGTACACCGCTCGTTCAGCCACACTATATAGCATTCTGTGTACTGTTCTGTGTCTGCTGGGAACAGTAGTACACCGCTCGTTCAGCCACACTATATAGCATTCTGTGTACTGTTCTGTGTCTGCTGGGAACAGTGGTACACCGCTCGTTCAGCCACACTATATAGCATTCTGTGTACTGTTCTGTGTCTGCTGGGAACAGTAGTACACCGCTCGTTCAGCCACACTATATAGCATTCTGTGTACTGTTCTGTGTCTGCTGGGAATAGTGGTACACCGCTCGTTCAGCCACACTATATAGCATTCTGTGTACTGTTCTGTGTCTGCTGGGAACAGTAGTACACCGCTCGTTCAGCCACACTATATAGCATTCTGTGTACTGTTCTGTGTCTGCTGGGAACAGTGGTACACCGCTCGTTCAGCCACACTATATAGCATTCTGTGTACTGTTCTGTGTCTGCTGGGAACAGTAGTACACCGCTCGTTCAGCCACACTATATAGCATTCTGTGTACTGTTCTGTGTCTGCTGGGAACAGTAGTACACCGCTCGTTCAGCCACACTATATAGCATTCTGTGTACTGTTCTGTGTCTGCTGGGAACAGTAGTACACCGCTCGTTCAGCCACACTA
Source organism: Hyperolius riggenbachi (assembly GCF_040937935.1). Classification (NCBI taxonomy): domain Eukaryota; kingdom Metazoa; phylum Chordata; class Amphibia; order Anura; family Hyperoliidae; genus Hyperolius; species Hyperolius riggenbachi. The sequence goes on along the minus strand of NC_090646.1, from coordinate 107,690,545 downwards.
TATAGCATTCTGTGTACTGTTCTGTGTCTGCTGGGAACAGTAGTACACCGCTCGTTCAGCCACACTATATAGCATTCTGTGTACTGTTCTGTGTCTGCTGGGAACAGTGGTACACCGCTCGTTCAGCCACACTATATAGCATTCTGTGTACTGTTCTGTGTCTGCTGGGAACAGTAGTACACCGCTCGTTCAGCCACACTATATAGCATTCTGTGTACTGTTCTGTGTCTGCTGGGAATAGTGGTACACCGCTCGTTCAGCCACACTATATAGCATTCTGTGTACTGTTCTGTGTCTGCTGGGAACAGTAGTACACCGCTCGTTCAGCCACACTATATAGCATTCTGTGTACTGTTCTGTGTCTGCTGGGAATAGTGGTACACCGCTCGTTCAGCCACACTATATAGCATTCTGTGTACTGTTCTGTGTCTGCTGGGAACAGTAGTACACCGCTCGTTCAGCCACACTATATAGCATTCTGTGTACTGTTCTGTGTCTGCTGGGAACAGTAGTACACCGCTCGTTCAGCCACACTATATAGCATTCTGTGTACTGTTCTGTGTCTGCTGGGAACAGTAGTACACCGCTCGTTCAGCCACACTATATAGCATTCTGTGTACTGTTCTGTGTCTGCTGGGAATAGTGGTACACCGCTCGTTCAGCCACACTATATAGCATTCTGTGTACTGTTCTGTGTCTGCTGGGAATAGTGGTACACCGCTCACCCGTCACTGTATAGCATTGTGCTCTGTGTCGCTGCTGGGAATAGTGGTACTGTATAGCATTTCTGTACTGCCACTGTACTGCTGCCAGTCAGCGTGTACTGTAAGGATAAGTGAAATGAGGAAGAAATCCGGTGAAAGAGGGAGGGGCAAGGGAAGAGGTGTTTCCCCTGACGGTTCACGTACAGGCCACAGGGGAGCACCCAAGAAAACCCACTCAATACCGCCCATGTTGTCCAGGACAACAACCCTCACAAATCCAAAAGAACAGGACCAGATAATTACTTGGATGACCTCTCAAGCGTCCAGCAGTGGGTTAAGCAGCACCAGCACATCACGCACGAGGTCCGAGTCCTCAGCCAGTTACAAGGAGCCAGTGGGCACAAAGCTGACACAACCGGCAGCGACACCACGCACACAACTGCCAGATAACCAGTCCGATGAATTACCTCAGGACACAATGGGGTATTCGCAGGAGCTATTCCCAGCCCAACAAACTTCCACCTTTCAAAGGTCAATGGAGGAACAGCCAGAAATGTTGTGCCTGGATTCACAACCGTTAACTGTGGGAAATGCACCGCGCACTGAAATACAAGGCGAGTCCGAAGAGGACTCGGAAACCCAAATCCCAGAGCAATTTGGGCAGGAGGGGTTGCAATTGCAGGAGGTCGGCCGACAAGATCTGGAAGACGACGTTGGAGTGTGCTGCGCAGAGGTTGTTGTGGGGAGCTCTACTCCACGGCGGTGGCCCACAATGACATATGACGAGTTTGAGGAGATGGAAGAGGAGGGTATGGACAATGTGGACAGAGACCCAGATTTTGTTTGTGAACGAGAACATCGCCGTCGTAGCAGCAGCACAGATGAGTCTGTTGAAGAACACACTGCTGCACGAGTTCGCCTTGTGCCACAAGGTAGGCGGCGCGCAATTTCAGGCACCACAAGCGTGGAAGTTCAAGTGAGAGGCAAAAGAGGAGCAAACAGAAATCGCCAGCAAGGAGGCAGGTGCTCCAAAGTCTGGGCTTTCTTTGAAGACTGCACTGAGGATGTTACCATGGCGATTTGCAAGGTGTGCAAGACCCGCCTGAGCAGGGGGAAAAATATTAACAACCTCTCCACCACCAGCATGAGCCGTCACATGCTATCCAAACATCCCACTCTTTGGGCAAACGCGTCAGGACAGGGTACCAGAAACAACACTGCCTCCCTTGGGTTCACCAGACTCACCACCAGACCCGCCTCAGCAGCAGCAGTAGCCCAGCCATTGCGTGGTTCACAACATTCACAAACATCAGACGACGCTGACACTGTCACTTTCCGGAGTAGTGCTCTTGAGGTCTCCCAGTGTTCATCAAACACAACAACCAACAGCCCTTCCGTGTGCAGCGCTACGGTTCAGTTGTCTGTGTCGGAGATGTTTGAGCGCAAGAGGAAATTGCCAGCAAATGACCCCCGGGCCGTGGCAGTAACAGCCAGCATAGCCAAGCTTCTGGCCTGCGAAATGCTGCCATATCGATTGGTGGAGACAAACAGCTTCAAGGGCATGATGTCAGTGGCCATCCCACGTTACGTGGTTCCCAGCCGCTACCACTTTACACGCTCTGCAGTGCCTGAGTTGCATGAGCACGTGGTCAGCAAAATAACCCGAAGCTTGAAGAATGCCGTTGCCTGCAAGGTTCACCTCACCACTGACACCTGGACGAGTGCGTTCGGCCAGGGTCGATACATCTCCCTTACCGCGCACTGGGTGAACCTTGTGGAGCCTGGCAGCGATTCCTCACCTGCTACGGCACGGGTGTTGCCCACGCCACAAACAGCTGCACCGCCGTCCCTCCCACTGGATAACAGCAGCACCTACCTCTCTGACTCCTTCTCCTCCAACGCATCTCAAAGCTGTACCTCATCCGGAAACGCTAACCCAGCAGCAGTAGGATCGTGGAAGCAGTGCAGCACAGCTGTTGGCATGCGTCAGCAAGCGTTGCTGAAGCTAATCTGCCTTGGGGATAAGCAGCACACAGGGGAGGAAATTTGGAGGGGAATAAAGGAACAGACGGATTTGTGGCTGGCACCGCTGGACCTGAAACCGGGCATGGTTGTGTGTGATAATGGGAGTAATCTCATTCGCGCTTTAAGGTTGGCTAAGCTGACACACATCCCTTGCCTGGCGCACGTGATGAACCTAGTAGTTCAGCGGTTCCTGAGGACATACCCAGGCGTGCCCGATCTGCTGTTGAAGGTGCGTCGAGTGTCCAAACATTGTAGAAATTCCAGTACTGCTTCGGGGGCACTCGCCAAGATGCAGGAGCGCTTCAATCTCCCCCACCATCGCTTGCTGTGTGATGTCCCTACGCGCTGGAATTCTACGCTGCACATGCTAGCCCGCTTTTGCGAGCAGAAGAGTGCAGTGGTCCAGTACATGACGGCGCAGTACCGAGGCGCATCCGGCCAGCTGCCAAGCTTCTGTGGATCCGATTGGGCCAACATGTTGGACCTCTGCCAAGTCCTCCAAAATTTTGAGCAATCCATGTTGCTTGTGAGCAGTGACAACTCTTCAGTCAGCATTACCATACCACTGCTGTGTTTACTGAAGAGGTCGATGTTAAAAATCAAGGAAACAGCTGTCATGATGCAACTGGGGGAATCTGAAGGAGAAAACGATCAGCGTGATGGTACCAACATCAGGCCATCTGCCTCAGGGAACGCTGGCCCCAGCAGCTATGACGAAGAAGAGGAGGAGGAACAGCTGGAGTTGGAGCAGGAATTTCATGCCACCACTGACGAGGGCCAGAGCGGTGCACGTTGGACTTCCACAATTCAACGCGAATGGTCAGCAGAAGCAGACCAGGAGGAAGGTGACGACTATGATGCATCACAACAACTATCACAACGCTCACAAGAGGATGATGAGGATTCTGGTAGGACTCTGGCACACATGGCTCAATTCATGCTAGACTGCATTGAACGTGACCCACGCATTGTGCGCATTCTGGACAACACCAATTACTGGGTTTATACCCTTCTGGATCCACGGTACAAACACAATGTTCCAAAACTGCTTGAAGAAAGAGTCAGACAGGTCAAAATGGAAGAATACCAGCAGGCCCTTGTGGAGACTTTAGAGAGGAGATTGACATCCTCCCCCTCCTCTAGCCAGTTGTACGCAGACAGACTGACTTCCGCAAACCCAGGACGACCAGGAGGGCAGCAAACAACGCAAGCCGCAGCTAGTACCCAAAAGGGAATGGTATCGGCAGTGTCCTTGGAGTGGGAAAATTTTCTGACACCCATGCAGCCGCAGCCCACTGAACAGCAAGCGTGCAGATCCACCTCCAACACCGATCGCCTGGAGAAGATGGTCAAGGACTACATGTCAGATGGCGTAGCTGTGTCGAACCATCCATCTGCACCCTTCAACTATTGGGTATCGAAGCTAGACACCTGGCACGAACTGGCAATGTACGCAATAGAGGTGCTGGCTTGCCCGGCAGCCAGCGTTATGTCGGAACGCTGTTTCAGTGCTGCCGGAGGCATCGTCACAGATCGGCGTATCCGCCTCTCTACAGAAAATGCAGACCGTCTGACTCAAATTAAAATGAATCAATCCTGGATTGGAAATGACTACGCAACACTCCAGGACCCCAACCAAGTAACATGACCAATGAACATCTGGGATGGTGTTGCGTTTCCGGGCCCTGTTTATTGAACCTCTCATCTGTATTACATTTATGACTGCATGGCGGCAAAAAGCATTGCTGCTATATCCGCACGCTTTTTGTCCACATGCAAGGCCTGGGTTGTTGTGTCTCACAAAGCGTGGCCTTCTCCTCCTGCGCCTGCTCCTGTTCCATCACGTCTGCTGCTGCTGGGTTAGCGTTGCCGCGTGGTCCCTGTTTATTGAACCACTTATCTTTATTACATTTATGACTGCATGGCGGTACAAAGCATGCTATCCGCACGCTTCTTGCCCTCATGCAAGGCCTGGGTTGTTGTGTCTCACAAAGCGTGGCCTTCTCCACCTGCGCCTCCTCCTGTTCCATCACGTCTGCTGCTGCTGGGTTAGCGTTGCCGCGTGGTCCCTGTTTATTGAACCACTTATCTTTATTACATTTATGACTGCATGGCGGTACAAAGCATGCTATCCGCACGCTTCTTGCCCTCATGCAAGGCCTGGGTTGTTGTGTCTCACAAAGCGTGGCCTTCTCCTCCTGCGCCTGCTCCTGTTCCATCACGTCTGCTGCTGCTGGGTTAGCGTTGCCGCGTGGTCCCTGTTTATTGAACCACTTATCTTTATTACATTTATGACTGCATGGCGGTACAAAGCATGCTATCCGCACGCTTCTTGCCCTCATGCAAGGCCTGGGTTGTTGTGTCTCACAAAGCGTGGCCTTCTCCTCCTGTGCCTGCTCCTGTTCCATCACGTCTGCTGCTGCTGGGTTAGCGTTGCCGCGTGGTCCCTGTTTATTGAACCACTTATCTTTATTACATTTATGACTGCATGGCGGTACAAAGCATGCTATCCGCACGCTTCTTGCCCTCATGCAAGGCCTGGGTTGTTGTGTCTCACAAAGCGTGGCCTTCTCCTCCTCCTGCGCCACCCTCCTCCTGTTCCATCACGTGTGCTGCTGCTGGGTTAGCGTTACCGGTCCCTTTTCCTGGAACCTCTTATATGTATTACATTTATGACTGCATGCCGACAAAAAACATGTTACCTGTGCAAAGAAAACAGACATTTCCCGCATTTAAAAGACAGTTTTCCCTTTGAAACTTTAAAATCGATTTTCTCAAAAACTATAAGCTCTTTTTGCTAAAAAAATTTTTCCTCTTGTACCCACTCCCAAGGTGCACATACCCTGTAAATTTGGGGTATGTAGCATGTAAGGAGGCTTTACAAACCACAAAAGTTCGGGTCCCCATTGACTTCCATTATGTTCGGAGTTCGGGTCGAACACCCGAACATCGCGGCCATGTTCGGCCTGTTCGGCCCGAACCCGAACATCTAGATGTTCGCCCAACACTAGTCAGAATACAAGTAAAGAAGATCCAGTTACCTTGTAATCCTCTCAGGAGTGATTACAAGGTAACTGTATCTTCTCAAGTGCTGGCAACATTGTTTGTAAACCTCACAAATGAATGAGCACTGCTATTGGCTTATAGCAGTGCTCATTCATGGTTACAGGCATCTGATTGGTGATGGGAGTAATTACTCCCATTCATCAATCCCACCCAGAGATAAATGAAGCTGGTGCACGCGCATGTGCACGCACGGGGGCGCGCACCCGCGGGCGGGAGCGCGGGAGCGCGCGGGAGCGGGGGCGCGCGGGAGCACGCGCGCGATCGTGTCCGCACAGCACAATAGCGGCAGGGGCGTTTATCAACGCCCCTGATCCGCTCATTAAGTCAATAGGGGCGTAGTTAAACGTCTGGGAAATCCGAAAGTGGTTAAACTAAGAACCTACTGTTGCTCTATTTGTTTATGGTATATTTCAGGTTGTTTGAACCCTTATCTGGGATAGGGAGACTTATGTTTATCTTTTATAAGCTCTGGTCTCCAGTATGATTTGTCGCTTCAGTTTCTTCTGCCGGAAGTGTTCTATGCTTTGGACTGAGAGTGAGGAAAGACACAGCTATTACGAGCTCTGACACATACACTTTAACTCAGGGGCGTAGGAATAGACCCTGCAGCCCCTGCAGTTGCAGGGGGGCCCCTAGCAAGTCAGGGGCCCGGAGGAGGAAAGGCTGTCACCACCGGCGTACCTACCGGGGATGCGACTCTCTCAGCCGCAGGGGGGCCCGGCCGCCCGGGGCTGCTCTGGGGCCCGCTCACTGTGCGTGGGGGGAGCGCTGCTCTGGACCCCCCAGCAAGGTGCTCAACTGGCCGCAGCGTCTAATAGACGCTGCGCCAGTTCATTCCCCGCAGCCCCGCTCCAGCAGCCTGCATAGTCTCCGGCAGGCAGAGCAGGGCTACGGCAAGATGGCTGCCGAAGAAGCCCTACACTGGAGACTATTTGTGTCTCTAGTACAGGGCTTCGGCAGCCATCTTGCCGTAGCCCTGCACTCTGCCTGTCAGCGCGGGAGATGTGCTGCAGGAGGACTCGGGGAGCTGCGAGCCAGATGCCGGGAGAGGAGAAGACTTCTGTCAGGTAAGTGAATTGGTTTTTGTTCACAGGTGCATTTTTTTTTCTAGTGTCTGCTGCCTACATTGTGATTTTCTGGTCACTGCTGCCCACATTGTGATTTTCAGGTGTCTGCTGCCCACATTATGATTTTCTGGTGTCTGCTGCCCACATTGCGATTTTCAGGTGTCTGCTGCCCACATTACGATTTTCTGATCACTGCTGCCCACATTGCGATTTTCTGGTCACTGCTGCCCACATTGTGATTTTCAGGTGTCTGCTGCCCACATTATGATTTTCTGGTGTCTGCTGCCCACATTGCGATTTTCAGGTGTCTGCTGCCCACATTACGATTTTCTGATCACTGCTGCCCACATTGCGATTTTCTGGTCACTGCTGCCCACATTGAGATTTTCTGGTGTCTGCTGCCCACATTACGATTTTCTGATCACTGCTGCCCACATTGCGATTTTCTGGTCACTGCTGCCCACATTGCGATTTTCTGGTGTCTGCTGCCCACATTATGATTTTCTGGTGTCTGCTGCCCACATTACGATTTTCAGGTGTCTGCTGCCCACATTACGATTTTCAGGTGTCTGCTGCCCACATTACGATTTTCAGGTGTCTGCTGCCCACATTATGATTTTCTGGTGTCTGCTGCCCACATTACGATTTTCTGGTCACTGCTGCCCACATTGCGATTTTCTGGTGTCTGCTGCCCACATTACGATTTTCTGGTCACTGCTGCCCACATTGCGATTTTCTGGTCACTGCTGCCCACATTGCGATTTTCTGGTGTCTGCTGCCCACATTATGATTTTCTGGTGTCTGCTGCCCACATTACGATTTTCAGGTGTCTGCTGCCCACATTACGATTTTCAGGTGTCTGCTGCCCACATTACGATTTTCAGGTGTCTGCTGCCCACATTATGATTTTCTGGTGTCTGCTGCCCACATTGCGATTTTCTGGTGTCTGCTGCCCACATTACGATTTTCAGGTGTCTGCTGCCCACATTGCGATTTTCAGGTGTCTGCTGCCCACATTACGATTTTCTGGTCACTGCTGCCCACATTGCGATTTTCTGGTCACTGCTGCCCACATTGCGATTTTCAGGTGTCTGCTGCCCACATTACGATTTTCAGGTGTCTGCTGCCCACATTACGATTTTCAGGTGTCTGCTGCCCACATTGCGATTTTCAGGTGTCTGCTGCCCACATTGCGATTTTCTGGTGTATGCTGCCCACATTGCGATTTTCTGGTGTATGCTGCCCACATTAGGATTTTCTGGTGACTGCTGCCCACATTGCGATTTTCTGGTGACTGCTGCCCACATTGCGATTTTCTGGTGACTGCTGCCCACATAAGGATTTTCTGGTGACTGCTGCCCACATTAGGATTTTCTGGTGTCTGCTGCCCACATTACGACATTCTGGTGACTGACTGCTGCCCACATTAGGATTTTCTGGTGACTGCTGCCCACATTACGATATTCTGGTGACTGCTGCCCACATTAGGATTTTCTGGTGACTGATGCCCACATTGCAATTTTCTGGTGACTGCTGCCCACATGGCGATTTTCTGGTGACTGCTGCCCACATTGCGATTTTCTGGTGAACTCTGCCCACATTACGATTTTCTGGCCCACATTACGATTTTCTGGTGAACACTGCCCACGTTACGATTGTCTGGTGAATGCTGTCCACGTTACGATTTTCTGGTGAACGCTGCCCACATTACGATTTTCTGGCCCACATTACGATTTTCTGGTGAACACTGCCCAAGTTACGATTGTCTGGTGAATGCTGTCCATGTTACAATTTTCTGGTGAACTCTGCCCACATTACGATTTTCTGCCCCACATTACGATATTCTGGTGAACGCTGCCCACATTACGATTGTCTGGTGAATGCTGCCCACGTTACAATTTTCTGGTGACTGCTGCTCACGTTACTATTTTCTGGTGACTGGTGCCCACATTACGATTTTCTGGTGAACTCTGCCCACATTATGATTTTCTAAAGGCCCACATTACGATTTTCTGGTGAACTCTGCCCACATTACGATTTTCTGGCCCACATTACGATTGTCTGGTAAAATGCTGCCCACTTTACAATTATTTTACAGTGAAACGCTGCCCCATTACGATTATTTGGCACCTATGGGGGGCCCCATCCAAATATTCGCAGGGGGGCCCAGTGATTTCTAGTTACGCCCCTGCTTTAACTACTTATTAAAAAAGAAAACCTTGGAACCGATTGCCCATACATCTATTGATTAGATATTGTAAAGTGTGATTCATTTTATTAAGTGTGAGTGACAAAGATATCTCAGCCATATTACTTTCATCCCTGGTGTCTTGTCTCAATGGTATTAACGAAAGCAGTGACCATTAACACATTTTGTTACAATGTTCCACAAATGACCCAGGACGGATCCTTCCTGTAATATCGAGGGCTGAGTCATGTACCATCAGTGACATAAATGTCCTGGAACAAAAACTGCAAAATAGGAAATGTAAATTATTCATCATGATGAAAAAGAAGCGCATAGATCCGAATCCCCTGAGAATCATTTTGCTTATCATGCATTTGGGGAAATGATGAGATCAATAATTCAGGGAAGACAGGCTATTTTAGAAATATTGAATGTTTGCTCTCCCTATTTTTACCTAAATAAAAAATGACTTTGAATTATATTGTTGTTTTTAAAGCTGATGTAACAGAATACAAGTTTGGGTGCTGAAAACCATCCAATTAACCACTTCACTTCTTTCACTTTTTCTTCTTCCTCCTCTTCTACTACCGGCATTACAGTTCTTTGAGGAGCTTGGCCTGACCTATCAGGTTCCTTAAGCTTCCAGTTCTTAAACTCATATTTCTAATATCTTCCAAGACGTAATCCAGCCATCTCATTCTGGACCTTCCTCATGCCCTTTGGCCCCCTGGTCTTCACTGTAATATTGTTTTTGTCATTGTTCTTTAATCCATTCTTTCCAGTTGCCCAAAACATGCTATTCTTTGTGCATGCATTTTTATGAATTTTACCATATCCCCGCCATCTAATAACTGCTAGAATTCATGGTTCGTTCTTATTCTCCAAATATCCTTTTTTCCCTTCTATTGGCCCATAGATCTAGCACAATATTTTCCTTTCAAATGCTCTCATATTGCTTTCATCCTGGGTTGACATAGTTGATCTCCCAGCCATATGTTTGATGGTCAAAAATGCAGATTTCCAATTCTGCGGAAATTCCAATTTCCGCCGTTGCCAATTAACGATTCTGTGGATTTCCGATTTTCAAGTAGTTGTTTATGTCATTTTTTGCATTCTTTGTCTGACCAAGTACTTCCAAGTTGACTCGGAAGTATTGGACCAATCAGAGAATGCAGAATTTTACCGTGGTAATAGCTGGAATACCATGAAAATTGTAGGCCAATCACAAAACTCGGGAATACTTGGTGGTACCTCTATCCTCTGTGGAGAGAGGAGAACCTTCCAGAAGGACAACCATCTCCGTAGCAATCCACCAATCAGGACTGTATGATAGAGTAACAAGATGGAAGTCACTCCATAGTAAAAGGCACATGACAGCCCATCTGGAGTTTGCCAAAAGGCACCTGAAGGACTCTCAGAGTCAGACCATGAGAATGAAAATTCTGTGGTCTGATGAGACAACGACTGAACTCTTCGGTACCGTGATTGATCTAAAATAACCATGGAAATCTGATTTTTTCTGAAAAAATCTGTATTATCTGGTTGGTCCAATGCTTCCAAGCTAAAATTATTAAAGTTGCGGTAATGCATTATTTCTGCAATGCTGATTTCCAATCAGAAATGCGGAAATTTCAAATCAGCAGAATACGAATGAGCATCCCTAATCACTGGTTTTACTTTGCTTGAGTGGATTTTCAGCTTTGCCAAGTAATGTTTTTCATTAAATATTTATAGACATGGCAACGCTTGTTAACACATTGTTTTTATAAATGATCTCTTGAGTAACACTACTTTGTTTATTAACTCAACTCTTACTAACTTAAATCTATGCACTTGGCCAGAGGGATACTTTTGAGCTATCTCATCTGCTGAAGCACATAGCTGGGTAGTTTCGGTGTTAATAAAGCCAAATTAAACAAGACTGCCGAAAGTGCAGCACCTTATCTAACCCCACATTTATATTGAATGTCTCCGTAAGGACTCCTTGGATCCGTAGAGTAGCTCTACATCTGCCAAGGTTAGTTTTAATTAAGTTTATAAGCTTCAGGGGAGTGCCTAGTGTTGCTAATTGTTGGAACATATCCTTTCTATTTTTTTTTCCATTTAGTTTTGTTGGAGGCTTGTTTAAAACCGATATATACTATATAGGTCTTTGTTATGCTCATTTTTTATGGATGCTCCTTACTTTGAAGATATTGACTAAAGGATGCCACTAACGATACAATTTGCCAAACAACTGTTTACAAATGATTATTCATATGAATGATCATTTGGAATTGCTAATTGACAAAAATCTCCTAATCAACCAATGCGATCAGATTAATTGAATGGATCTGATTTTTGGATCGTGCCCGCCAATCTGATCTGATTGGTTAGGATTTTTTTTAGTTAGAGGTCCCAAACATTCATCTCAGATCATTTATATGAATAATCCATTGTAAATGATCATTCTGCATATTGTATCATTAGTGGCGACCTTTAGGGGACTTTATTAAGTCTGAATCAATTTTGGTATTACCCAATAACTTGCTCCCAGTATATTTCAACCTTTATGTAAATTAAAGTGGAGTTAATTTCATAGTCATCATTTATCAATGTAATACCTCTGTAATTGTCGCATACCAGCATGCTTTCTTTCTCGTAGAAACGAAATCTTCTCTTCTCTCCTTATTTTAACAATTAGCTAGTGTATGCATTTCGCCATAGCTTTTCCAGAAGTCTTTATAAGTTCGACAGTTATTCCATTTCTTCCAGGGGTGCTTTTTTGGGGTCTTTTAAGTTCTTTTGTCTCCTGTACAATTGATTTGTACAGGGGACAAACATTTATGAGATGATTAAAGAGAATCTGTATTCACAAAAGGAAGTATAAACCAACATCCCTGCCTGTTTGGGGTCATCTCCTAGCCCCCTCTGTATTTTTGCTGCTCTCCGCTGCAATAAAGAGGGTAAAAAAACTGTTTTATAAACTGTTTTGTAAACAGAAAAGATGGCCACCAAAACAGGAAGTACACCAGCAGAGCAGTGAATTCAGTTAATACACAGTGAGTACACAGAGAATTCAGCTAGTTACACATTGAATTCAGTCTCCAGAGGTTATGTGCAAGTTGTGAAAGATCTCTGTGTCAATGAAGCATGAAAAGCTGTATCTTTAGAGCCCTGCACTGGTGTCAGCCTGACAAGCAGTTTCCTCCTCAGCCAGCTATTCTTTGTTCAGTTTATCAGTCTGTGTTTATCAGCCTCACAGATAGCAGACAAGCTGATAGTGAGAGCAGGGACATTGTCTGTGAGGAATAATCATCACAGGAGCACTGGAGGGGCGTGGAAGGAGTTAACTTGTTCACATTACTGAAGAGTTGGCAGCCTTCCAGACACAGCGACAAATCCGACAGGGGAAAGATAAGTTGATTTATTACAGAGATGGTGCAAGTAGAAAGTTCTGCAGTAAGCCAGAGCACAATGGAACAGTCTTAGGATCTTGTAGGATAGGAGAAATACTGCTAAAACAATTTTTACAGAGTCCCTTTAAGAGTTTGTGTTTTACTAAAGGTAAAATTAGCAAAGAACTGATTCTCATGTTTACATTTTAATTCTTCGACAGCAGTCATGACAAATCTGCGTTGCTGAATGGAAAAAACAAATAGTTGTAATGACCCTTTAAACTTTCCTGCATTAAAACCTTATCAGAAGCCTTATCTCACAGAGATGGCAGATAAGCTCATTTGAAAGCACAGGATGTTATCAATATAACCATTTGGTTTCCGACTTCTGAGCTAAGGGCTTCTGCAGATCTGCTTTACTGTTTTTTTTGCCTGTATTTTTTTTTTTCGTTTAACACAAATTTTTATTGATGAAATTCACATAGCTTAAACAACTGAATAAGAGATAGTGCATGATCAATGTATTTTAAACACATACAAATGTCTCTTATGAAAAACAAAAGGGAAAGCAATGTGAGTAGTAAAAAATTATGACATATTGGTATCATTCTGATAGTAATTATTTCTGCTCATATCGAAATGATATTTAAAGCTATGGAGACTTATAGTACTCTAGCTCAAGGGAGAGCAATATAGAAAAATAGAAAACTGAGTAAGAAAAAAAAAAAAACAAAAGGGATAGAGAGATAGGTCTATTTATGTGGGTCTGTCCATTTGTCTATTATCTGGTATTTTAAGACGTAGTTTCTTCAGGTCCTGGTTGATAGAGCAGATATCTATTATAATCATGGAGGGTTGTAGTTCAGGAAGTATGTTTCCCATGGATCCCATATTTTATCATACTTGGATTCTGTGTCTCGCAGTATAGCTGTTAAAAGTTCCATCAGTTTAGTCCATCTAATTTTGGCCATAATTTCGGTAGTTGAAGGAATAGAGAGACTTCGCCAGTGTGAAGCCAGGGCGAGTCTGGTAGCTGTCAAAATATGGGTTATTAATCTCATGGTGTGTTTTTTGGTTTTAGGAATGGGTTTACCTAGCAGCATATATATAGGATCCATGGGAATATGAGTACCCGTTACGTTTAGGATCAAGGTTTGAATTTCTATCCATAGAGGTTGAATGACAGGGCAGGCCCAGTAGATGTGTTCGAGTGTGCCTATATGTCCACAACCCCTCCAACAAGTATTAGGGAGTTCATGGTAGATCTTAGCCAATACTTCAGGGGTTCTGTACCATCTAAACAGTATCTTGTAAATGTTTTCTTTTATCTGTGTGCACATAGAAGTATGTTTGGCGTTTTCCCATATAGAGGACCAATCCTCCAAGCTTATGGGTCGGCCTAAGGCTTTTTCCCATCTTGTCATGTAAACATGCTTGGGTTTAATGGAGCCAGATTTATCAAGTAACAGAGTGTATATTGATGAGATGAGGCCTTTTTGATGTTTTTTGCCTGTATTTTAACTACTCTCGCCTACCGCCTGCACCAAGCTCTGCCTTGATTTTTGGCTACTCTCTGCCTGCCACCTGCACCGACCTCTGCCTGGATTTTGACTATTCTTGCCTGCCACCTGCACCGACCTCTGCCTGGATTTTGAGTACTCTCTGCCTGCCGCCTAATACGGATAGCAAAGTGAAAAGTCCGAAAGGAATCACGATTCTACTGCCCCGATTGTGACGTGCCATTCCCTGTTTCAAAATATACCACACGCGGGAGATGTATGAGGTATATATGTACATATTGTATAGTCTGTAGAACCTTTGTTCTGACATATTTTGGTGAGTTGGGACTTAAGAATTGGAGGCCTAAAATTCTTGAAAAAAATGTACCGCTTTTAGACCCATTAATCCAGAAAGAAATGAACCACCAGGGAGGTTAAACCACTACTTCCATTATTGGCTTTTATATTGTCTTAAAATGTATTGAGCAGTTTTAGACATGTAACCTTTAACCACTTGAGGACCCACCCTTTACCCCCCCTTAAGGACCAGCGCTAGTTTGATTGATCTGTGCTGGGTGGGCTCTGCAGCCCCCAGCACAGATCAGGGTGCAGGCAGGGAGATCAGATTGCCCCCCTTTTTTCCCCCCTATGGGGATGATGTGCTGGGGGGGTCTGATCTCTGCTGCCTGCGAGTGGCTGGCGGGGGGGGCACCTCAAAGCCCCCCTCCGCGGCGAAATGCTCCCCCTCCCTCTCCTACCTGGCCCCCTTTGGTAAGCCGGGCTGCACAGGACGCTATCCGTCCTGTGCAGCCAGTGACAGGCTGTCTCCTGTCACATGGCGGTGATCCCCGGCCGCTGATTGGCCGGGGATCGCCGATCTGCCTTACGGCGCTGCTGCGCAGCAGCGCCGTACAAATGTAAACAAAGCGGATTATTTCCGCTTGTGTTTACATCTAGCCTGCGAGCCGCCATCGGCGGCCCGCAGGCTATTCACGGAGCCCCCCGCCGTGATTTGACAGGAAGCAGCCGCTCGTACGAGCGGCTGCTTCCTGATTAATTAGGCTGCAGCTGGCGACGCAGTACTGCGTCGCTGGTCCTGCAGCTGCCACTTTGCCGACGCACGTTATGAGTGTGCGGTCGGCAAGTGGTTAAAGCAATCACATGCCTCCCAACTTTTTGAGATGAGAAAAAGGGACACTTAAGCCACGCTCCTGCCACACCCCTGGCTACACCCTCACCATGCCTCTAGTCACGCATACCATAAAGATTTCATAAGAAACATATGTTGTTTTATAATTCAAACCACACTGGTCCTTTCTATCCTGGTTCATTTGTCTTCATAGTAACATTTTAAAATTAGTAATATATCAATTTAAAGGTTGGGAATAAAGTTTAGAGTCAATCAAACACATTTTTAGTATAGAAACATATATATTTACATAGAAAGAGGGACACAGTCCTGAAAGAGGGACAAATGAGGGTGCAAGAGGGACAGAGGGACAGGGCTCTCAAAAAGGGACTGTCCCTCTGAAAAAGGGACAGTTGGGAGCTATGCAATCATGAATTGGAAAAAAAATATATATATAATATATAATTACCTCAGCAGTGGGAAGCCTCTGGATGGTCTAGAGCAGAATTCCCCAACTCGGTCCTCAGGGCCCACCGATAGTTCATGTTTTGTGGAAATCTTCATACCTAGTTAAAGGGAACCTAAACTGAGAAGGATATGGATTTTTCCTTTTAAAATAATACCCGTTGCCTGACTCTCCTGCTGATCCTGTGTCTCTAATACTTTTAGCCACAGCTCCTCAACAAGCATGCAGATCAGGTGCTCTGAATGAAGTCAGACAGGATTAGTTGCATGCTTGTTTCGGGTGTGTGGTTCAGCCACTACTGTAGCAAAAGAGATCAGCAGGACTGCCAGGCAACTGGTATTGTTTAAAAGGAAACATCCATATCCCTCTCAGTTTAGGTTCCCTTTAATCAGCTCTGCTGAGACACTGATGATCTCACCTGTGAATGTTTGTGGTTTTCTGCAAAATATGTACTGTTGGTGGGCCTTGAGGACCGGGTTGGGGAACTCTGGTCTAGAGGCTTTCCAGATCCTCCTACACGGGGCCGGGCCGAGGCACAGGCTGGAGAGGCTCCAGCCTCAGGGCGCAGTGTAGGAGGGGGCGCACAATTCATTCAGCTGTCATTCCTAATTGTGTTTGAAGCAGAAAGAAATAAGAAAAGGGGATACATGGCAGTGACTGCAAGCCAGATAACTAGATATTAAGGTGTTGGGGAGGTTGTGGGCCCTGTGGCCCTCTTAGTCTAACAGCAATCAGTGAGTGACAGCTGTGGTGGGAGGGGTGGAGAGGCGCACTTTGGTGTCTCAGCCTTGGGTGCTGGAGGACCTTGTCCCTGCTCTGCTCCTACATGACACTGTTCTAGTGCAGGGTCCCTCTATGCCTCAGCAAGCTGAATTAGTTTCTTCTGGCTGTGCTCCCGGTTGTGGACAAGCACATCCAGACTGGGCATGCATTAGTAAAATGAAGGTCTGTGCATGCCCAGTAAAATAAGGCACTCATGCATGGAGGAAATTCACTACAATATTGTTTCAAAGTTTACTAATCTTCATCTATGAATCTCTTAATACCAGACTGGACCGACCTAGAATTGTTCTGCTGCTTCATTAGTAATAGATCAGTCTGCCTTCACATTTCAGCACTGTCCACTTAGTTATGTGCATTGCAATGCTCACTCTGCTGGCAAGATAAAAAAAATGTGGCTTGTCTTCTTCAGTCAAACCATAGATCAGCCTGAGGCGTTCTCCTGCGATTAAAAAGTGATGCTATATCTGCACTTATGTTGTGTATTATGTCCATCTTCTGTGCACGGAAGCCACATACACCCAGGTAAGGGCGTTATACGATAACTCCTATAGCAGAAGGGTAGTCCATGTGAAAAATTGGTTTGATTATTTCATTTAATGACAATTCCATTGAAGTTTACAGGAAATGTAGAGAGGGGAATATAAAAGCTGTAAAATGTATTCCCTTTTTAAAGATGTCAGTTGCCTGGTTATCAACTTGTCATGCTGATCTTTTGGTTTCAATAGTTTCTAAGTTACACAGCTGTAATAAGCATACACTCAGAGGACAGAGGCGTAGCTAGGGGAGGGCAAGAGGGCACATGTGTCCCCGGGCTCAGCATCTGGGTGGGGGGGGGGCACCTTGGCAGTGAAGCTGATGTTAAATCCTGGACCGACTCTACTATGAATAACCATCTGCAGCACAGAAGTCCTGTAGCAGAGCTCCGCGCACTCACAATTTAATCACCGTAACCTTGTAATTAGCAACCATATCCTTAAGGCTGGTGCATAAAAAGCTATTTCCTGTCAGATTGACTTTTTCAGATCACTACCGCACACAATCGATCCCCTTCTTGATTGGGAGCAGATTGGACATGTCGAAAATTAGTGATTTGACCCATCAATCTGATGGGAAATAGCTTTGCTTGTACCAAGCATAGTGTTTTCCCTATCCTCTTAACCACTTGAGGACCGTGGGCTTTAACCCCCTTAAAGGAAAGGTCCAAGCAAAAAAAAAAAATGAGTTTCACTTACCTGGGGCTTCTATCAGCCCCATGTAGCCATCCTGTGCCCTCGTAGTCACTCACTGCTGCTCCAGTCCCCCACTGGCAGCTTTCTGACCTCGGAGGTCAGGGCCACATTGCATACATTTTTACGCATTCCAGCTAGTGCAGGAACAAAAATGTACGCGTTGCACCACTAACGCGTAAAAATGTATGTGTTAATGTTCCTGCACTAGCGGGAATGTGTAAAAATGTACGCAATTCGGCCCTGACCTCCGAGGTCAGAAAGTTGCCAGCGGGGGACTGGAGCAGCAGTGAGTGACTACAAGGGCACAGGATGGCTGCATGGGGCTGGTAGAAGCCCCAGGTAAGTGAAACTCATTTTTTTTTTTTGCTTGGACCTTCCCTTTAAGGACCAGCCACTTTTTTTCCATTCAGACCACTGCAGCTTTCACGGTTTATTGCTCGCTCATACAACCTACCACCTAAATGAATTTTGGCTCCTTTTCTTGTCACTAATAAAGCTTTCTTTTGGTGCTATATGATTGCTGCTGCGATTTTTACTTTTTATTATATTCATCAAAAAAGACATGAATTTTGGCAAAAAAATGATTTTTTTTAACTTTCTGTGCTGACATTTTTCAAATAAAGTAAAATTTCTGTATACATGCAGCGCAAAAAATGTGGACAAACATGTTTTTGATTAAAAAAAAACCCATTCAGTGTATATTTATTGGTTTGGGTAAAAGTTATAGCGTTTACAAACTATGGTGCAAAAAGTGAATTTTCCCATTTTCAAACATCTATGACTTTTCTGACCCCCTGTCATGTTTCATGAGGGGCTAGAATTCCAGGATAGTATAAATAACCCCCAAATGACCCCATTTTGGAAAGAAGACATCCCAAAGTATTCACAGAGAGGCATAGTGAGTTCATAGAAGATATTATTTTTTGTCACAAGTAAGCGGAAAATGACACTTTGTGACAAAAAAAAAAAAAGTTTCCATTTCTTCTAACTTGCGACAAAAAAAAAAATGAAACCTGCCACGGACTCACTATGCCCCTCTCTGAATACCTTGAAGTGTCTACTTTCCAAAATGGGGTCATTTGTGGGGTGTGTTTACTGTCCGGGCATTTTGGGGGGTGCCTAATTGTAAGCACCCCTGTAAAGCCTAAAGGTGCTCATTGGACTTTGGACCCCTTAGCGCAGTTAGGCTGCAAAAAAGTGCCACACATGTGGTATTTCCGTACTCAGGAGAAGTAGTACAATGTGTTTTGAGGTGTATTTTTACACATACCCATGCTGGGTAGGAGAAATATGTCTGTAAATGGACAATTTTTTTTATTTTTTTTACACACAATTGTCCATTTACAGAGAGATTTCTCCCACCCAGCATGGGTATGTGTAAAAATACACCCCAAAACACATTTTACTACTTCTCCCGAGTACGGCGATACCACATGTGTGGCACTTTTTTGCACCCTAACTGTGCTAAGGGGCCCAAAGTCCAATGAGTACCTTTAGGATTTCACAGGTCATTTTGCGGAATTTGATTTCCAGACTACTCCTCACGGTTTAGGGCCCCTAAAATGCCAGGGCAGTATAGGAACCCTGCAAATGACCCCATTTTAGAAAGAAGACACCCCAAGGTATTCCGTTAGGAGTATGGTGAGTTCATAGAAGATTTTATTTTTTGTCACAAGTTAGCGGAAATTGATATGTATTGTTTTTTTTCACAAAGTGTCACTTTCCGCTAACTTGTGACAAAAAATAAAATCTTCTATGAACTTACCATAGTCCTAACAGAATACCTTGGGGTGTCTTCTTTCTAAAATGGGGTCATTTGTGGGGTTCCTATACTGCCCTGGCATTTTAGGGGCCCTAAACCATGAGGAGTAGTCTGGAAATCAAATGCCGCAAAATGACCTGTGAAATCCTAAAGGTACTAATTGGACTTTGGGCCCCTTAGCGCAGTTAGGGTGCAAAAAAGTGCCACACATGTGGTATCGCCGTACTCGGGAGAAGTAGTATAATGTGTTTTGAGGTGTATTTTTACACATACCCATGCTGGGTGGGAGAAATATCTCTGTAAATGACAATCTTTTGATTTTTTTACACACAATTGTCCATTTACAGAGAGATTTCTCCTACCCAGCATGGGTATGTGTAAAAATACACCCCAAAACACATTATACTACTTCTCCTGAGTACGGCGAAACCACATGTGTGACACTTTTTTGCAGCCTAGGTGCGCTAAGGGGCCCAACGTCCTATTCACAGGTCATTTTGAGGCATTTGTTTTGTAGACTACTCCTCACGGTTTAGGGCCCCTAAAATGCCAGGGCAGTATAGGAACCCCACAAGTGACCCCATTTTAGGAAGAAGAAACCCCAAGGTATTCCGTTAGGAGTATGGTGAGTTCATAGAAGATTTTATTTTTTGTCACAAGTTAGTGAAAAATGACACTTTGTGAAAAAAAACAATAAAAATCAATTTCCGCTAACTTTTGACAAAAAATAAAATCTTCTATGAACTCGTCATACACCTAACAGAATACCTTGGGGTGTCTTTTTTTCTAAAATGGTGTCACTTGTGGGGTTCCTATACCGCCCTGGCATTTTACGGGCCCAAAACCGTGAGTAGTCTGGAAACCAAATGTCTCAAAATGACTGTTCAGGGGTATAAGCATCTGAAAATTTTGATGACAGGTGGTCTATGAGGGGGCGAATTTTGTGGAACCGGTCATAAGCAGGGTGGCCTTTTAGATGACAGGTTGTATTGGGCCTGATCTGATGGATAGGAGTGCTAGGGGGTGACAGGAGGTGATTGATGGGTGTCTCAGGGGGTGGTTAGAGGGGAAAATAGATGCAATCAATGCACTGGGGAGGTGATCGGAAGGGGGTCTGAGGGGAATCTGAGGGTTTGGCCGAGTGATCAGGAGCCCACTTGGGGCAAATTAGGGCCTGATCTGATGGATAGGTGTGCTAGGGGGTGACAGGAGGTGATTGATGGGTGTCTCAAGGTGTGATTAGAGGGGGGAATAGATGCAAGCAATGCACTGGCGAGGTGATCCTGTTAACATCTGTGTTATATTCTAGACCAGTTCCGGGGTGTTGATGATCTAGGAGCTCACGCCCAAGTCTAGGCATTGTCGATTATTTGTTATGACCTTCTGCTTTCCTGACCACTCTTCTGTTTACTGATTCGGTACTTCGCTATATCTGATACTCTGTTGCTAAACCCTGCTCGTTTTAGGACTACCGAATCAGTCTCCTGTCTATGTACCGTATCTGTCTGTGTGTTGTCGACCTGGCTTGCCCGACCTCGAGAACTATCTTCCCTGTTGGAAGATAGTTCACAGACCTGTCAGTGACACTTCACCTTTGGTGTCACTCACTCTCTGGTCCTTCCCACTCTCAGCCTGGCTCCGCCCCTTGGGGAGCATCAGACCTTTGGAAGGAACCAGATCTCTAAGCAGTATCTCGTACTGCCTAGCACCTTCTATACGGGTGCTCTCCTCAAAGTACTACTCTTGCACCAAACACTCATACTACTCAGGTGTCCAGAGGTTAGAGATATATCTGATTATCGGTGATACTGCAGATCATCAATAATCGGGTATATATCTGTATTCTCGGTGATACTGCAGATCACCGGTAATCAGATCCTCTCTGTGTTACACCGATCGTTACAATCAGTATATGTAACGATTGTGAAACTTTCTCCGTGATCAGCGCACAACGCGTGCGCTGATACGGCGGAAATCCTCCACAAGCGTATATTTGCAGGCACCCAGCAAAAGGTGCTGCGCACCCGTAGAGGGAAATTCCTGTCGGCAGATGGCGCTGGGGAGTGCAGAGAAACCAATCCTCTGTACCTCCACAAATGCCAGACAGGAATTGTACGAAGCGCAGAACGCAATCGCAAGAGAGGCGATTGCGAATGAGAACGAGCAAAGGGACAGGTTGTATGTGTGTGTGCCAACCTAGTCGCCACCCCGCGCACACACAACAGCAGATATGAAATAGGAACGCGTTCGTGAGAGGTGCGATCGCCAGAAGTGACACAAGGCAGATCAGAACAGAATACGAGGTTAGCAAAGGCACAGCAAATAATACATTGAGAATAACAAGGAAAATAACAAACGCTAACTGAACGCGAACACCGCACTCATTCGCAACAGTGCACGCGTTCGTGCGCGGTCTCCACGTGATAAGCACAATACAGACAAGCACGCCTAACTAACCAAGACAAGACAAACATGTAACAGAGGACGCGAGCGCTTGCTTAACGGTTACCTCACCGAGCCTCCAGCAAGCATTCGTAGCAGACAAGACAGACACACGAAAACAGGGACAAGTGAGAGATAGGATCCACAGCACTAGCGAAAGTGGCTATCGCGATCCAGGTACAGAGTAGCAGAACAGAAGGATCCACAGCACTAGCGGAAAGTGGCTAGCGCGATCCCAGGAGACAGAACAGAAGGATCCACAGCGCTAGCAAAAGTGGCTAGCGCGATCCAGGTACAGAGTAGCAGAACAGAAGGATCCACAGCACTAGCGGAAAGTGGCTAGCCTGATCCAAGGAGACAGAACAGAAGGTTCCACAGCGCTAGCTCAAGATGCTAGCGCGATCCAAGTGAGACAGATCAGAAGAGATAGCTGGTAGCAACCGCTGCACCAGCTATACTCCAAGAACAGAGATCAGAACCATTTCCTGTCGACCACCGCTGGGACAGGACAACAGCAACAGAACAAACAAACAGGTAAACAATCCTAACTGCACTAGGGAATCTGCCTAGCACAGTTTCCAGGAATTACTCTAAGCTGATCTTCAAACAAAGAGCATGGCTGACACTCTCCAGAGTGTTTCACAGGAAGACTCCTTATGACCAGCCAAGCATTGTGGGAAACACATAGTACTTATAGTACACGCCTCCAATGAATGTGGCCAGGCAATTTGCATGACAACGTATGCAAATTCCTCAGCAAGCACAAGCTGCAAAACTGACAGAAGCTCTTCTTTCCAGAGTCCTGCAGCATGCAAACCTAAACAATGGCCAAAAAGCTGCCTGCCTGCACAGGCAGCCGAGCAGATCATTACAGTATACTAAAGTTATTGCTCTGCTTGGGGCCCTGTATGGTCTTAATCAAGCTCTGCATTGGGGGTTGCACAATTGGTGGATGATAGCTTTTGGCTTATATTTTTAGCCAAAAGTGGGGGGTTTACATATGCGCGGGAGGGTTTATATACAGTATAGCTCCTTGCTGCTGCATTAAAGTAGAGTGAAGTTTACATTACTAGTCACTAGCATTCATTGATCACACTGAAAACTA
The DNA here is from genome assembly GCF_040937935.1 of Hyperolius riggenbachi. Classification (NCBI taxonomy): domain Eukaryota; kingdom Metazoa; phylum Chordata; class Amphibia; order Anura; family Hyperoliidae; genus Hyperolius; species Hyperolius riggenbachi. Next base: position 107,667,703 of record NC_090646.1, on the reverse strand, counting down.
TTTTCCGCTCATTCCTAAGAATTTAGTCTACCAATCTATCATGAGCCATCACTGATCTTCAGCACTGTGCTGTTTAAGATTATCAGTTTGCGGGATCAGAATGTTTTGTCTTGTAGATAATAATTCAGCAATAAACGTGGTTCTAAAGATAGAAAGCTATTGTGGCGTATGGATCAGATAGATGCACAACACCGGGGAGAGGGGGGCCAGTAGAGGAGGCTCACATTCACTGTATGCCAACAGCTGAGATAAGGTTAAGAAGATTAAAAGGAAAGAAGTAAGAAGAAGAGTGCAAAATGTTTCAACAAATGAATTCTTTTCACCAACACATTAAAGTCTTTGAACAGAGGCACCAATTACTTCTTATTTGAGAAGCAGATAACTTGATAACAGCCAAATAATGCCTTCTTTATGCCGCTGTCATTGTATTTACCAAGGAAATGGGATATAAACAGCCAAGTGTCTGGAAGAATGTGATACTGTAGCTTTTGTTCTTTACTTCTCATACATAATCTTACTGTATATGTGCTAGGAGAAAAGAAGGCAACACAATGAACAAAGCGGAATAAAGCTACGATCACGTAAGATATATATATATTTTTTTTTGGGGGGGGGGAATTTACAGAGGATCCTCTTATATAAAACCCCTGTGTCTCTGCGTCCCAGGGTTTGTGTGTGTGTGGGATGCAGAGACACGGAGGGGGAGTGACCACGACTTACAGAGGACATCAGGGCCAAGGGGTGGATGGTCATGTGCGCGCGCAGCCGGCGCTTGAGCGGCAGACGTGTGCGTGCAACCGGCGCATGTGCGGCGGCAGACCTAGAGCCCGTTTTGAAAGGGGCTTAGGTCAGCTAGTAGAATTAATAAAACAATATAGAGTCAGACATTCCAACTTGTATGATGTCTGAAAAATGAAAGTGTTGGACACATTTATAATAGATTCAATCATGCCAACTTGCATTGGCTGCACATTAATCATCCATAATTTCGCAAAATTGTTTATAGCCTTTTCATCAGCAAATTTGTCTCTTTCAAGGAGTGTTAAAGGGGTCCATGATATATCTATCTGTTCTGTAGCACAAGTGGGTTGGAGTGGCAATCACTGAAGAGGGGACAGGTGTGCTCAAGCCTGAAGTGATCCCCGCACTTCGAGATCCAAAATGCTTTCGACCAAGGGAAGGCAGGCACCACTAGATAAAAAGCTCTTTTAGTTTTTTAGCATAGGTGTAACAATGCTAGGCTTGACACATTGTTTGTGGCTTTCTGCCTGTGTTCAAGCCGTGCAGCCAACAGCTGATAACACTATCTCCTGTCTGTGTGGAGTGCGCCATCACCATCCACAGCAGCCACAGATCAATGATTCCCCCTTTGGAGTTGCCCCCAGCAGCAATGCCTGCCTTGAGGTACATGCCAGGAGCTGTAGACCGTACACCTCCCCCCCGGTGACAGATGTACTCCCATCTACTCACTACAGCTCCCGGCATGCATGTCGGCTGGGAGCGGCCTCCAAAAGCGGAAGCTTTGAACTCTGGCCGCTGCGGACGGTGATGGTGCACTCCACACAGTTGGGGGCTACAACAGCAGTCCACCATAGGTAACCTGACCCCCAACGGCATACTGCTTAAAGAGAACCCAAGGTGGGTTTTAAGAATGCTATTAGGACACAGAGGCTGGTTCTGCATACTATCACCAGCCTATGTGTCTGTACTGTGCCTCCCCAGCTCCCCCCCCCCCTCCCCCCCCCCCCCCCGAGCTCTGCTTACCCCCAGAAAAAAAACGGCGTGCTAGCGACATGTAGCTTGTCACTAGCAGGCTGTTTACCTTTGTGCTGCCTGTCACCGCTGCTCCCCGCCTCCTCTATAGCGCCACTCCCCGTCTGTGTCCCTTCCCTCCAACCCTCCAATCAGCTTACGGAGTTGGGAAGGGAAGAGACGCAGGCGGGAGCTGCGATATAGAGGAGGTGGGGGAGTGGCGGTGACAGGCAGCACAAAGGTAAACAGCCTGTAAGCGACGGGGGGGGGGGGGGGGTTGCAGAGTGCAGGGGGGCCTGGGGGGACACAGTACAGACACAGAGGCTGGGCATAGTATGCAGAATCAGCCTCTGTATCCTAATAGCATTCTTCAAACCCACCTCGGGTTCTCTTTAACAAGCCTCCCTTATGGTGAGGTTCATTGTAAAAAACATTGTGATGGACGCTCAATGCACTTTAAAGTGGCCATTACATGTACAATTTTTATGAATGATTCTTTATTTCGATCAGTTTAGTAAATTGGAAATAATCAATGGGAAATTATCATACTTATTCAACAAAAGTAAAAATGTATTTTAGATAAGATCAGATACAATCATTCAAAACTGCCAAACAGATCCATAATTAATGATTGACTATATGATCATTTTTAACCGTTCATAAAAATTGTACTGTTAATGGGCAGTGATGGCTAACCTTGGCACTCCAGCTGTGGTGGAACTACAAGTCCCATGAGGCAATGCAATACCCTTACAGCTCTAAGCATAACTCAGGGAGGCAGAAGCATGATGGGATTTGTAGTTTTGTCACAGTTGGAGTGCCAAGGTTAGCCATCACTGGTCTAAGGGCTCATTCACACTACAAGAGCTTTTCTTAGAGCTTAGTGATCTTAAAAGCTCTTGCTAATGTAATCTTACAGTATGTGTGTGTTCTCACTGGTGTGATTTTATATAGATGACCCATAGAGTTACATTGGCAAGAGCTTGGAAAATCATTAGTGCTTAAAAAGCTCTTGCAGTGTGAATCAGCCCTTATATTCCATCCTGAACCTGTAAGCCATGCGCGGGCCCCGGGCAAAAGTAGCTTAGGGGCAGGGCCGGCGCTACCATAGATGCAAAGGGGGCAATTCCCCCAGGGCCCCAGAGCCTGTAGGGCCCCCAAGGTGTCTCCCTCCATCTTAACTGTTGCTCCCAGAGGCCTAAACACAGCCTTTGGCAGAGTAGCGCCTAGCATGTGTTGGCGGGCAGGTAAGATGCTACACTACCAAAGACTCTGTAGGAGCCCCAGGGAGCAACAGCTAAGTTGGGAGGTGATTGGTAGGGGCAGCAGCCATCTCAGGGGCACCGGAGGGAATTGTGGCTACAACAAAGGGCACCTATTGCCACTTTTTGGTGGGGGGAAGGAGGGGGGGGTGTCTGTTGGGGGTTATTTTTGCCCTGGGCCCCATTGTTGCAAGAACCAGCCCAGCTTGGGGGCCCTCTCCCCCCAACAAGCAAAGTCAGACCCTGGGGTCTCCCTCCACCAGACCCCCCAGGTGGTCTCATTCTGACTGGTCCCCATGGTCCCTGCATGCTCTGTAGCTGAGCTGCCTTGTAGTAACTCACCTGTCCTGGCAGCTGCTGCTTCTCCATCTTCAGCACCATTGCCTGCATCTTCTTCATCCGGCACAGGTTATGCGTAAATAACCTGCCCCAGGCATACAGAAGACACAGGCAGTGTGGCTGAAGACGGAGATCGGAAATCAGCAGCCGCCACCTGCCAGGACAGGCAAGTTACTACAAGGCAGCTCAGCTACAGAACATGCAGGGGCTATGGGGAGCAGTAGACTACTTGGGGGTCCAGCGGCGCAGGGGTCCCTGGTACAATTTCCCCCTTGGCCTCCATGACAGCGCTGGCTGTGACAGGTAACTGGTATTGCTTAAAGTGGACCTGAATTCTTGCACAGGACAAAAGGAAAACATAACAGAAATGCACCCTGTATGTATTTAGAGAGTTTAGCCTGTGTAAATACCCCTCATTTGTGTCTAATCACTAGTTGTAATTTGATCCCTCCCCTGTGTCACATGACTACCTATGGCAGATAAGCAGATAAGTCTATTTGAAAGTACCGGCTGTAAACAATATGTCTGCTTCCATGAATCAAGAAGTAGAAACACTGCAGATTTATTTTAGGATTTGTATCAACTGTAACAAAGAAATGTTTTTTTGTGTAAAGGTTATTATGCTGTTGTGTTGTGTTGTGAGCTCAGGTTCACTTTAAAAGGAAATAAATATTGCAACCTCCATACCCCTCTCACTTTAGTTGTCCTATAAAGAATAACAATAAAACAGGCATTGAAAGAGACAAATTCTATTTTTTTTTTACCTTAATTTATTATCCAGTCAGCATCAGCTTTAAATCCTAAGCAGATTCGCCGCATCCACGCAGCAAAATGAGTGATTTATGGCTTAGAAATAGCCCTGCAAAGTTCTACGGCTCCATCATTCTACTTCCTGTAGGAGGCAGAGCTGTGTGCTGTAGCTCTGCCTCCTCTCCAGTCAATCTCCGCTGATTGCCACTTCTCCCCACCCGTCTCAGTCTTCTGTCACTGAGAGGGGCGGAGATCCACAGAGAGTGACTGGATAGGAGGCAGAGCTACAGCGCAAAGCTCTGCCTCCCCAGGGCAGCACAATCTGTGACCTGCAAAGTCGTGGAACTTTGCAGGTCTATTTCTAAGCCATAATTCCCTCGTTTTGCTAAGGGATGCGGCAACTCTGCATAGGATTTAATGCTGATGCTGACTGGATAAGAAATTAAGGTAAAAAACGAGACTTCAGTGTCTCTTTAAGGCATCCAAGAAGAATTTCAGACTCATCCTCATGGATTGATTTTGCATCTCCCTCCCACATCTGGATAAGCTGCCAATTATCTCATTTTTATATTTCTTCTCATCCACCTCTTTGAGGAACAGGTAGACTACCTTATGCCTATGCTTGCTTTGTGATTGCTGCTATATTAGATGGTCTTACATTTCCCACTCTCACACCCTATAGAGTATGAGATGCAGTTACCACTGATGATCTCTAATGCTAATCTTTGCATTTCTGCATCTTGCTTGTGGTTCTCATTTAATATTTCAAGCCTGCTACTTTCTTTGCAAAAAACTTCTCCTAGCCTTCAAACGATAACACGGCTAAACAGGTCTCACAACGAGCCGAGGCCAAGGAATTGAGAAGCCTGCTTTGTGCCATGAAATGATGAAGCTATTGATTACTACAATTCTTTCATCTGCTCTTGCTTTTATTGACAGGTGCAAGTGTAGCAGATGAGACCTTGTTCAATACATTATTAACCTTTTATGTTGTAACGCTAAGGAGCAGAGAAACAACAAAAGGGTTTTCTCTGGCACCACAGACACAACCCACAAATCCTCTTAATATACAAATTCCTACACATCTGCATAAAGCGGCTTATTATAACCATGTTTCCTGCTGCAGGTACTGTACCTGCTGTTATTGCCGTCACAGATGTTGTTTACCTTCTAAATGTATTCACTTCAGCTCCTGAACATCTGGATCATTTCACAGTCATTGTCTTCTTTGTTTTATTTTTGTATTTGTTTTTTTTTTAATCAGCACCTAAGGAAGAGGACTAATACTATTTCCAATATAGGTAGAAGTATAATGCCGGCAGTTTCATTAACAAGTACAAGCAAGAAGTTTTTTAATCAGGATGATACCATTTATTGGCTAACTTAAAGAGAATCTGTACTCTAAAATGTTTACAGCAAAAAGCATACAATTCTATTCATTATGTTCTCCTGGGCCCCTCTGTGCTGTTTCTGCCACTCTCTGCTGCAATCCTGGCTTGTAATTAACAGTTTTAGGCAGTGTTTACAAACAAACTAACCAGCTTGTGATAGGCTCACATAAGCAGAGTGTGTGAGTCATACAAAGCCTGCAGGGGGCCTGGAGGGGGTGTGTATAGCTTCTACCAATTACAAGCAGCCCTGCACATTCCACACATTCCAGCCTTAGCCCAACTGTGCCAACAGAAGAAAACAGATTAGATCATATAACAGAGATAACACAGCCACTGTGCAATTAGGAAAAGCTGCAGTAAGCCAGAGCACATTAGAACAGGCAAAGGAACTTATAGGATAGAAGAACTAAGGCTGATAATTTTGTTACAGAGTCTCTTTAAAAGAATAAGAGTAAGCTTTCGGCTGTGCAGCCTTCATCAGACTTCAATCCTGTTTGCTTACAAGATGTTGGAACGGGCAGCTATATACATGCAAAATCAGAAGGGATACATAGATTTTTTTGCAAGCATAAATACATGTCTTTAAGGTGCCTTGAAGTGGACCTGAACTCTTGCTCAGGACAGAAGGAAAACAGAGAGAAATGCACCCTGTATGTATTTAGAGAGTTTAGCATGTTTAGTTACCCCTCATTTGTGTCTAATCACAAGATGTAAGTTGATCTCTCCCTTTTGTCACATGACCGCCATGGCAGATAAGCTCGTTTGAAAGCACAGGATGTTAACAGTTTATTTGCTTCTATGAATCAGGAAGTAGGAACAGTGCAGGTTTGTGAAATGTTTTTTGTTTAAGGTTGTTATGCTGTTATGTATCTTTTAGAGCAGAGAGGGCATTCTGAGTTTAAATGAAAGAAGTTTACAATCAGGATGATACCATTTATTGGCTAACTAAAAAGAATAAAAATAAGCAAGCTTTCGGCTTTGCAGCCTTTGTCGGGCTTAAAAGCTGTTATGAGTTTTTTTTTAATTTTCTTCTCCCTCTTGCGCTTACTTCCCCGATCGTTTTGCTCCTCTGAGCCCTGCAGGCAAATAGATTGGCATTTCGGGCTATGAGCCTATTGAGGGTGAATAGAAAGCATAAGAATACAGTGGGTTGCAAAAGTATTCGGCCCCATTGAAGTTTTCCACATTTTGTCATATTACTGCCACAAACATGAATCAATTTTATTGGAATTCCACATGAAAGACCAACACAAAGTGGTGTACACATGAGAAGTGGAACGAAAATCATACATGATTCCAAATTTTTTTACAAATCAATAACTGTAAAGTGGTGTGTGCATAATTATTCGGCCCCCTTTGATCTGAGTGCAGTCAGTTGCCTATAGACATTGCCTGATAAGTTCTAATGACTAAATAGAGTGCACCTGTGTGTAATCTAATGTCAGTACAAATACAGCTGCTCTGTGAGGGCCTCAGAGGTTGTCTAAGAGAATATTGGGAGCAACAACACAGTGAAGTCCAAAGAACACACAAGACAGGTCAGGGATCAAGTTATTGAGAAATTTAAAGCAGGCTTAGGCTACAAAAAGATTTCCAAAGCCTTGAACATCCCACGGAGCACTGTTCAAGCAATCATTCAGAAATGGAAGGAGTATGGCACAACTGTAAACCTACCAAGACAAGGCCATCCACCTAAACTCACAGGCCGAACAAGGAGAGCGTTGATCAGAAATGCAGTCAAGAGGCCCATGATGACTCTGGACGAGCTGCAGAGATCTACAGCTCAGGTGGGAGACTCTGTCCATAGGACAACTATTAGTCATGCACTGTACAAAGTTGGCCTTTATGGAAGAGTGGCAAGAAGAAAGGCATTGTTAACAGAAAGCATAAGAAGTCCCGTTTGCAGTTTGCCACAAGCCATGTGGGGGACACAGCAACCATGTGGAAGAAGGTGCTCTGGTCATATGAGACCAAAATTGAACTTTTTGGCCAAAATGCAAAACGCTATGTGTGGCGGAAAACTAACACTGCACATCACTCTGAACACACCATCCCCACTGTCAAATATGGTGGTGGCAGCATCATGCTCTAGGGGTGCTTCTCTTCAGCAGGGACATGGAAGCTGGTCAGAGTTGATGGGAAGATGGATGGAGCCAAATACAGGGCAAACTTGGAAGAAAACCCCTTGGAAACTGCAAAAGACTTGAGACTGGGGCGGATATTCACCTTCCAGCAGGACAATGACCCAAAACATAAAGCCAGGGCAACATTGGAATGGTTTGAAACAAAACATATCTATGTGTTAGAATGGCCCAGTCAAAGTCCAGATCTAAATCCAATCGAAAATCTGTGGCAAGTTCTGAAAATTGCTGTTAACAAACGCTGTCCATCTAATCTGACTGAGCTGGAGCTGTTTTGCAAAGAAGAATGGGCAAGAATTTCAGTCTCTAGATGTGCAAAGCTGGTAGAGACATACCCTAAAAGACTGGCAGCTGTAATTGCAGCAAAAGGTGGTTCTACAAAGTATTGACTTAGGAGCCGAATAATTACGCACACCCCACTTTGCAGTTATTTATTTGTAAAAAATGTTTGGAATGATGTATGATTTTCATTCCACTTCTCACATGTACACCACTTTGTATTGGTCTTTCACACGAAATTCCAATAAAATTGATGCATGTTTGTGGCAGTAATGTGACAAAATGTGGAAAACTTCAAGGGGGCCGAATACTTTTGCAACCCAATGTATATACCTTTGAGTCCCTGTTCCTGGGGGAGGGGGGAGGGGATGGTATGACAGATGAATGGATGATTGGATGCATGGGTCTTCGTGTGTGTTGTGCTTCATATGTGTATGTGTGTATGTTTTGTATGTTTAGGTGTTTTAGTTTTATATATCATTAATTAAAGGTATGCGGACTATAATGCAAACTTGGGCCCAAAGCCACAGGAGCATTGCAGTGAAGTGCATCTAATAGGCTGGGCAATAAATTGAGCTGAGATCCGAAAAGGAAAAAAAAGTTAAAAGAAGGGAAGGAAGAAGGAAGGAAAAGAGGGGAAAAAAATCCTGTTATGAGTTTAAATTAAGCATTTAAATGGATTGAGAGGTTGTTAGCTGATTTATGACTAATAGATAAGACCCCTTGTTTACTCAATCCTCACACATCTGGAACTCATATTGCCACAGAGGCATCGTAAGTTCAGAGTCCACAAGTTTTAGCTACAAGCAGAGGGGATGCACTATTTGTCTAGGCTGAGAAAGAGTTTGGCATTAACTATAATCAACCTCATACCAATATAAAGCATTTTTGTCCTTATTCAAGCCTTTATGCACAGCTTTGAACCAATTTATACATTTTATCTCTGCTATCAATCTTTCTTTCAACTATTTAAATCCACCCTTCAGGGAAGTGACACAAAGACCATTTAAACTGTGGAATAAAAGTGTGCAGCAACTGGGAGATCAGATTGCGGATTGTTAATAGTGTGCCCGTGTCTGTTCATACGTTTACACAGAGTTTGTCTCTTTTAAATACCTTTGGGACATTACAAGAACGGTAAACTGAAAATCCACCTTTGCTAAGAAAAAGGCAAATCCTTCAATTCAGCTCTATACAGTGCAGGAGTTAGTGGAAAAACTACAACACTGTTCTTCCACGGGATTACTAATGGAGATTCTGATATGGGAGTGTCCAAGTTTTCTGCCAGTCAGTGGATTAGCCCAGGTGTGGAACACAAGTAACTTCTATTCTGTGCAGCTTATTACTCCTGCAGCAAATTGGGAAGCTTCTGGGCTGTCTTTACTCTACAAAGTGAGTACAGATTCCAGGCTGGCAAAGAGGTAACATTTCAGTTTAAATGAGCACTGTGGTGAAAATTGTCCTGCTCTAATATCCTTATTATCATTTATGTAATAGGGATAGCATTAAATTCTTCATAGGGCTTGAGTTAAAAAAATGCCTGCAATAGCATTTGTTTTCACCTAACAGCTGATCTCTTGTCAGAAAGCAGCTGCTGCTGACATGGCTTTCCCCTGAACTACGTAGTAATCTAAATGACATCTCCCTCTCTCCTTATAGATGCCGTTATATGCAGCTGATGAGTTTTTCTACTCACGTCTGTGTGAGCTGTCTGATTGCTGGTGATATTATATTTAGAAATAACATTTGTGAAATTGGAGGCAGATAAATAATTTAGAGCATATCAGAATCAAACCTGAAAAGTTTTGGCTGTAATGGAGAAGCAGTACCTCCGTACCACGGCTTCTACTGATAAAACTGGTATCAAAAGATTTATTTGGGTTTTAGTTGAGTTGGGCTGTACAGTTCAGGGTTCCACCTTGAAGGAACCTTCATCAGCACAACAAATCTATGGTGCAAGGCACCTGGTACAAGAGAAGAACCTACATTATCACAACAGATGTATGGTGCCAGACACCTGGTACCAGAGCAAAACCTACTTTATCACAACACATCTATGGTGCCAGGCACCTGGTGCCAGAGGAGAAAGTACCTCATAACAACAAATCTCTAGAGCCAGAGACCTGGTACCAGAGAAGAACCTACATTATCACAACAGATGTATGGTGCCAGACACCTGGTACCAGAGCAAAACCTACTTCATCACAACACATCTATGGTGCCAGGCACCTGGTGCCAGAGGAGAAAGTACCTCATAACAACAAATCTCTAGAGCCAGAGACCTGGTACCAGAGAAGAACCTACATTATCACAACAGATGTATTGTGCCAGACACCTGGTACCAGAGCAAAACCTTCATCATTACAACGGATCGATGGTGCCAGGCATTTGGAACCAGGGCCACACCGAGGCAGAGGCAAGAGAAGCTCCAGCCTCAGGACGCAGTATAGAAGGGGCGCACAAATCACTCAGCTATCATTTTACTATTGTGTTTGAAGCAGAGAGAAATAAGAAAAGGGGATACATGGCAATGACTGCAAGCCAGATAACTAGAGATTAAGACTTAGTCTAATGCTGGGAATACACAGCTCGATTCTGAGCCATTTAGATGGCTCGATAGATAATTTCCGACGTGTCCGATATCCCGCCCGATCATTTCCACGTTCGATTCTGCATGGAGGACAATGGGAAAACATAAGAAAAACGAGCGGAAGATAAGAGAATCGCCTGCAGAATCGAGCGTGGAAAACGATTGGGCGCGGAATCAAGCGGCAAAATTGAGCCGTGTATGTCCAGCATAAGAGCAATCAGTGTGTGATGGCTGGAGTGGGAGGTATGGAGGGGCGCACTTTGGTGTCTAAGCCTTGGGTGCTGGAGGACCTTGTCCCGGCTCTGACCAGAGCAGAACCAACATCATCTCAAAAAAGCTATGGTGCCAGGCACTTGGTACCAGAGAATAACATACAAAGAAATTTAGCACACAAGAATCTAGCACCACAGCAACAAAAAGTTTCACAATCTTTTATCTCGGGCAGTATCTTGAGTTTCTGTGAGAAAAGTCATCTATGGTGCCAGGCACTCAATTCTTAGGAAAACAAAATGTAAGACTCGAGGCAGCTGCCGCGAACGGCACCGCCGCCGTAGCTGCCTCCATGCGGCCATCCACCCGTCCGCCGTCTAGGACGCCGAGGACGGAACGCTCGCTCGGGCAGGGGGTCGCCTTAGCGCGCGGGCGAGCGCATAGACCGAACCTTTATGCGGGGAGAAAGCCCGTCAGCTGACCTGCTGGTCGGCTGACGTCAGAGGAGTCCCACGGCGCCCAGGATTGGCTGATGGCAGGGGGGCGTGCCAGTGGGGTCTCCTCTGCTTCTTAAGCCTCCGGGCTTCATTTGGGCATTGTCTGTTGTCGTGAATACTTGCGTGTTAGCGCTCAGACCTTAGGCTAGTTCCCTGGTGTTGATGCTAAGGATTTCAAACCTAGACTAGGATATTGCTACCTTGTTATTGTTATTTGTTTAGACTAGTTCCCGGGTGTTGATGCCAAGGACTTCACACCTAGACTAGGATATTGCTTACTGTATTGATCTCCTGTGTATGACTCTTGGCGATTACTCTGACCCTGATCCTGCTTTCTGATCCTGTACTTTCACCTATCTGCCTACCTGTTGCTGAACCTCTGCCTAATTACCAATTACTCTCTTGTCTAACGATTCTGTACCAATACGTACCTTCCTGTTGCTGAACCTCTGCCTGATTACCGATTACTCTCTTGTCTCACGATCTCGTACTGATACTTACCTCTCTGTTGCCGAACCTTGCCTGCCTGACCATTCTACTCATCAGTGGGCCCTCGCCACTGGTGAGGTGTTAGCTACACCAGCTCCTCTGGTGAAGCAGATCTGTTAGGCTGCAGTACAGCCTTAATTACCTACTCCTCAGGTAATCTGTCATTGTAGTGTTACTGTATCCCTTAGCCTGCAGTACATTCTGAATCACCCGCTCCTCGGGAGATTCAGCCTCTTCAGTTTTGTTCTCCAGCTTGCTGGAGCTTGTACGCTAGTGCATGATCAGTGTACTGTTATTACCTCACCAGCCCCTCTGGTGAGGTCTCATTGCTATTAAAGTTACGGTTGCACCAACTCACTACACACTCTGCTCTTTGTCTGCTATACTGGTATTATTGGTGATTCTTTTTCTTCATTTTTATTCCACATTTTGGATTTATAAAAGAATAAATGTGAAAAAAATTAAGTCTGCATAAAGCAAATTATTATTATTATTATTACGGTATACATTTTTATAGCGCTTACAGTTTTTCCTGCAACACTTTATAGAGTACATCAAATAATTCAAAGCACTAACTGTCCCACGGTGAGTGTGTATTTTATCTTCCTAGGTCTCAAGGTCTCAAGGGGCTTAATGTACATTTCAAAAGATCCGTTTCAGGTTCCATTCTGCTGCCCATGAATATTAGAGGGTGATTAATCTTATGGATATGATATAAATGATATGACCACCTTTATGTGATTTCGCTTTGTGCTTTAGCAAGTAGGGAAATGAAAGCTCTGGAATGACATTTTATTTGTTGCAATAAAGAGGTGATTTTTTTTTTACTGTATGTACCAGCTCCCTCCAACCTCCCCTCCCCCCACCCCATTACATGACCAGTAAAGGTTTTAATGCATGTTAATGAAAGTGAATACGTTTATTTTCAGGGAAAAGGTGGGAGTGACACAAGCACAGCTGCTCCATGTAGTTCAAAAATGACCAGGTAGCAAGCTATCTATGTCCCTACGCTGCCCATCTTCACCCCATTCCCCATGCTGGTCATGTCTTTATCCTCTAATTGTCTCCAGCAGGAGGGAAGTTAAATGATGGCTTGGCCAGTGGCCATATTCCCCCCCCCCCCCCATATCTTGTTTCGGAGGGGTGATAAATGGCAGCTCTGACAGGCCTCCTCTTCCATACAGTGTGGCTTGCCCACATGGTTATGATATCTATAAAGAGTCAATTTCATTTATGACACTAATGGTGCCAGACAGCTAGATCATAGATCGCGCTCGGGTTGTAAGGTCATGAAGTGAATTGGTGGCTTTCTCCACAGGTACAGGGCCGGTTCAAGTAGCAATTGGGTCCTAGGGCAAAATTAGCTTGGGGGCCCCCAAAAGACACCCCTGACAAAAGAGTGTCATTAGGGTCCCTTTGTTGCAGCCTGAGCTGGCTGCTGACCCTCCCCAAATCACTTTCCAACTTAACTGTGCTCCCTAGGACCTCTGCAGTGTCTATGTCAGTATAGTGTCTCACCTGCCCACCAGCACAAATGAGACGCTACTCTGCCAAATACTCTGCAGAGTTCCTGGGGAGCAACAGTTAAGATGGGGTAGGAAATCTTGGGGGCCCCTACAGGCTCTGGGGCCCTGGGGCAATTGCCCATTTTTTCCTATAGTAGCTTCGGCCCTGCACAGGTAGACCATTGGACCTAAGTGCAACAAAGTGCATGAATTATGTGACTACCACTTCCAGATTAAAATACAGGCAGAGAGCTCCTTATATATGATAATCTGTCAATATCTTCTGTGGTATCAATGGGTTATTCAATTACGCACCGGTAATTATTTACCGAAGGTTGAAAAAAGGCATCCATCTATCAAGTTCTACCACCGTCTGAGCCTCACCGTCATGTACCTCAATCTAAAATAAAGGGAATCCACAGGGAAAGAAAGTATCTCTCTGACTGTACCAAAGAGCATCTTCGCACATCTAGCAGTTATAGAATAAGCAACCTTTTTAATAAAAATATAGAATTTGCCATGACTACTTCCTTTGGTAACATATTTCAGATCTAAACCACTTTTCTGTGAATAACCCCTTTCTAAACAGGTGATACTCTGGAGAGCGTATAATCTCACTTTAGACACTCAACTCATTTACCAACTGCCACACTAAAACCTCATACACAGCTTTCTCTTAATGTGGTTGACTCATAAAGATTTTTTGTTAAATCATCTCACCTTACTTATCTCACCATTTATCTCTCCTTAAAGGAAAAGTACAAGCTATTTTAAAATAAAAAAATCTACTTATCCCAGGCTTCCTCCAGCCCCTGGCAGCCACCCTGTGCCCTCGCCGCAGCTCCACATCCAGACGGTGGCCCCGGGTCCCCTCCGGTGCAGATGCTGACCTTGCCAGGTCGCAGAACTACTGTTCCTGCACAGTACTCTCCAGATGACTTCAGCACAACTGTGAGCGGCGCTCGTGTAGGCACAGTAGATGCCAACCTGGCAAGATCGGCATGTGCACTGGAGGGGACCCCGAGCCACCGGCTGGATGTGGAGCTGTGGTGAGGGCACAGGACGGCTGCCAGGGGTTGGTGGAAGCCCCGGGTAAGTGGATATTTTTTTAAACTAGCTTGCATCTTTCCTTTAAATAACTTGATTCAAGATTTATATTTCCTTATCTAACTTAAGTCATGATTTCTCCCTCTTCTACTGACTTTAACTCATGGTTTATCTTTCCTTATCTGTCAATATATACCATACACTGTGTTCTACTACGCCACAGAAATAACAAATATAAATAATATTACCATTTAGAGCTTCCATTAAATCTCAAAACAGGCCATTTCTTCATGGCATAGATTCCACCAGATCTTGGTGTTGTAAATGTGGGACCATACTGACATTATTACTCCATATAACTTCTGCAGATTCAACAATGGCACATTCATGCTACGAGTCTCCCATTCCATCACTTCCCCTTTCCCCTTCCCAAACCACTACATTTATGTTGACATAAGAGGGGTTGGATCCATGGATTCGAACAATTGGCGTCAAATTCTGACCCTACCATCTGTGTGCCTTGGCAGATATTCACTAAACCGGGCTACGTTTTCCAGTCTTCAGCTGTCCAATATTGATGAGCCTGTGTAGCCTCAGCTTTCTGTCCTTGGCAGACAGGAGTGGAACTCTGCATGCTGCGACGTTCTTTGCATCCTGTGATGTCTTTATGCTCACCACAGTTGTAAAGCATTCATACATTTTCTCTTTTCTAGGTGCTAGATTCATTATTAGTAATGCGTTGCAACAGTTGCAACCTGTTCTTCTGTGCGCTAATAAATTAGTGTGACTTAAAGAGACTCTGACTGTAACAAAATTTTCAGCCTTATTTCTTCTATCCTAAAATTTCCTATACCTGTTCTAATGTAGTCTGTCTTACTGCAGCCTTTCCTAGTTGCACAGTGGCTGTATTATCTCTTGTTATATAATCTAATCTTCTTTCCTTTGTCAGCTCAGGCAGGAATGTGCTGCTCAGCTGTGATAGGTAGAAGTTATACACACCCTTTCTACACACCCTCCAGGCTCTGTATGAGCCACAGACTGAGCTTCTCTCAGCCTATCATATGCTGGTTAGCAGCCATGTTTTTTGTTTGTAAACACTGCTTAAAACTGGCAATTACAAGCCAGGACTGCAGCAGGGAGTGGCAGAAACAGCAAAGAGAGGCCCAGGAGAACATAATGAATAGAATGGTATGCTTTTTATTGTAAGAAATTTAGAGTACAGATTCTCTTTAATGATACCTTGTGACACACTACATGCACTAGTAGCAGCATAGTGTGTGTTACCTAGTAACAGCCGATACTTTCAATAGCTGTGCAGTAGTAACGTATTGTTATTTAACGTAGTACCGGCCACACTAGTGAAGTATTGCGGTAGAGATACGCCACTACCGCATAGCTATTAAAAGTATCGTCCAGTACCACATAAATTAACGTAGTAGCGGCCGCAAAAGTGAACTATCGCGGTAGTGATACATCAATACGCGCCCAGCTATTGAAAGTATTGGCTGTTACTAGGTGAGGCCCCGTTTCCCCTTGTGCACGGCATGCGTCTTGCGAGACGCGATGCCGGCACAGCTGTTACGTGTTTCGCAGCTGAATCCCTCTAGCCGCGCTATGCATGGCTATGGGATTCGGACGGTGACAAGAGCATTTATGTTGCAGGGCCTCCGATTTTTTTCCCCGGCCACAAATTCGGACGCTCTGCATAGACTTCTATAGGCTGCCAAATTCCATCCGAATTTGTGGCCAGGGAATCGGCCCGTTTTTGCACAAATGGAAATCTAGCCTAACGCACACTATGCTGCCATTAGCATGCCTAGTGTGCCTCAATGATCATTAAATCCCGCTAATTTATTGGCGCACGGAAGAACAGGTAACTTGCACTGTTGCAACGCGTTACTACTAATGGTGAATCTAGCCCCTAGTGTGTAACTGAAGCTCTTGACCCATAGCTGTATGATTTTATGGTAGATAAGATGGCTAGAACCCAGCAGATGTGTAGGCATCCCTTCTAAAGTGTTTACTGCAGGGGGGTTTCTAGGTTCCTGTGAGATCTTGGGCACCCCTGGGCACCAAGAGGTAATGAGTGTGCACCGCGCAAAAAAATGGCCATGGTCATGCTGCGTAAAGTGGGCGTGGTCAAAGGTGGGGCCAAATGTGCATGAACATAGCAGTGGCGTAACTTAAACATATCCAATAGGCAGCATTTCACATATATAAGCACCTCACCTGGCTTCTGTCTTGTCTTCGCTGGCTGGTATAGGTTAGATAGGTAGCTACCCCCAGCGTAGGTTAGATAGGTAGGTTCCCCCACCGTAGGTTAAATAGGTAGCTGCCCCCAGTGTAGGTTAGATAGGTAGCTTCCTACAGTTTAGGTTAGATAGGTAGCTTCCCCCAGCGTAGATTAGATAGGTAGCTGCCCCTATCATAGGTTAGATCGGTAGCTGTCCCCAGCGTAGGTTAGATAGGTAGCTGTCCCCAGTGTAGATTAGATAGGTAGCTTCCCCCAGTTTAGGTTAGATAGGCAGCTTCCCCCAGTATAGCTTAGATAGGCAGCTTTCCCTAGTATAGATTAGATAGGCAGTTTCCCCCAGTATAGATTAGATAGGTAGCTTCACCCAATATAGATTAGATAGGCAGCTGTCCCCAGTATAGATAAGATAGGCAGCTGTCCCCAGTATAGATTAGATAGGCTAGGCAGCTTTCCCCAGTATAGATTAGATAGGCAGCTTCCCAACAGTATAGATTAAATAGGCAGCTGTCCCCAATCCCCATTATAGATTAGATAGGCAGCTTCCCCCAGTATAGATTAGATAGGTAGCTTCCCCCAGGGAGGCGGAAGTAAGTAGGAGGGGGCACTGGGCGGAGCAGCGGGCAGTTACAAACTCACCTCCGATCGCCAAACAAACACAGCCTCCAGCTCCTTCCGACTTTCTCCTTCGGTGTAGCTCGCATTGGTAACAGCGCCCCCTGTGCGTCATCACAGGGCCCTGTGGCACAGGTAGATACATTGGCCCTGTGGCACAGGTAGAAGCAGAGTACCCCTCAGGCCGCACTAGGAGGCCCCTCCTTTCCACAGATGACACATTCCAATTTGCAAGGGCAGAAAACTGCCATGGCAGTTTTTCAGAAAGAGGGTGTGGCTTACTAACAAAAGCTGGATTTTCTGGCACAAGTGGTCAGTTTTCAGGTGTTTTTTTTCTTGCTACCCTATTACAACTTTTCTGCCTGTGCTGATTTGTGAATTTTATATTTAAACCAGAGGTCCACTTTAATAATGATGTAGGAGAATTTTGTACATCAGAACGATACTTTACACTGAACTATCTGCAAGCTGGGCTATAATGAACAGCATTGCCATTGATGATGAACTGAATGGTTATTCATCTGTATCCATACAGCGAGATATTATACCCAGGTTGCTTTATGAGACATAATAGAAAACCGTTAATACAAAAAGTAGCCCAGTGTTAATTTTAGAATCAGCTAACCTGTCAGCCGAGGCCTACCTGTAATTGTATTAGCCGTATGAAAGCCCAGGACATGTTACTCTCATAAAGTTCACAATGTACTATTAATCAAAACATGCTATGCATTCCCATGAATAATAAATCTCCTCTGTTGTGGGTTATGAAATGAATAACGCTGTAATGTTCATAACACCAAAGCTTATCTTTTAATTATCACTGTCACCCACCTCCCCTTCCAGTCTCTGTGCACAATATGTGGTGATATGCATCTTTTATTGCCTCATATTAAATATTAGCTACATATGCATCCAGTCGGGGGAAATCATATTTCTAAAGCATTCTCCTTGTACAATCTCAGATAATAATCATATAGGTGTCAAAGATAGGCAAAATATTCTCATTGCCAAAGATAAGGCTTGGCGGGCTATAAGTGTGGATCTGATAGCAGATTGACATTTTACCGATCTCCAGTGGCTACAATGTCAAGACACGGAGCATTAATATCATGTTTTTCTCCTGGCGGACTCAAAGCACCAGCCACTAGGACACACCCTATAGGCAGTAGCAGTGTTAGGGAGTCTTGCCCAAGATCTCCTTGCTGAATAGGTCCTAGCTTACTGAACAGGAAGAGCCAAGAATCAAACTCTGGTCTCCTGTGTCAGAGGCAGAACCCTTAAAGTGACACTGAAGCGAGAAAAAAATTATGATATAATGAATTGCATGTGTAGTACAGGTAATTCATAGAACCTTTGTAGCAAAGAAAAGTGTCTGATATTTTTATTTTCAGTTATATAGCTTTTTTTAAAAAAAAAAAAAAAAACATTGCATCATTCTCTCATATTTGCAGTTTACAGACCACACTCTGGGCTCGATTCACAAAAGGGTGCTAACTCAGTTAGCACGGCTAAAAGATTTGGGTGTGCTAACTAGGGTGCTAAGCAGTTAGCACGCCCAAAGCTTTTATTGATCGCACGCAAATTTCAGCACTGCGCGGTGCCCCTAAAACGTTGCACTGGGTGCGCCCGAAACGTCGCACAGTGCGATGGTTTAGGGGCACTTGGTGCAATGTTTCACGCGCAACGCTAAACTTCTAAAAGTCTCTTTAGGCGTGCTAAGGGGCTTTTAACAGGCATGCTAACACTTAGCATCCTTTTGTGAATCAAGCCCTCTGTATCTTAAACTATGAAACAGAGCAGGAAAGTTCAAAGGGTCATTAGCTCTGCAGTAAAACCTTAAACAAACAAGAAACAGCGATAGACAGGTTGAGATACGTGCATCAGAAAAGAGCACTGCTCTCTGACTAAAGTAGTCAGAGAGCTCAGAGAAGCTCTTTTGCATAGATAACAACTGAAGTTTCTTAACTCTGCCTGAACCAGAAACAATATTAGAATCATATATGTGCTGCTAATGTTCTATAGAGATGGCCCGAACCTCTGATTTTTGGTTCACGAACTGGGTTCGCGAACCTCCCGCGAAAGTTCGGTTCGCGCGAACTTTCGCGAACCGCAATAGACTTCAATGGGGAGGTGAACTTTGAAAACTAGAAACATTTATGCTGGCCACAAAAGCGATGGAAAAGATGTTTCAAGGGGTCTAACACCTGGAGGGGGGGCATGGCGAAGTGGGATAGACACCAAAAGTCCCGGGGAAAAATCCGGATTGGACGCAAAGCAGCGTTTTAAGGGCAGAAATCACATTGAATGCTAAATTGCAGGCCTAAAGTGCTTTAAAACATCTTGCATGTGTATACATCAATCAGGGAGTGTAATTAGAGTACTGCTTCACACTGACACACCAAACTCACTGTGTAAAGCACTGCAAATAGCTGTTTGCATAGTGACGGCCCTGCTGGACTGGTGCGCACCATGGTGAAAGTGCAGGCCGTGGCGGTTTTCAAGCCCATATGGTCGCAGGGCTATGGTAGCTCAATGATAGAACAACAGTGACTGTCCAGCTGATCAAATTTGGTCTGTCCACAATGAAGCAACAACCTTATTATCTTTGGTGTGCCACCCCCCGAGACACTCATATAGCCGGCGGTCATTGCTTCATTGTGATACGCAAGCCCCTTCCCGGCAAGGTAATGATCACAAAGGGGAATGGGCACATGTACATGCCTTTTGTTTTGTTGTTGCAGCCGTAGTGCAGTCCAAAAATTAGGCAGGCATGTACACGCACCAGAAAAATTATTATAGCGGCTGCTGCTAGCAGCAGCCTTAAAGGGAAGGTTCAGGGAGGGAGGTAAAAAAATAAAAATCAATATCCACTTACCTGGGGCAGGCAGGAGGTGCCCTCGCCGCCACTCCGCAGGCTCCCGGTGGTCTCCGGTGGCCGACCCGACCTGGCCAGGCTGGCTGCCAGGTCGGGCTCTGCTGCGTTCCATGGCCTGGCACTTCTGCGTCCCACGCGGGCGCGCAGACGTCATCGGACGTCCGCCGGGCTGTACTGTGCATGCGCAGAACTACTGCGTTCTCTGAACGTGATTTCCTGATCGCCGATCACCGGAGGCGGTCGAAGAGGGTAGGGGGATGCCGCTGCACAGCGGCTATCATGTAGCGAGCCCTAGGCTCGCTACATGATTTAAAAAAAAATAAAATAAACGGCTGCGCTGCCCCCTAGCGGTTTTTAATAGACCGCCAGGGAGGTTAAGTATATATTTTTTTATTTGACTGAAAAGCGAAAAAAAACAACAAAAAACATATAGCTCTCTCCGCTGCCCCCTTCCCAATTGAACCCTTGTTTCACTATGCAGGTGTCAGGGAAGAATCCAGAGCTAGTAAGTAAGGGTTTGGTTGCAACCAGCAATTCTCCCCATCCCACTCTATAAGGGCCAGGCTTCTGTCCGGCTTCCAGCACCATTTTGTTCGGCGGGGTCATTTTCGGGCTTTCGCCTGTCGCAATCCACATTAAAGGGACCCTGAGCAGTGCCTTAAATTAAAAGATTACACTTACCTGGGGCTTCCTCCAGCCCACTGTAGGCGGCGAGGTCCCCCGGCGTCCTCCTGGCTCCTCTCCGTGTGCCTCCGCTGCCTCCTGTTACCGGCGACACCCGTGCTGGGTGTCAGGTCGGCTCTTCCTGGTTCCTGATGCATGATGTCATCACGCCGGCCGCTTCGCGTCATCACGGCGGCCAGCCGCATGCACAGACCTGTCACGCTGGCCGCCGTAATGACGCGAAGCGGCCGGGATTGACACCATGTGTCAGGAACCAGGAAAAGCCGACCCGACACCCGGCCTGGGTGTCGCCGGTAATGGGGGCTGGCGGAGGCACACGGAGAGGAGCCAGGAGGACGCCGGGGGACCTCGCCGCCTACAGTGGGCTGGAGGAAGCGCCAGGTAAGTGTAATCTTTTAATTTAAGGCACTGCTCAGGGTTCCTTTAACAGTGGTATTCGACCCTGAACACCACATGTAGCATCCATGGTCACCTGGAACGACAGGGAAAATCGAACACCACGTTCATGCAAACGCCGGTAAAATCCCAGAGAATCAGCAGGACAGCCAGGAAACTGGTATTGCTTAAGGGAAATAAATAAGGCTTCTTTCATATACTTCTCCCTTCAGTTGTCCTTTAAGTCTATACATTTTAGGAGGTAATTGGCCAGTGGCCACAGCCTACGCTCCTATTCCCTCACTTGGGACTCCAACTATGCCCTTTTTTCTCTGACTTTATCTGCAGAAGTCTTTCACATGAAAAGTTAACACTTGAGAACTTTTCTTACTAATCCATTAGATGGTATTTTTAGATCTATGCCTGGAGATGGGTTTTAATAGATTTCAGACAGAATGTGACGGAGACAGAGCAGATCAGAGCCCTCACACTTATGCACGTCCGTCTGACTTCTGACGATGGTTTGCAGTTGTGGAGCTTCTGTTATAGCCAGATTATTTATTACAGTATCACAACTTTTTATGGGTATGTTGTATTACGCTGCCCTTTTTCAGAACATTGTGAAAAACAACCTAGCAAATCAGGGTATTGCTTATCATTTTAACCGCTTCCAGACTACGGTAATTGAAATTGATGCCCTGTTTGTGGCTGGTTATTCCGGTCAGGGCGTAGATTTATATTACCGTGCCGTGCGAACCCGCCGCTCCTGCCGATCTCTCCTTTGCCATAGGCCCCTCGCTCTGCCGTCACTATGACGGCAGAGCTCTGTGAGCCGGTCAGGAGCCGATTTCATTGGCTCCTGCCCCTGTGATTATTGTGAGTCAATCCCATTGGCTCAGATTGATAACACAGCCAGGAGCCAATGAAATCGTCTCCTGATTGGCTCAACGAGCTCTGCCGCCCGACGGCAGAGAGGGGGCATGCGGCGATGGGTGAGCGGCATGACCGGCAAAAGTAGTGGGTCCGTGTTATGATTCGTCAGTAACCCCGTATTTTTTGGGGGGGCCTGTAACAGCAGTCCTTGGTTTTTAAGGGGCCAGAGACTGCTGGTACGCAAGTGGTTAAGGTATTTTTTATTTACGGTATATAAGGCAAGGTATAATACTGATGTTATAAATTCCCAATCATAGTTTTATTCTGCCTTGTTCCGGAACGTAAGCTGTAAAACAAAACACAGGGCAACAGGAAACTACAAATACCACATTATTCACAGCTTATCTTCTGCTATCGTTTCGATTCGGCTAACCTGAAATCACTAACAATAGTTGTTTGTGATGTTAAGATTTGACGCAGCCAAGATGTGATGTGGTTCAGGGTAAATCCTCTTCAATATGTGATGAATATTTAATGCGGGCCTGTATTGTTTTTGTTCGCCGCAGCATCACATATTGGCTTCAGATGCATGTTACCTTTTTATGATAGTGTGGATTGGTGAAACTAGAACTGTCACTGGATACCAAACGTAATGCTGTGTGGTAAGGTGATAGGGAAGGCTAGATAGCTGTGTTTGCTTTTTCCCATTATAAAGATTTTAGTTTATTTTTTTATGTAACACCCAGTTCCTTTTCATCCTACAGAGGAGAGCTTGTCAGGTCACTTCATGTTAAAGGGTACCTGAAGTGACACGTAACATGATGAGATAAACATGTGTATGTGCAGTCCCAATCCTATTTAGAGCTAGGCTGCATTCCTTTTTTCTTTTCCTCTCAATGTAAAGAGTTAAAAATTCAGGGCTCTAAATGACATTTCCTCTTTAGTCAGACTTCAGTTGGAACTGTTTAACTCTCACTGATAAGTAATTAAAATTCATAAAACTCCTGTGTGGCTAAGCAAAAACATTTGTGAGAACAGGGGACAGATACAAAGTTCAAATTGTTCACGACTTACCTGTATGGAAGCTGAATAAACATTATCATTTGCCTAAGACAGTTAAGCGTTTAGACTTAGATTTTTAATCCATTAAATCAAATTAAGACTATGTGAGTCCAGGAAAGTCCTATTTTGGATTAGGACTGTAAATGCAATTGTTTAGCTCACCAGTTTATTTTTACTCTAAATTTGCTTTCACAGGTAGTTTGATACTGGGCCAATGGTGAAAGGCCTAGAATTTTACCTTGCATAGGGAGCCATGTGACACTGAAGTTGGGTCCCAAAATAGTTAGATTCTAGACAGGGCTCTGGTTTCTTGGGCCTATAAGTATTTGCTAGCTTTTTGCAGCATTTTCTGCTCAACAATGAGCTCTTCTGCATTCTAACCTGTTCCTGTTGGGCAGAGCATTTTGCACATGCACGGTACAGTTCTTTTGAGAACGGCGCAAGTGTAGAACTTTCCTAGTGATGGGAGCACAATAGAGAAGGCGTGCAGTCAGGGCAGTACAGGCACAATAGCCAGCGACTGAAGCTCCAGTCAGAAAGGGACATTTATCATGAGTTTTTGAAACAAAATATTGGTAGAATCTTAGAAATCCATGCAGAACGGTCTCAGTCATCTTAAGATTTCATTAAATTCTAAAACTGTTGTAAAATCGGAGGTGTTTCTCAGACAGTGCAGTGTGTGAAGGGAATGGCTGTTGCTCAGGTAACCAAATCATCTGCTGTATTGACACCAGCAGTCTCTGGCTGAATTAAGCAAGGGGGAGGAGACCATCACAAATCTTGCTTAGCCTGCACTGCTGCTCAATCTGTAGAACTGCTATTAAGCACTTCTTAATCTGCATCAGTTTAGGAATGGATTTGCACTTTTCTTAACTGTAGTTCTCTAGAAATCTGCGCTAAACTGTAGGATCACATATCACGTAGGATTTAAGAAGTTTCTTATATTCATGCAGAACAGTTCCTCTGCTGATTAGAATAGTTTAAGAAGAAAAAACTGTCGGTAATGCTTTGATAAATCTGGCCCACAGACCTTTCTGAGTGAACATTGGCAAAATGGAGGGGTCTCAGAGGACACCAAGCGACCTAAAAGACTATGGCCTCGATTCATAAAAGTGCCTGCGAGCGGGGAAAGTCGAGCGGGGAAACACCGCTGTCGGTATTTCCGCCTTCAGGGAGGTAATTCATAAAAATTTAGCTAGTTGTGACAGGCGTGCAGAGATACTCCGCTGTAGGCAGGCGTTAGGCTGTCCTACGCATGCGGAAACAGGAGAAGCAGGCGGAATCCCTCCGTGCGGTGTTCTCTCTGCAGCTGCTTGGGAGGTCTGTCCCATTCACTGCAACGGATTCCGCACGCTTCTCGCCACATCAGAGGTAGCGGTAATACCCGTCCGCATACCGCTACCTCTAATCTTTATGAATTGACATTTGTTACTTTTGCTGTGATAATCACCGCGCAAGGCGGTGATTGATCACTCTGCTCGTGGATGTCGGCTTTTCATGCGGAAAAAGCCTTTATGAATACAGATTTGGCTGTGTGGTCGGTAAAGTGAGCAGTTTTCAGCATTTCCTCATGCGGAAATGCTTTATGAATCGAGGCCTATGTGGTGCTGGAAAAACATAAATAAAGGCGTACAGGTTGCTGAATTCCCCTAAGCAATGCATCATTGTGGCCAAGCCCATGCTTTTGTATTGGACAAAATAAGAGGCTGTGAAAGGCTTATTTGATAAAGGGATCATTGAAGCCCAAAACAGACTAGGGGAATCGCAACACAAATTTTAGTTGTATAGGAGTCTGTAATGTGGACCTATATTTACAACTTGCTATATAGCATAGTACAATAGCATGGATATTTGCAAAAAGGGGCTCTGCTAGAAATCATGGGGCCCCAAAGCAAAATTTTGGTTGCCCCCCCAGGTGAAAAAATTGCTCCTTTGTGCCACTTCCACAGCACCAGTTTTAGGTAGCCAGTGGTGTCCCCAAGTATTGGTAGCCAGAGATAGCCTCACAGTATTAGATAGCTTAAGGTACCCCCAGTATACGTAGCCAAAATTTGCCCCCCAGTATAGGTAGCCAGAGGCACCAACTATATTAGGTAGCCCCCTATTATGGGGAGTCAGAGGTACCTCTAGTATTAAGTAGCTTCCCACAGTATATGTAGCCAAAAGGGACCCCTAGTATAAGAACCAGTATCAGTAGTTGGTCGCTAGAGGCCCCATAAGTATAGATACCTCACAAGAAAAGGTAGCCAGAGGGGCTCCCAAGTATTAGGTAGCACTCCCCAGTATAGATAGCCAGAGGTTGCCTGCCAGTATTGGTAGCCAGAGGTAGCTTCATAGTTTTGCTAGCCAGATGTGACCAGCAGTATAGGTAGACAGAAAAGTCTCCCTCCATGCATAGTGCCCCCCACCAAGTATAGATACTGTAGTCCCCTAGTATAGGTAGCAAGATGTGACACCCTTCCCTTCATGCAAAGTAGTGCGTGCTGAGCATAGGAGAGAACATTGGAGTAGAGCCCTCTGTATATTTGTATTTAATATGTATATTTATATAGCATTGGTGTCTTCTGCGTATTATGCTTTATAGAGTATGTAGTCTTGTCACTGACTGTCCCTCAGAGGGGCTCACAATCTAACCCCTGCCATATGTCCAATTGTCCACTTTAGTCTATAGTCCAATTTTAGGGGGAAGCCAGTTCACCTGTATGTATGTTTTTGGAATGTGTGAGGAAACCGGGGTGCCCAGAGCAAACCCACGCAGACACAGAGAGAACATACAAACTTCATGGAGACTCCAATGTTCTGGCTGGGATTTGAACCAGGGACCCAGATCTTCAAGACAAAAGTGCTTTCCAGTAAGCCACTGTGCATGGGTAATGTATCAATAAAGAAAATAATGTATGTGCTCTATGCACCCAGTTATTGTTGGGCTTGTAGTCAGTGCATAATGTAACCACCATTATATATGAAGATATATCATTTTTGTTTTTGTTCCTCCTGTTGCTTTGATTTGACACACACTTTTAGTAGCAGTACAACCTAATTGTTTCTAAATGCATTCCCATAGCAGAATATACTCAGTTGTGTTTAGGAATGAATTACTATTTAATAAAACACAAAACTTGCCATAATAGATTGACTATGACAAGCACAAGTACGCCCTGAATCCATCAAACCTACCCCCTGATGTACACCTACCCCACTGTGTGGCACACTGACATTTCAAGGCAGGAGCGAGAAGTTTATTCAAAATTTTAATTGCCAAACTCTCCGATGTAATTCCAAAGAAGTTTTTATCAGACAGGCACTGTTGAAGTTCCACTCCATGCACAAATGTTTCCTAGATCTGTGTACAGTAAAGCTGTCCAAGAATAGCAGAATTTTCAGCGGAGATAAAATGTCATGATATATCAATTATTTCACCATCAATAAACCAATCTGTTGCAGTAGAAGAATTGTTGGAGGCGCCCAAAAAGAGTAGTGTGTATATCTCAAGGTAAAGTAAATGTATATAAAATCTAAAGTAAGAAGGTTGAGCCTACCTTCCATTTGCACCCTCCTCTTCCATAGGCAACAACCCTTCTTTCATGCCCAGCCGCCCCCCCCCCCCCCCCCCTTGGGCAGTAGCCAGCCTAGGCCAGGGTCTTTGTGTCCTTTACCAAAATCCCACCCTGAGTGGCCTTTCCAGTTATCCAGCCCTGGTAATACCAATTTCATTACAGGAAAAAGTTTTTACTGAGCTTTCTGGGCAATTTTAGGCATTTATGCCTTGCTGTAGACTGTAACGGAGGTTGGAGTACTGTAGGGCTATATAGTATAGAGAGTGTTGTGATCATGTCTGTCTAAATGTATACAGTATTTATTCTAGTCAGTGCCCCCTATTAAACACAAACTCATGGGGGAGAAATTCAGTAGAGCACTGCATGCAATAAGGGAATGCATGCTTCATAATAACTGGCAGCACTCTTAATTGGTGCATACTAATGTCTCCAAGGGGCAGATAATCAGCAGACACATGAAACAACACACATCTCTCTGATATACACACATCATTTATTGCATGGCAGCATCCTTTCAAACTCCTGACAGCTCTAAATGAAGAGGTTCCAGTCCGAATAGTTAAAAAGAAATCAAGACAAAAGACAAAAAAGAGGCTTAGTTACAACAAAACATCACAGTGTGCCATCTCCATGGGCAATGTTCACAGTGAATAATCCTGCAGAGGGCTCCACACTGTTGGTTTTCCGTCTCTTTAAACTGCCTATTGAAATTCATTAGAAACTATACCCTAGGCATAGTAGAAGTCCTCTGCAATTTTAAGCTGGAGTATCTGAACCATTCCTCTCTGCTTTCATCAAGTCTTCCTTGTTACCCTGAATGTCTGTAATGTATGCAATAAGAATGATGCAAGAGTTCATAAAGAAAATACTGTTAGGAAAATCTGGTACCTTTCAGAGAAAGATGAGAGCACAGAGAGGGACATTTATCAAGAGTGTCTGAGACAAAATAATAGTATGTTTTTAGAAATCCGTGCAGAACTGTCTCAGATATATTAAGAATAACTAAATAGTGCAGATTCCTTCTTAAACTGTTAGAAATAGGAGAAATTAGGAAGGTCTCTCAGACAGTGCAGAGTGTGAGGGAAATTGCTGTTGTTGAGGTACATCTGCTGTATTGCATCTGCAGTGCATCTGCTGTATTGCATCAATGTCCAGCACTGGAAGGAGCAAGCACAGAACAGCCACACAGGACTCAGCAGGCGGAGGTGCCCTTCACAAATCATGTCTAGCCTGCCCTGCTGCATCTGTAGAACTGCTATTAAGCACATCTTAATCTGCAGCGGTTTAGGAATGGATTTGCACATTTCTTAACTGTAGTGCAGCTCTAGAAATCCACGCTAAACTGCCGCTATTAGGTAGGATTTGAGACGTTTCTTATTATCATGCAGAACAGTTCCCCTGCTGGTTAGAACAGTTTAAGAAGAAATAAAACAGTCAGTAATGCTTTGATAAATCTGGCCCAGAGACCCTACCCAAATCCTCCTCGAGCACACCGCTGCTGCCTCCCATCCATGTATGAGCACATCTGCATTCTGCACTGCACAGGTGCTTGTACAGACCACTCATGCCCAGTAGGATGAATTCACTCATGCACGGAGGCTGAGCGGCTTTGTTCTACTGGGCATGCGCAGACTGTACTTGCACACTCTTGGTACAGATGCACTTGTACATGGATAGAAGCATACCCATGAGAGTATATTCAACAAGCCCTTGTCGAGTATGTTCAGGGGGACCCAGTTGGGCACCGTGAGGTCTCAGGACTATCCAGAGGCTTTCTACTACTAGCAGTGGCGTAGCAATAGGGGATGCAGAGGTGCAACCAGACCAGGGCCCTTGGGCCAGTGGCCCTCCCTCATTACCAGTATTAGCTCTTTCTTGGTCTTGTCCTGGTAATGATCACTTCTAAGGAAGCTTTGAATAGTGGTAATCATTAACAAACTGTCCCCCATCCTCTGCTTGCACCTTTAATACTGCGATACATCCTTGGCAGGCTTCGGAGCGCAATATGAATTGTTATGTATAGAGTGCTTGGGACGGCACAATGT
Organism: Hyperolius riggenbachi; assembly: GCF_040937935.1. Lineage (NCBI taxonomy): Eukaryota > Metazoa > Chordata > Amphibia > Anura > Hyperoliidae > Hyperolius > Hyperolius riggenbachi. The sequence goes on along the minus strand of NC_090646.1, from coordinate 107,639,114 downwards.
AAAATTTGCACTGGGGCACATAGCTCTTTAGCTACTCCACTGATTACTAGGGTCAGAGCCAAGACAAGGTCCTCCAGCACCCAAGGATGAGACACTAATGTGTACCCCTCCATCCCTCCCATCCCAGCCGTCACGCACTGATTGCTGTTAGACTGACAAGGCAACCCAGGGCCCCCAATCCCCCCAACACCTTAATCTCTAGTTATCTGGCTTGCAGTCACTGCCATGTGTCCCCTTTCCTTATCTCTCTCTACTTTAAACACAATAGGGGAATGATAGCTGAGTGAGTGGTGCGCCCCCTCCTACACTGCGCCCTGAGGCTGGATCCTCTTTCGCCTCTGCCGCGGCCCGGCCCTGACTAGGGTAAGTATCTAATTTGAATAAATTAAAAATTGCTCCAGGTACACATTAAAATGAGAGGATCCGCACAGGTGCGAGAGAAGAAGCACTTGCCCAACAATTACCTGCTCAGACCTCCAGCTTTCATGCTATCCCAAGATTCTGTCTGATGACTCTTGTTCTTCCCTAATAAGCTGTCTATTGCTGTGTGTAGTTATATAAGCAGTAACTCTCCTGATGGTAACTGCTTAATGTCAGCACTATATGTACACATTCTGTTCTATATTTCATTTATATTTTAATACCAAAAGATTTTGTCTTCACTAAATGGAATGCTATGAAGACAACACATAAATAATGTACCAAGGAGCCTTATTTGTTCCTCTTGTGGACCATACAGCAGATGGTTTGGGGGCCGCATTGGTTAGTACTAATAGGCGGCATGTTATGTTGGACACCAGGGATTTGTGTACTGTGTTTGTTGGAAATACTGCTCAAGCTGTAATACTCTATTGCCTGCCATGTTTGAATTATCAGGCAGCTGCATTCCCAGAAATAAACACAGATGAATCCACCCTGTTTGTGTTTACAGAGAAGAGCCTGTCTAATTTCCCCTCAGCTGCAAGTAATCACAATTGTAATTTGAGCTGTATCAGCACAGGAATCCCAGCAGCCTTAGCTCATTTGTAAATACAGGATGTTAACCCTTTGTCTGCTTCCATGAAAGCAGGAAGTAGACACACTGCAGATTTATTGCAGTAGTTCTTTGGGCTGCAATAAATAAATGTTTTTATGTAAAGGTTATTATGATGTTGCTTATCCTTTAGAGCAGAGAGGAAGCTTTGAGTCCTCTTGAAAGAAACACTATTCATGGCCAGGAAAACGTTTGTACAACATGCAATGGCTCTGCCTCTCCGAGTCAATGGTTACAAAATATAAATAATGTCTAGCCATTCCACAAGCTAATATACACACACAGCGGATGCCCTAACAATATACAGCGGTGTGATGTGGTTGGTTGGAATCACCCTAACATCTGTCTAGGATTAGTTATGCAGTTGTATGTGGTGGATGCTGGGCATGGGTGTGTGGGAGGGGGGGGGGGGCAATATACACTGTGCTCTCTTAAGGCCCATTCACACTAGGGCGATTAGAGGGCGGTTCTTGCTAACCACCAAAGCGCTAGCGCTTTTTAAGATGCTAGTGCAATACTAAGTATATGGCAGTGATCTCACTGCCGCAATTACCGACAATCTGGAGTCATTCACGATTAGCGGCAATTGCAAAATGTGTTGCTTGCAGCATTTTATCGTGATTCTGGAGCGATCGTGATACAGTGTTTTAAAATCGCTGATCGCAATCGCTCAGGAATTGCGAGAGTGTATAGTGATTTTACTGCGCTAATCGCGGTAAAATCACCTGTGCAATTTGCAAGTGTGAATGGACCCTTAACGTGGTGCGGAGAGGGTGATTCAGCAAACAGCTTGGGTTATTGTTTTTAATTTTTTTTTTTAATTATCTCCTTTCCTACGCTACGTATTGAGGTCTTCCTTAAGGTGGCCACACACCATACAATAAAATGATCCAATTTTACGGCAATTCGATAAAAATGATCGGATCGCCCGAAAAAATTGAAAGCTTTTTTTTTCATTTGACTGAAAAATCTGATCGGATTTCCCATTTTCTTCAATTTTTATCAATCCAGAATGCCAGATATTTTTCTTCAATCTTTCTAAAGATTGTATGGTGTGTGTTAGATTGTCAATATACACAGCCTAGCAATTTTGTCAGAGTTTCCAATCATTTTTATCATAATTGGGGAAACATGAACATACATGTGTGGTACATTGGTCATATTTTTCAAATGTTACAATCAGTCAGAAAAATTTATTGCAATTCTTAAATTGAACAGATATTTAAAAAATTGTATGGTGTGTGGCCACCTTTATGGTAGCTATTTCAGTATATCTATGCAATGTGAAGTGTTTACTTTTTTGGTGTTCTGTTCGGTACTACATTATTATTATTACTAGTAGACCCAAGCCTGTTTAAAAACGGGCTCTAGGGTCTGTTTCTTGGCGCCGCCCGCTGCATGTACTGCGCACGCGCACGGACCCGGCGCGTGCACCCACCGCACACACGACCGCCCGATCACAGGCCCGCCCGGCTCCCTGGCCCCGTCCTCCTGTCACTGTGAGGCTGGGTGATGCGCATGCGCAGTAGCAAAAAGCACGGACCAGCTACACAGGGACAGCACATGCAGGGACACAGGGATTTTATTATAGAGGATTGATTTATAAAGCACCAACATACTCCATGGCTCTGTACCAAGTAAGGAATAAACACGGGGTACATAATAATACCGGCAATGCTATACACCAATATACAAAATACAGAATTGCTACAAAATACAGAATTGGTAATTACAGTGTCAAAAGTAACATGATGATAAATAAAATATATACCAAATACTAAGGCACACAAGGGGGAAAGAGTCCTGCTCTTATTATTATTATTGATTTATAAAGCGCCAACATATTTCGTGGTGCTGTACAACGTAAGAAACAAACATGGGGTACATAATAATACAGACAATAGAGTATACAGATAATAGACAAGATACATAACTAGTGACAAAATACAAAAAAAAAAATATACAACTACAGAATACAAAATACAGAAGTGGTAATGACAGTGATAAAAGTAACATGATTGATGAATACAATGTATAATGATTTCCAAGACACAAAAAGGGGGCCCTTGCAAGCTTACAATCTAAAGGGAATGGGGGGGGGGGGGGGCAAGAGGAGGGGTAGTATACAACAAATATATACAGGCAGTGTGTTTTAGGATACCTAGTAGGAGTGCAATTTGGTCTTAGGACAACGGGAAGTGGCCTAAGCTAGCGCATATGCTTGTCGGAACAAATTAGTTTTTAGAGAGCGTTTAAAGGTAACAAAGGTTGGCGAGTGACGGATGTGTTGTGGGAGGGCATTCCAGAGGAGATGTGTAGCATGTGAGCTAAGCTTACAATCTTAAAGAATGGGGGGGGGGGGGCAAGAGGTGGGGTAGTATACATAACCATACCTAGAGGCAGTGTATTTTAGGTTATCTAATAAGAAGTGCAACGTGGCCTTAGGTTAAAGGTCAAAGGGAGAATTGCCTAAGGTCCTAAGGTGGAGCGTATGCTTGTTGGAAAAAGTGAGTTTTGAGGGAGCATTTCAAGATATCAAAGGTTGGAGAGTGATGCATATGTTGTGGAAGAGCATTCCAGAGGAGATGTGAAGCACATGCAAAATCTTGTATACGTGAATGTGAGGAGGTAATTCTAGAGGAGGACAACAGAAGGCCATGTGCAGATCTGAGATTGTGATTGGGTTGGTATCTGGAAACTAGTGAGGAGATGTACGGGGAGAGAGATTGTGGAGAGCTTGGAAGGTTAGGGTTAAAGGGACACTTAAGTCAAACAAAAAAAAAAACGAGTTTTACTCACCTGGGGCTTCCAATAGCCCCCTGCAGCTGTCCGGTGCCCTCGCCGTCTCCCTCCGATCCTCCTGGCCCCGCCGGCAGCCACTTCCTGTTTCGGTGACAGGAGTTGACAGGCTGGGGACGCGAGTGATTCTTCGAGTTCCTGGCCACAATAGCGCCATCTAAGCTGCTATAGCATATATCGTATACCATATAGCAGCATAGAGGGTGCTAATGTGTCTGGGAACGCGAAGAATCACTCGCGTCCCCAGCCTGTCAGCTCCTGTCACCGAAACAGGAAGTGGCTGCTGGCGGTGTCAGGAGGATAGGAGGGAGATGGCGAGGGCACCGGACAGCTGCAGGGGGCTATTGGAAGCCCTAGGTGAGTAAAACTCATTTTTTTGGTTTGACTTAAGTGTCCCTTTAAGAATATGAACTGGATGTATGCTTTGGAATACAAGCACAGAGCCAGAAGCCACCACTAGAGATGTCACGAACATAGAATTTTTTTCACGAACAACGAACGTGAACTCCGCCCGCAAATGTTCGCGAACATGCGAACTGCCATAGACTTCAACGGGCAGGCACATTTTAAAGCCTTTAAAGACTGTTTCTGGCCACAAAAGTGATGGAAAGTTGTTTTAAGGGGTCTAACACCTGGACTGTGGCAAAAGTCCCACCAAAAATTACGGAATTGACGCAAAGTCGGGTTTTATTCCCTAAAGGGCAGAAATCACATTACATTCCTACAATGCACTGGAGTGGTACTCTGTGCCTGCAACTTAATGTAGCAACAATAGCAGTAGTATGCACAGCTCTGGGTGTCAGTGGGCTGTGGATTGTCATGCACAGGGCCGTTTCTAGGGCCGTGCGGCGCGTGCCGCATCCCTGGGCGCAGAGGAAGGGGGGGCGCTGTGATAGCGGGGGGAGCCAGAGCCGCGGTGAGGGCAGCCCGACCTCTCCCTCCCTCTCCCCGGGCCGCCCTCCATGCTCCCCCCTCGGACTGCAGGCAGCAAAGTTAGTGCGCAGGGAAGCACTGCTGTACACAGTTGTTACTCAACTCCCTGGATCCGATCGCCGCTCCCGCCCTGCTGGTCTCCTCTCTGCAATGTAGCCATGGCGCTGATACACACGTGGCTGCTTCCTGTGTAAACAGGATGCAGCGACAGCATGTGTATCAGCGGCTACATTGCAGAAAGGAGACCAGCAGGGCGGGAGCGGCGATCGGATCCAGGGAGGTGAGTAACAACTGTGTACAGCAGCCCTTCCCTGTGCGCTAACTCTGCTGCCTGCAGTCCAAGGGGGGAGCATGGAGGGCGGCCCGGGGAGAGGTCGGGCTGCCCTCCCCGCGGCTCCGGCTCCCCCCTCCGCCACTATGAGGGGGCATCTACCTACTTAACCTATACTGGGCAAGCTACCTATCTATCCTATACTGGGGGGCACCTACCTAATCTAACCTGTACTCGGGGGCAACTACCTATCTAACCTATACTGGGGGGCAGCTACCTATCTAACCTATACCGGGGGGCAGCTACCTGTCTAACCTATGCTGGGGGGCAGCTACCTGTTTAACCTATGCTGGGGGCAGCTACCTGTCTAACCTATGCTGGGGGCAGCTACCTATCTAATCTATACTGGGGGGCAGCTACCTATCTAACCTATACTGGGGGACAGCTACCTATCTAACCTATGCTGGGGGCAGCTACCTGTCTAACCTATGCTGGGGGCAGCTACCTGTCTAACCTATGCCGGGGGGCAGCTACCTGTATAACCTATGCTGGGGGGCAGCTACCTATCTAATCTATACTGGGGGCACCTACCTAATCTAACCTATACTGGGGGCACCTAACTAATCTAACCTATACTGAGGGGCAGCTACCTAATCTAACCTATACTGGGGGAAGCTACCTATCTAACCTATACTGGGGGCACTTATCTAACCTGTATTGGGGGCACCTACCTACCTAGCTAGCCTATACAGGTGGCAACTATACTGGCTACCTATACTGGGGGAACCTACCTAACTAACCTATACTGGGGGTACCTACCTATCTAACCTATGCTGGGGGCAACTATACTGGTTACCTATATTGGAGGCTCCTACCTAGCTAACCTGTACTGGGGGCACCTACTTATCTAACTTATACCGGGGGGGGGGGGGGGGGTGCCTGCCTATCTAACATATACTGGGGGCAACTATACTGGCTACCTATACTGGAGGCAACTACCTGGCTAACCTATACTGGGGGCAACTTTACTGGCTCACCTATACTCAGGGGGGGGGGAACCTATAGCTGGCTACCTATACCTGGGGGGGGGGGAGGGGGCAATTTTTACACCCTCGCCCTGGGTGCATTTTAGCCTAGAAACTGCACTGGACATGCAATAGGACTATCAGAATACAGTGAAATAATAATGCACTGGAGTGGTTCTTTGCCTGCAACTTAGTGTGCACACAGCTCTGGGTGTGGCTTGTGGAGTGTTACACATAGAGAAATGCAATAGTACTATCAGAATACAGTAAAATAATAATACAGGAACAAGTTCATGTACGCTCAACTCCCTTTGAATCATACCAGTCGGTGCAGGATCTGGTGAGCCAAGCCAATCAATCCACACAAAAGTAACATCAAAAAACCTAAAAGGGTCATAGGTGGTGAGCAAGAGGATTCGAGAAAGGATCCACCACTAGCCAGACATTTTTCTGAGTTGGGCCACAGTGTTAGTCAATTGCGCTGGCAGGTTTTGGAGGTGGTCCCGAGATATGAGGGGGGTGACCATACTAGGGAACTTCTGAGGAGGGAGGCCTGGTGGATGGATAGGCTGGGGACGCAGTCACCAGGGGGCTTAAACGAGGACTTCAGTCTCAGGTGTTTTTTATAGAGCTAGCTGTTCATAGGGTTAAAATGCAATAGGTATTGTTCCCGCCCCCTTATGTAAGGTGTGGTCAGGTGTAATGATGTTATAAATGTGTTATTCCTATGTGAAACTTCGAGCACTTGATAAAGGGCACTTCGCCCGAAACGTTGTGCTGGATGTGATATGCTGTGTATACTCGTGTAACACTTGAATAAATGCTCTTCGTTGGATAAGCATCCGCTGAGGGTTGAGTTCCTTATGGGAATTGTGTGGATTGAGCCAAGCCAATCCACACGCGCAAACAAAGAAGGATCCGCAAGCCAGACAATAGATGATGAAAAAAGCTAGTATTTTTATTTGGAACTCCACATGACAAAGTGCAATAAAACCCCCGGATCAACCGACGCATCTGCCCTTAGTCATAGTTAAAGTGAGCCTGTTTAGGAGGAGGCTATATGCAGATGGGAGAAGTAACTCCGCCCTATACCTCAAACAGCCAGCTCCTTAAAGTGACATTACATACACCAACATTAAATTGCATAAAAACACATACATTTGTTTTTAATAATAGCAACAATTAATTTTTAAAGGTGATGTAAAAATAATAATGCACTGGAGTGGTACTGTGAATGCAACTTAATGTAGCAAAACAGTTGTGTGCACACAGCTCTGGGTGTCAGTGGGCTGTGGACTGTCGCAAAAAATAAAACAACAGGAGACCATTGTGCTAGCCCTCAAAAAGGCTGTTTGGGGTGCTTTCACAGCAAGTGAGGAACAAGAACACAGGCCTAGATAATGCTTTTCCTACCTATCTGCGGCAGGTCTGACCCTGCCCTCACTCAGGCCTAGTGCACACCAGAGCGGTTCTGCTGCGGTTTGCGATCCGCTTGCGGGTGCAGATCCGCTAGGGTAATGTATTTCAATGGGCTGATGCACACCAGAGCGGGAGGCGGTTTGCAGAAAAGCATACTCCCGGGCTGCTGCAGATTTTGGATTGCGGATGCGTTTCTGCCTCAATGTTAAGTATAGGAAAAACGCAAACCGCTCTGAAAAATGGCACTTCAGAGCGGTTTGCCAGGCGTTTTTTGTTACAGTAGCTGTTCAGTAACAGCTTTACTGTAACAATACATGAAATCTACTACACCAAAAACGCTTCACAAAACCGCAAAATGCTAGCTGAAACGCTACAGAAAAAGAAGAAAAAGCATTTCAAAATCTGCTAGCATTTTGCGAATCTGCTAGCGGTTTTTGGTGTGCACCAGGCCTAACAGTCAGCAGCCAGCAGAGAATGAATCAATACGGCCACCACAACTGCTTTTTAATAGGGGGTAGGGGTCCAGGAGGGGGTGCTTGCTGATTGGCTGCCATGAGTCTGCTGACTGTGTGGTAAGGGGTCAAAGTTTGACTCAGTGATGATGTATAGGGGGCGGGTCAAACACAGCATGGGTTCGCAGTTCGCCGAGAACGCGAACAGTGCCATTTCTAGCCACCACCAGGTTTATTGATGTTCACCAACTGTATGAAGTAGCTTAAAGAGAATCTGTATTGTTAAAATCGCACAAAAGTAAACATACCAGTGCGTTAGGGGACCTCTCCTATTACCCTCTGACACAATTTCACCGCTCCTCGCCGCATTAAAAGTGGTTAAAAACCGTTTTAAAAAGTTTGTTTATAAACAAACAAAATGGCCACCAAAACAGGAAGTAGGTTGATGTACAGTATGTCCACACATAGAAAATACATCCATACACATGCAGGCTGTATACAGCCTTCCTTTTGAATCTCAAGAGATCATTTGTGTGTTTCTTTCCCCCTGTTCTCATGCACTGAAGTTTCAGGCTGCTTGTTTCTTCATGGAAACAGCTTTGTCCTTGACTGTAATTCTTCAGTATGTGAAAGCCCAGCCAGCTCAGAGGACGATTTATCCAGCTTGTAAAAGATAAGAGAGAAGAGAGAAGCTGCTCTAATCCTAAATAACACACAGGCAGCGTGCATAAAGGGGCCTGGAAGGGGGAGTTCATAGCAGAACCACAACACTGAAGAACTTGGCAGCCTTCCAGACACAGGCTGACAAGTCTGACAAGAGAGAGATAAGTTGATTTATTACAGAGACTGTGATAGTAGAAAGTGCTGCAGTAAGCCAGAACAGATTAGAATAGCTTTTGGAACTTGTAGGATGATAAAAAACAGGATGCAATTTTTGTTACGGAGTCTCTTTAATTGAAGTTGGTCTGTTAGACACTACTTCATGATGTAACGTCTCTGCTTTTGTATTATAAGCAACTTTATGCTCACTTTATGATCCCATTGCAACATCTTCTCACTAAATGTGTCTAAAAAAACAAAGCCCACACAGTATGTGGTCATACATTCCGTGAGTGGTTAAAGTCTGACTTTCTGACTTACAGCAGATGGCATAAATAAAAATAAAAAAACTTCTTAAACTGTCGTCATGGTTACAATGAATGTGCTGGTCATTTACCTTTGTACATTTGATTCCATTTCCTCCTATGTAAAAGAACAATATGTTCAGTATTAAAGACATCTTTTGCTTCCAAGTGTTAGAAACTTCACCTGCATTTCAAGAAGGTTAAAGCCAGTATATGAGGGAGAAAATGCACAACCGCGCGTTACGTTAAAGCCCAACTCTAGGCATAGATGTTCCCTTGTGCTTTGCAGGCTCATGAAAATTTCCTTGAACTTCTAATCAGTCCATTAATTTTTGCCGAAGCTTATGTGCTCATTCCATTAAAGTCTATGGGCCCACTTTAAAGGTTAATAGTATTTTTCTGCGGATTTCTGTGTCTTTTTTTTGTCAATGTTTGCATCCTCCAGTTGGCCAACTACTTCCGAGTTGACTCTGCATTCTCTGACTGGTCGAATGCTTCCGAGTTCTGTGATTAGGGTACAATTACCAAGTTGTGGTAATACGCCACATAGGCCACGGCCTAGGGCACCAGATAAACAAGGGGCGGGCTGCAGGCAGTGGGCTTTATTTGCAGATTAAGTGTCCAAACAAATGAATGGGGTCGGGCTAATTGCACTATTAGTACCAGCTAGCATTTGCCTATGCTGTGCTGCAGGCAGTTGCACTCAGTTAACCAAGCATGTGAAAACAGTATGTGCTTAACAAAAAGCCAGACCTCGTCCAATTACATAGCAGCAGGAGGGGGGCTGGGGTTGAGAGAGGTGGTAGAATACTGTTTGGTTAAGGGCGGCTGGTAATAGTGAGCCTTGGGCGGTAAGAAGTACAAATCCGGCCCTGAATACGAATGCAGTATTCCTACAAAAATCCGATTTCCGTTTTCTGATTTCCAAGGAGTCTTTTTTTTTTTTTTGTCATTTTGTGCATCCTCTGGATTGGCCACATACTTCTGAGTTGACTCTTTATTCTTTCATTGGTCCAATGCTTCTGAGCTCTGTGATTGGGCTAAAATAAATAAGTTGTTATGTGGTATTTGCACAAAAGTCCAACTTACAATTTCCAATCGGAAATGCAGAAGCTTGTTTTCTGCGAAATCTGAAACAGCAAGCATCCCTAGTTAATAGCAAAGCCCCTATACATGCCAGAACCCCTATATGTGCTTTGTATGTGTAGGAAGACAGTGGAAACAAGGGGAAAATCCAAAAGACCTTCTAGTGTTTCAGAAAATCACAGTAAAAGTGACAGCAGTTAAATAGGAATTTTGTGTGACGGAGAGCATAGAGAAGGCAGTGGAAAAAGGAGGCCATGGAAGCAGTACTTGAGGTTAAGGAACAGCAGCAGTACATATCAGCTCATCAATCAAAACAGCAGATTGCTTTTCTAGCTGGCATCATGAACTGAATGACATCTGGATTAAATGCCACCCATAAAGGTATCTAGAAGTGGTGTGGTGATATTAGGCCCAAACTTGGAGGTCCTGAGACAGAGTGTGGGTCAGTGAGAGCTGTAGCAGAGTGTGGTCACTGGTCAGCTGTTGCCAAGGAGACGGCATTGCTAGCTGGGAGTATGAGCTGGGTGGGGTGCATCTGCAATGCCACCTAGAAGTGCATATATAAGTTATGTCAGTGGAGTACTGAATGGCGGCAGGAGTAGATGGTGGAGCCTGAGATGGAGGATGAACCTCATTGCTAGCTGACAGCATTAGCATGGACAGCATCATCAATGCCCCCTAGAAATGTACATGTACAGTAATAAAAGTTAATGGAGTGCTGATACTGAATGGTGGTGGCAGCAGGAGAAGGTGGTGAGCCCTGAGACAGAGTATGTACTGCATTATTAGCTGGTAGTGGCAGGATGAGTTTGGTGAACTGCATCAGCAATACCATTCACAACTGTTCATACAAGGGGCCATATGCAATTCACTTTTTCACCTGAGATTTCTCCTAGGAGATAATTTTTTATCTTCGATTTAAAATAACTTTCCAGCACCTTTCAACTAATAAAGTACCAAAACGGAGGTGAAAAGGTACTATCAAATTATTTTGAGTATTTTCTTGCTTTCTGGTGGCTTGAAAAGCATTTTATTGATAAGTTTAAAATTATCACCTTGGAGAAAACTCAGGTGAAAAAGTGAATTGCATATGGGCCAAAGGGCCATATGCAATTCACTTTTTCACCTGACTTTTCTCCTAGGTGATATTTTTAAATTTGTTAATAAAATTCAGTTTAAGCCATCAGCAAGCAAGAAAATACTCAAAATAATTTTGATAGTACTTTTTCAATTACTTTTTGGTATTTTTTAGTTGAAAAGTGCTGAAAAGTTGTTTTAAATAGAAGATGAAAAATTATCTCCTAGGAGAAAACTCAGGTGAAAAAGTGAATTGCATATGGGCCAAAGTGTCTTAAACAGTGAAATAAATGAATATACCATTTTTCCTACACCTATTTGGTGGGATCAGTTCTGGTGCAGCACAATCCAACACCTCAGTGTCTTAAACAATGAAATTAAAGAATGTTCAATCTTTTTCAAACTGTCTGTCTAGTGATCACTGCTGGTGAAAAACTTTCCAACATGTCAGTGCCTTAAACAGTGAAATAAATGAATGTACAATTTTTTTTTGTGTGCTAGATAGATGTAGCAGAAACATAGTACAATAATTTATTTCACATCTATCTGATGCGATCAGTGCTGTTGCAACACAATCCAACATGTCAGTGTCCTTAAAGAAAATCTGTAACAAAAAAACCTCCCCTGGGGGGTATTCACCCCGGGTGGGGGAAGCCTCCGGATCCTATTGAGGCTTCCCCCGTCCTCCTGTGTCCCACGGTGCCGGCGAAAATTCCCCCGGAGCGGCGGCGATGTAAATATTTACCTTTTGGCTCCAGCGCAGGCGCAATATCTGCTCCTTCCCACTGAGAGAGGCGGAAATAGCCGATCTCCGTCGGGCCGCTCAACTGCGCAGGCGCAAGTCTCCTGCGCCTGTGCAGTAGAGCGGCCCGATGGAGATCGTCTATTTCCGCCTATCTCCGTCAGAAGAGCCGCAACAGCGCCCCCGCTGGAGCCTGGAAAGGTAAATATTGAACAGGCTGTTGGGTCTGTCGGGCCGCTGTTCGGAGGGCTGCAGCGAGACCCCCGTGGGACAGAGGAGGACGAGGGAAGCCTCATTAGGAACCGGAGGCTCCCTGCCCCCCCCCCCCCCCCCAAAAAAAAAAACCTATCTGGTGTGATCAGTGCTGATACTCCACAATCCAACACTCCAGTGTCTTAATCAGTGAAATAAAAGAATGTAAACTGTTTATGTAACACTTGTCAGAGGTGTAATGTTGGGGGGGAGGGGGGGGCTAACCTGTAGAACACTAAAAGCAGCATTATTAAATAGTCAGTCACCCTGAGTGAAAATGTCAAATGTCAAAATGGAATGAGATTAAGGTCATTTTTATTGAGATGAGCAATGGACACAGTATAATTACTATGTTGGACCAGCTCATGGATGTATTTATGTATTATTAATTGGGTCACCACTAAGCTATCGCTTTGCTAAACCAAATAAGCCTTCTTTCCAACTTTTTTTTGCTAAGTGAGACGTACCATCCCTTCCTTTCAAGCCAGTTATTTATTACTTTCTTATATTTATGTAGCCCCAATTATTACATAGCCTTCAAGGGATTACCTAACCTGTTCTCTGATTTCAGCTGTTTTACAAATAATAAAACATCCTTCAAAATAAGCAATTTGATGTAAAAAGTAATATATACACAATGCTAAATGTAAAAAAAAACATCCAATGACATGATGAGGCGGTTGCCAGCAGGATAAGCTTTATATACAGTACCTTACCACAGTGAGATAAAACTGAAAGCAAATGAGAGGGAAAACCATGCTGGAAGGAAGCATGAGCTCGATGTAAACTCGAGACCAAAGACCCCAGGCCTATTAAAGAGGGACTCCAGTGAAAATAATGTAATAAAAAGAAAGTGCTTCATTTTTACAATAATTATGTATAAATGATTTAGTCAGTGTTTGCCCATTGTAAAATATTTTAAATCCCTGATTTACATTCTGACATTTATTACATGGTGACATTTTTACTGTTGGCAGATGATGTAGCTGCTGCATGCTTTTTTCGCAGTTGGAAACAGCTGTAAACAGCCATTTCCCACAATGCAGCAAGGTTCACAGACAGGAAACTGCCAGTAGTACGTAGTCAGTTTCTTGTGGGAGGGGTTTCACCACAATATCAGCCATACAGCGCCCCCTGATGGTCTGTTTGTGAAAAGGAATAGATTTCTCATGTAAAAGGGGGTATCAGCTACTGATTGGGATAAAGTTCAATTCTTGGTCAGAGTTTCTCTTTAAGCTGAATATTAACCACCTGACAGAGGAGGATGGATCCAGTGACTTCTCCCTGACGATGAGCATTTCACGATCCATCTCCTGGCCAGCGGGTGTGAAGCGGCTTTACACGACGGGCGCGAACAGGAACTCAAGCGATTGGTGTACTTTGCACAGAGTCAGCGGATATCTTAAAAAAACATTATCGCCGTACGTCGCTATACGTCGTTCACGTGATCGTGTACTTGTATCCACGTTGCGATATTGCAGAAACAATCACATGTCGCTCAAAGTATCGTTGATTGTCATCAAAATCATCAGGAAAATTGCATCGTGGGTACTGGCCTTAAAGGAATACTTAAGCCAAAAAAAAAAAAAAAGATATTTACTCACCCGGTGCATCCCTCAGCCCCCTGAAGCTGGATGGTGCCCTCGCAGCCCCGCTCCGATCGTCCTGTCCTCGCCGGCGGCTACTTCCGGGTTCGGCGACAGCCGCCGACAGGCTGGGAACGAAGCTGATTCTCCGCGTTCCCAGCCGCTATATCACCCTCTATGCTGCTATAGCGTATATATATTGCTATAGCAGCTTCAGGGGGCTGAGGGATACCCCGGGTGAGTAAATATCATTTTTTTTTTTGGCTTAAGTATTCCTTTAAGGGTGTGGTACTACGGACTCCGAGACATCACGCACATTCCAGAATGAAACAAGCAAAGCGGAAGGCTGGCGTGATAAAATATCTTGCCCTTCTTTGTGCTATGGAAACATGAAATGTGCAGCATACAGTAATTAAACCCAATAGCATGTAGGATCATGAGCAGAATACAATGTCTCATAAATGACTGGAGATCTAATCAAATTCCCACGGATACTGGAAATAGTTTTCTGCATAGAGAAACCTTCGTATTGTAATGAGCATCACAGAGCCCCAGTTGCACAGACAATTATCTCCATGATGTATCTCATACATCTGCATTCTCAATACATGGCCTAGTCTGTCTGCGGGGAGCATTAATCTTTCACAAGTTTCGCAAGATCTCACTCGTCGTAGTGCCAGTAGTCACCGCCGCTCAATTAGTCATGGAATGATCTGCTTTCTTATCAATAAATTACACCTATGTATAGTCAAGTAGGCCTGGGGTAAACGGCTTTTTTTTCCCTTTGAGATAATGAGTATCAGTTTATACAATCTGTGACAGAACACTCTTATCATGGTTTATACTTAAGCTTTAAGATTACTGGCCTCCTTGTGGATTGGTGCAGCACTGCAGTGTTCTCTGGATAGGCATCTATCGATATACATGGAAGAGAGCACAGGAGAGAGAGAATTTTACTGGGATTTGCTATCTGACAGGCAGTGTTAGGAAAATGTCAGGCAAAGAACAGCAACCGTGCAGAAGCAATGGCTGAAATAGATTTGAAAGCACACCTGAAATGAGAGGGATATGGAGGCTGCCATATTTAATTCCTTTTAAAGTGACACTGAAGCGAAAAAAAAAATGATGATATAATGAATTAGTTGTGTAGTACGGATAATTAATACAACATTAGTAGCAGAGAAGTTAGTCTCATATTTTTATTTTCAGTATATAGCTTTTTTATAACATTGCATCATTCTCTAGTATTTGCAGTTTGCAAACTACATTCAGCATTCTAAATGATTTCACAGAGAAGGCTAATGAGCTTTTGAACTCTCCTCTGCATAAAAAATAAAATATAGTTGACATGATAAGCTTCAGAAGACAGAGCTCTCTGCCACTTTCTAAGTCTCAGAGCTCAGTGAAGCTCTTTTGCATAAATAACAAATGGAGTTTCTTAACTCTTCCTGTACTGGAAACAATATTAGACTAAAATGTCTGCTGCTAATGTTTTATTTTTTAGCTGTACTACACATACAAATTATTATATCATAAGTTAATTTTCAATGCAATTTGCTTAGCATCCTCTGGATCTCTTTGGCTGCAGTAGTGTCTGAATCGCACACATGAAACAAGCATGTGACTAATCCAGATAGACTTTAGGGCTGGGACCTGTTTTTGGCAGCGTTTTGAGATCGCTTTCAATCATTAGCGATTTTCGAAAAGTCTTTGCTAGTGTAAGTGGATGGAGCACATTCTACCGGAGTGATCGCAATTAGGGAAATCGGAATCGCAGGACATGCAGCATTTTGGGAGCATTTTCATTCTAATGTATTGTATAGGAGTAAGGGAAATGCTTCCAAAATCATTTGCAAAGCGCTACCACAAACCTACAAATCGCTAGCGATAACGATTTGCGCTTTGTAGTGGGTCTCAGGCCTAGGTCAGAAACTCCTGATCTGCATGCTTGCTTAAAGGGATACTGTAGGGGGGTCAGGGGAAAATGAGTTGAACTTACCCGGGGCCTCTAACGGTCCCCCGCAGACATCCTGTGCCTGCGCAGCCACTCACCAATGCTCCGGCCCCGCCTCCGGTTCACTTCTGGAATTTCAGACTTTAAAGTCTGAAAACCATTGCGCCTGCGTTGCCGTATCCTTGATCCCGCTGATGTCACCAAGAGTGCACGGCGCAGGCCCAGTATGGTCTGTGTCTGCGCAGTACACTCCTGGTGACATCAGCGGGAGTGAGGACATGGCAACGCAGGCGCAGTGGTTTTCTGACTTTAAAGTCAGAAATTCCAGAAGTGAACTGGAGGCGGGGCCGGATCATTGGTGAGTGGCTGCGCCAACACAGGATGTCTGCGGGGGACCATTAGAAGCCCCGGGTAAGTTCAACTCATTTTCCTCCGACCCCCCTACAGTATCCCTTTAAGGGTCTATGGCTGAAGTACACACATGTGAGACTTGTTTGACAGTTTGAGGACCAATGCTATACAGACACTTTGCTAGCCTTCAGGCTATTGATGCACTCTGCTGCTATCGAGAGGGGCAAAAGGGTGAATTCCCACAGTTGGGGGGAGTGGAAATAACATTGCAATCGTTCCTGCTCAAGCATCAGGGATGATGGCATTACAGATCCTTTACGACCTCCGATGCCCAAGCAGAATCGATCAATAGCCACTGTACACACAGAGCGATCATCGACTGACAGTTATTGCATGTGTGTATTTAGCTTATAGCAAACCTGAACTGAAAATTAAAAGTCAAAATAAACATGTACACATCATACTTACCTCCCGTGTAGTCTCCTCATCAATCTCTTTCTCCTATCCCGTATCCTGTTGGTCCACTGTCATTGATGGGATTCTGCATGGTAATGACCCTCTAACAGCTTCCAGAGGGTCAACCCTCTGTTAAATTGTAATATCCCCCACTTGAACTATAGTGACACATGGACATTACCTCGCACATCAGTTGTCCTTTAAGTTATAACTGACAGCAACTGATATATAACTGTATAACTGACATCAATGGATATATTTCAGTTCTGACTAAATCTTGTCAGAACTGGAATCTTTTTTAGAAGAAAATGGTGAGCTTCTGAGAGGACCTGAGGCGAGGTAAGTATGCAATATTCATTTGCAGGTACATCACGTGTTTATTTGAAATAATTTTTCTCGGTTCAGCTTCACTTTAAGAGTGTTACAAACAGAGGCTCAGCAGGCCATTATAGTTTTAAAATAAAACGTTGCTGTGGTTAAAAGCCACACATTTATTTGCCCATTTGTCCTGGTTATTACGTATTATGTCCCTAGTACAATGTATGTGTCCGTCACTAATTACAAGCCCTTATTTCCAAAAATAACAGTAATATACTCTCATGACATACATATTAAAAAAGTTGAGTCCCTAAGGTAACTATTTATGTTTTGCTTTTGTTTTTTGTTTTTTTAATGTAATTTGTTTTTAAATTTAGTATACAAATGTTTTATTTTGGTAAGCATGGGAGGGGAGGTAAGTGGTTAATTTATAGTGGTATTTTATGTATTTTTAGTAAATGTAATGTCTGTAGGGTGTATTTTTACTATTTGGCCACTAGCTGTCCCCCACTTTATCTTCCTGTGCGTACTGTTAGTACGCGAACAGCAAGTAATGCATATATGTGTTACTTTCAGTTTGTCAATGACCGCGGCATCTCATTGATGCTGGTGATCATTGATCTCAGACACTTAGATCAGTGAATGGGAACCGTGTTCTTATTTACTGATCTGTCTACTAATGGGTGTTGATGAGAACGTGAGCGGGAGTGAGCAGGAGCATGTACAGCAGTGATCGCAGAAGGAGGCATATCTCTACGCCCCTGGAATAGGAACAGTCCTCCCGCAGTCTCCTGCCACCAGAGTGGTAACTGGTTAAAAGTAATTTCATTTGTCAGTCTCCATATACCTCTCAGTGTGCTTTAAGGTGTATGAACCATTTTCTAGCTTATACTACGCCCTACAAACATAAACAGACACACTCACACACACACACTACACACACACACACACGCACACTACACACACACACACACACACACACACACACACACACACACACACACACACACTACACACATACTACACACACACACACACACACACTACACACACACACACCACACACACACACACACACACACACACACACACACACACACACACACACACACAGTCACACACACACAAATATGCATAAACATTCACACCCATATGATATCACTATGCATTTGTAGAGTAGAGCACTGGCATATTCTATTTGGTGCTGTACACAGTGTATTCAGCAATCCACATAACTGACTCTTCCTCAGCAGTGCTCACCATCTAACATCATTACCACAGTATTAGATCACTGTTTCAGACAGGAGCCGATTAGAGATGATCAATGAAATGCTAATTGTCCAAGCTTATTTTAATTTGGTTGTAAATTGGGAAAATGTCGGGCTTTTTTTCAACATTGTTGGTTGCAGATTGCATGCATCTTGGAAAGTAGCCAAAGAAATGGGGTAGTTGTAATTCGCAAAAACAAAATTGTATTAACGTAAAGCCTTATACACAAGCTAGATAGTAGAGGCCACCTCTGGTGATTATCTACTGGGTGTACGGTGAATAGTCCACAATTGCCTCCAATACATCAGCGGGAGATCTGGACTGGCAGACTGCCTCGGTAAAGCACTAGGCAAATGAATTGAGCTCACCACTCCATGCTGCTGTGCTGTCGGCCTTCCTCCCCTTTCCATAGCAACAGAACATTTTAGTAGCCCGTAGGCTAGCTACACATCTATACAGAACTCAGCCCCAAAACTTTTGCCCAAAGGATGGAATCCCTGCTGACTGGAATAAGTGTTGTGTGTGTGTGTGTGTGTGTGTGTGTGTGTGTGTGTGTGTGTGTGCGTGCGTGCGTGCGTGCGTGCGTGCGTGCGTGCGTGTGTTTATGCACCTTAAAGTAAACCCAAGAGGAAAAAAAAAATAAGTTTTACAGATACCTGTAGCTTTCTTCAGCCCCTTCCAGGCTGATTGGTAATTACTAATTGGAGAGGTGATCATAATCCTGAAGCAGAGTGCAACACTCTTACCTTTCTTATAGTTCCTTTAGCTTTGATAAAAAAGGCTCTATAACTAATGTTTCCCAAGTACTCCTATATGTCTTTATTCCTGGCACATCTCAGTCACAACTGCAACAGCTATAAGTGGGGCTCCGGGTGACAACCATACAATTTGACATTGGAAATCATATAGCAGGTGCTACCAGAAACAGATGACCAGAAACAGGAAGTGGCTTCAGAAACTACCAAAGAGACACTGGTATTTTTAGACAAACTCATGACATAGTGATTACATTTTTACTTTATTCATTTTAGTAACAAAGTAATACAATTCCTAGTGGGTACATGGACTCAAAGTGATCTTTAAAAGGTGCTTTTGCATTCCTATACTTTCTATATTATATTAGGTAGCTGGATAGTGAACTGGTAAGGCTGTTGTCTTGGATGAAGGAATTTAAAGAGCAACTCCAGTGAAAATAATGTAATAATAAAGTGCATCATTTTTACAATAATTATGTATACATGATTTGGTCAGTGTTTGCTCATTGTAAAATCTTTCCTCTCCCTGATTTACATTCTGACATTTATCACATGGTGACATTTTTACTGTTGGCAGGTGATGTCACTGGAAGGAGATGCTGCTTGCATTTTTGGCAGTTGGAAACAGTTGTTATTTCCCACAATGCAACAAGGCTCCCACAGTGTCATGTCAGTACCTCAGTGCTGTGAGGTGCTGACATCACCCTGTGGGAGGGGGTTCACCACAAAATCAGCCATACAGAGCTCCCTGATGATCTGTTTGAGAAAAAAAAAATTCTCATGGGAAAGGGGGAATCAGCTACTGATTGAGATTAAGTTTAGTTCTTGGTTACGGTTCCTCTTTAAGCCCTTGACCAGGGTTTGAATCCTGGTTCAAGACAGTATGCAAAACAGTTAAGTGCCCTCTCTTGGGAAAAACAACTAGGTACTATTGATGGCAAAGCCCCTATATACCAATGTACACTCCTCCCAAAGGAGGGTGAAAAGCACAAAGGAGGTAAGAGGTACCCAGAAGTAGAAGTAAAAAACAGCTAAAAATAGAGGTGGCTTACCCCAATAACAACAAGTTACATAAATATGAATTTTATTAAGCACAGGCAACACGTTTCATGGGTCTGCTCCCACTTCCTCAGGCCGAATAAAGTGCCAAAGTTGTATCAGAGCCAGGTACGGAGTGCCTCTATATTTATATTTATATGACTTGTTACTGAGGTAAGCCACCTCTATTTTTAGCTATTTTTAACTCAATTTTATATACCTCTTGGTGTCTCTTACATTATCCAAGAGCTTTTCAAAAACAAGTGATTGAAAAATTGCTGAAAAGTGCTCTTGGTGTGAAATAGTCTAAAAAATGCTGGCGATCAGAAAACCATTTTAAAACTATTTTGTTGCGAAACGACCCTAATGTAAAGAGTTGGGCTGTATAATATGCCACTTTAATACTTAGACAATAGTGAGGTTGTTTTACTTTTTTAAGCCACCCTATAGTTAGATATATATTTCTAGGTTCATTGTTGTCTGGAACGGTCACCTGAAACAAGCATGTGCAGAGGCGTAGCTAGAAATCAGGAGTCCCCATTGCAAAATTTTGGTCCCCCCCCCCAATAAAATTGTGCCGCCCCTTCAAAACAAAATTAACTTGTGCCCCCCAACCCTTCGCCTCCTCCTGCACCTACCATACACATATACACATCAGTTTTAGGTAACCTTTGTGTTTGGTAACCAGAGGTGTCCACGCCCCCGTATAAGGTAGCCCCCACTATACTTAGCTATGGGTATCCTCAGGTAGCCAATATTATGGGTAGCCAGTGGCACCCCCGGTATAAGGTAGAATCCCCCAGAACAGGCAGCCAGAGGTGCAAATAGAAGCTGATAGCCAAAGGGGACCCAAGTATTAGGTAGTGCACAGTATAGGTAGCCAGAGGTAGCCCCCAGTATAGGTAGCTCCAGGTAGCCCCCATTATAGGTGGCCAGAGGGGCCCCAGTATTAGGTTGCTCCCAGTATAGGTAGCCAGAAGGACTTCCAGTATAGTTAGCCAGAAGTAGGTTCTCCAGTATAGGTGGCCAGAAGTGCCCTTCCAGTTTTAGATAGCATAAGCTCCACCAATGAGCTACCTTCCTCCACAGTGACCGTCTCTATGGTACCAGCGCTATCTCTCTCCATGTGACTGGCCACACATACGGTGGGTCACATGGTGAGAGACGAGGCTACAATCATAGTTACATAGTTACATAGTTATTTTGGTTGAAAAAAGACATGCGTCCATCGAGTTCAACCAGTACAAAGTACAACTCCAGCCTGCTCCCTCACATATCCCTGTTGATCCAGAGGAAGGAGAAAAAACCCTTACAAGGCATGGTCCAATTAGCCCCTAAAGGGAAAAATTCCTTCCCGACTCCAGATGGCAATCAGATAAAATCCCTGGATCAACATCATTAGGCATTACCTAGTAATTGTAGCCATGGATGTCTTTCAACGCAAGGAAAGCATCTAAGCCCCCTTTAAATGCAGGTATAGAGTTTGCCATAACAACTTCCTGTGGCAATGCATTCCACATCTTAATCACTCTTACTGTAAAGAACCCTTTCCTAAATAAATGGCTAAAACGTTTTTCCTCCATGCGCAGATCATGCCCTCTAGTCCTTTGAGAAGGCCTAGGGACAAAAAGCTCATCCGCCAAGCTGTTATATTGCACTCTGATGTATTTATACATGTTAATTAGATCCCCTCTAAGGCGTCTTTTCTCTAGACTAAATAAACCCAGTTTATCTAACCTTTCTTGATAAGTTAGACCTTCCATCCCACGTATCAATTTTGTTGCTCGTCTCTGCACCTGCTCTAAAACTGCAATATCTTTTTTGTAATGTGGTGCCCAGAACTGAATTCCATATTCCAGATGTGGCCTTACTAGAGAGTTAAACAGGGGCAATATTATGCTAGCATCTTGAGTTTTTATTTCCCTTTTAATGCATCCCAAAATTTTGTTAGCTTTAGCTGCAGCGGCTTGGCATTGAGTACGATTATTTAACTTGTTGTCAATGAGTACTCCTAAGTCCTTCTCCAAGTTTGATGTCCCCAACTGTATCCCATTTATTTTGTATGGTGCTAGACCATTAGTACGTCTAAAATGCATGACTTTACATTTGTCAACATTGAATTTCATCTGCCATGTATGTGCCCATATAGCCATCCTATCCAGATCCTGTTGCAATATGACACTATCTTCCTGAGAGTTGATGACTCTGCACAATTTTGTATCATCTGCAAAAATAGCAACATTGCTCACTACTGCATCTACTAGGTCATTAATAAATAAATTGAAGAGCACTGGACCCAGAACAGACCTCTGTGGGACCCCACTGCTAACAGTCTCCCATTTTGAGTACGATCCATTGACCACAACTCTTTGTTTTCTGTCCATTAGCTAGTTCCCTATCCATGAACACAGACTCTTCCCCAGTCCTTGCATCCTCAACTTTTGCACCAGACTTTTGTGGGGAACAGTGTCGAAGGCCTTTGCTAAGTCCAAGTATATCACATCTACAGCATTTCCAATATCCATATTAGCATTCACTACCTCATAAAAGCTGAGCATGTTAGTCAAACAGGACCTATCTTTAGTAAACCCATGTTGATGCTGAGAAATAAGATTCTTTTCTACTATGAAGTCATGTATAGTATCTCTTAGTAACCCCTCAAATAGTTTGCATACAACTGATGTTAAGCTTACAGGTCTATAATTTCCTGGATCTGATTTTTTGCCCTTCTTAAATAATGGGAAACCGTGGGCTGTACGCCAATCCACTGGGACTCTGCCAGTTGCAAGAGAGTCACAAAAGATAAGATAAAGGGGTTTATCTATAACTGAACTTAATTCCCTTAGGACCCGAGGATGCATGCCATCCGGGCCAGGTGCCTTGTCTATTTTTAATTTATTTTGTCTTGCCTTCACTTCTTCCTGCGTTAAGTATTTAATATTACAGTTAGAAGATTGAGACTCTTCCGCCTCTGTAGTTTGCAACAGTGCTGTTTCTTTTGTGAAGACAGAAGCAAAGAAAGCATTTAATAACTCTGCCTTACCTTGGTCATCCACCATTGAGTTCCCACCCTCATCCTTTAGGAGTCCTATACAGCACAGGTCCCCAACCTGTGGTCCGCGGCCCACTGGTGGTCTGCAGGACGTTCCCAGTTGGGCCGCAGGACTGTCCTCTTACTGGGGCACTATACTGGGCACTATCTACCTATACTGAGCACTATTCTAGCTATACCGGGCACTATTCTAGCCATACTGGGCACTATACTAGCTATACTGGGGCACTATACTGGGCACTATACTAGCTATACTGGGGTACTATACTAGCTATACTGGGGCACTATACTGGGCACTACCTACCTATACTGAGCACTATTCTAGCTATACTGGGCACTATTCTAGCTATACTGGGCACTATACTAGCTATACTGTACACATTACTAGCTATACTGGGGCACTACACTAGCCATACTAGAGGCAACTAAACTCCCTATACTGGGGCAGTGTACTGGCTATACTGGGGCACTATACTAGCCATACTGGGGCAACTAAACTCCCTATACTGGGGCACTATACTAGCCATACTGAGGCACTATACTAGCCATACTGGGGCAACTAAACTCCCTATACTGGGGCAACTATGCTAGCTATGCCACTGCACCCTAGCCCCCCCCCCCCCCCCCCCCCCGCCACTTTCCACTAGGACGCGTACCCAACGTCCATCCCACCCCCACCCCACCCCCGGCGGTCCCCGGAAAAAGAAATTGGTCAGAAAGTGGTCCCCGGGCCGGAAAAGGTTGGGGACCCCTGCTATACAGTCAACCTTTCTTTTTTTTAGAGTTAATGTACTTGTCAAACTTTTTTGGGTTAGATTTGATATCCTTAGCGATTTGTTTTTCAGCTTCAATCTTTGCCTGCCTAATTTCTTTTTTACAATTTTTATTGCACTCCTTATAATTGCTTAGTGCAGCCTCGGTCCCCTCCTGTTTTAAGACCTTATAGGCATTATTTTTCCTCTTCATTTTATCTTTAACCTTTCTATTCATCCATAGAGGCCTTTTTTTATTCCTAGATATTTTGTTTCCATATGGGATATACATACTACAATATTGATTGAGTATAAGTTTTAAAGCTTGCCATTTCCCTTCAGTGTCTTCCCCTTGTAGTACATTATCCCAGTTCACCAAACTTAGTGCCTGCCTAATTTGATTGAACTTTGCTTTTCTAAAATGCATAGTTTTAGTGGTCCCGCTGCCCCGTGGCCTATCAGTCACCAGCTCAAACGTTATCATGTTGTGATCACTATTTCCCAAATGTTCTTGAACCTGCACATTTGATACATTATCTGGTCTATTAGAAATGATCAGATCCAGTAACGCATTCCCCCTAGTTGGTTCAGTTACCATTTGAGTCAAGTAATTGTCCTGTAGTGCTGCCAGAAATCTGCTGCTTTTACCAGAATGGAGATGGGGAAAGGAGATGGGGAAAAGTAGGAGAAGGTGGATCGTCAGTGAAGCTTGGAGAGAAGAGTTATTTCTTCCCACTACTCCGCTTGCTAGTCTGCGCTTCAAGGATCACCCAGGTCTCCATTAGCTGCGGACCCTCTTATTACCACCCACAGAGAATGAGCACCCCTTGGCTATGGGGCCCCTAGCAGCCACTATGACTGCTACGCTGATCCCTACATGACTGGGCATGTGATTTCTGTGGTCAGATGTTCTAAGAGCATTGTATTGGTGGCCCATGTTCAGGAGGACAACTTGGGAATCAGCACTGTCTACGAGGAAATAAATAAGGCAGCCTCCATATAACTCTCATCACAGGGTCACTTTATGGCCTGCTGGGATTCACACATTTGGTTCAACTTCCTGGTGTTGAGGTCTAGCAATGGTCTTCTTATCAACTGACCACATAATAGACCAACCTCTACATTAATTCAAATGCCCAGCATGTTGAATGGGACAGCCCTGCATTTAGGGCTGGTGCACACCAAGAGCGCTTGCTAATGTATTTGAATGGGATGGAGCACACCAGAGTGATGTGATTTTTTTACCAAACACAAATGCGGGTCCTGCAGCATTTTTGCTGATTTCTGAGGCGATGCAGTTTTAATGTTAAGTATTGGAAAGTGGAACATCGCTCTGAAAAGTGCTAGAAGCTGTTCAGTTACAGCCCTACTGTAACAAAATATAAAAAAACACTACACCAAAATGCTCCAAAAATCACTAGGCATGTTTAGAAAATTGCTCTGCACATGCCTAGAATTGCTCTGAAAAATCACTTCAAAAAGCGCTGTTTGCGATTATGCTAGCACTTTTTTGGTGTGCCCTGGCCCTCAGTCAGATTTTAGTGGTTTTAGGTTTGCTGGTGGTTTTGCTGCCAGGAATTAGTAGAGCCTTGATGGCTGGAAATAGTAACCCTTTTAATACGGTAAAGCAGTATAGTGTGCATCCACCCCACACAGTCACATTGCTGTGATACACTATAGAATTGGTTTAAAGAGGAACTCCAGTGAACATTTTACTGTTGGCAGGTGATGTAGCTGCTGCATGGTTTTTGGCAGTTGAAAACAGCTGTAAACCACTATTTCCCACAATGCAACAAGGTTCACAGACAGGAAACTGCCAAAAGTTCGAACTTTTCTTGTGGGAGGGGTTACTTGTGGGAGGGGTTTCACCACAATATCAGTCATACAGCGCCCCCTGATTGTCTGTTTGTGAAAAGGAATAGATTTCTCATGTAAAAGGGGTTATCAGCTACTGATTGGGATAAAGTTCAATTTTTGGTCAGAGTTTCTCTTTAAATGTAACATTTAGTTAAACTACATTTAGCAAGTGTAACTAATCTCTTACTATAGTGTCTTTCATATCACCATGGATATATATTGGCTAACACGGTACGGAAATTATTTTGCTATATCACCATGGAGAAATTACGGCCTCAGCAAGACCTAAATGCTAGTACTGTGTGTTTAATAATGTCTGCAGTGTTTGCCTTACAGCAGGAATAATGAAACCTGTATTTACACTTCAGCCTTGTCTGTAAGATTAGGAAATTGTCAAGGTGTTTTTATTGCAAGTCTGAAATGCTCTTCTTCAGTAGCAGTGACTAGCACTGTTCTAACATGAATTCTATACTTGACCAGTGTCTTTGCTTTTGACAAACCACGGACACGGATGTTGCTAGAGGGAGCAGCTGTTATTTGGATGTCCGTCTAAGAGTTTTAAGTTTACACCTTAGTTTTCTTTCCAATCTTGGTGCGGTAAACTTGAGGGCCTTGGGAGAAGGATATGTTAGTTTGCAGCAGAGAGGGTTACTCTTTCAGGTCTTGATCACATTGTGTTCTGTCTGCGAGTCCGTCCGCATTTGGCATCTTTTACACGTTTTTGTAAAGCATTTTCCTGCGCACTGTTTATTTATTTTTTTGGGTAACCGCTTTTCTAAGCGGCTTTGCAGAGTGATTGCGATTTCTCACTTCCTGACATCAGTCAGGAAGTGAACTCTTTGATCCGGTAAAGAATAAATACAATGTACAATAAATACAATAAATACATTGTATTTATTCTTAAAAACGCTCACGCAATCGCTGTACAAAGCGATTTTGTGAGTGTTTGCCTTTTTCCTATACCTTCCAGTGAGGCAAAATCGCCTCAAAAATGGCCCATGCACCGCTTATCTGAGTGGAACGCGGACGGAAAGCTCCAATCTAAACTACACCATAGAGAAGCATGGTGTAGCCGCTTTCAGGGCAGTTTAGTAAAAACGTCTGCGCTTCAATTTGGCAAAAAATGCCTCTAGTGTGAATGAGCCCTCAATGATTAAGCTCTGGTATAAGCACATATCGGTTTTCAGCACAAATGGTTAACCACTTTGGTACCAGCAGCCTCTACCCCCTTAAGGACCAGAGGCTGCTGGTACACTAAAACGCCGCATTCCAACGAATCGCCGCAATAATCCGTCGCTCCCGCCGGTCACGCTGCTCTGTCCCTGCTGCAGGCTGCTCCCTCTGCTGTCTCTATGACGGCAGAGCGCTGTGCGCCGGTCAGGAGCCGCTTTCATTGGCTCCTGACCCTGTCACTTCATGTAAGCCAATGAGATTGTCTTACAGTAATGACAGGGCCAGGAGCCAATGAAAACAGCTCCTGCCCGGCTCACAGTGCTCTGCCGTCATAGAGACGGCAGGGCTGCCGATTGCGATGGGTGGAAACTAAAGCAGCGTCAGTGGCGGTGTCGGGTGGGGACGCGCGGTGAATGGGACGTAGAGTTTACGTCCGGTCAGAACCGCAGCGCCACCCGCCCGACGTAGATTTATACTGCGGCGGTCCACAAAAAGTTAAGCTTGCAAGGATCAAGCTCACAGGCTCTACAATTAGAACAACAGTTTGCAGTACAAAGAGTTAAATTTGCAATGATTAGGCTCCCAAGCCCTGGAAGTTTGAAGCAGAGAGGGTTAATCTTGCAATGACTAAGTTCCTGGGTCCTGAAATTAGCACATCAGTTTGCAGCACAAAGGGTTAATCTTGCAATCATTAAGCTCCCGGGCTCTGGAGTCATGAGTCAGGAAGCAGAGATGGTTAATCTTGCAATGATTAAGCTCCCGGGCTCTGGAATCAGCACATGCCAGGCAGTAGTGTTGGGCGAACATCTAGATGTTCGGGTTCGGGCCGAACAGGCCGAACATGGCCGCGATGTTCGGGTGTTCGACCCGAACTCCGAACATAATGGAAGTCAATGGGGACCCGAACTTTTGTGGTTTGTAAAGCCTCCTTACATGCTACATACCCCAAATTTGCAGGGTATGTGCACCTTGGGAGTGGGTACAAGAGGAAAAAAAAATTAGCAAAAAGAGCTTATAGTTTTTGAGAAAATCGATTTTAAAGTTTCAAAGGGAAAACTGTCTTTTAAATGCGGGAAATGTCTGTTTTCTTTGCACAGGTAACATGTTTTTTGTCGGCATGCAGTCATAAATGTAATACATATAAGAGGTTCCAGGAAAAGGGACCGGTAACGCTAACCCAGCAGCAGCACACGTGATGGAACAGGAGGAGGGTGGCGCAGGAGGAGAAGAAGGCCACGCTTTGTGAGACACAACAACCCCGGCCTTGCATGAGGGCAAGAAGCGTGCGGATAGCAGGCTTTGTACCGCCATGCAGTCATAAATGTAATAAAGATAAGTGGTTCAATAAACAGGGACCACGCGGCAACGCTAACCCAGCAGCAGCAGACGTGATGGAACAGGAGCAGGCGCAGGAGGAGAAGGCCACGCTTTGTGAGACACAACAACCCAGGCCTTGCATGAGGGCAAGAAGCGTGCGGATAGCAGGCTTTGTACCGCCATGCAGTCATAAATGTAATAAAGATAAGTGGTTCAATAAACAGGGACCACGCGGCAACGCTAACCCAGCAGCAGCAGACGTGATGGAACAGGAGCAGGCGCAGGAGGAGAAGGCCACGCTTTGTGAGACACAACAACCCAGGCCTTGCATGAGGGCAAGAAGCGTGCGGATAGCAGGCTTTGTACGGCCATGCAGTCATAAATGTAATAAAGATAAGTGGTTCAATAAACAGGGACCACGCGGCAACGCTAACCCAGCAGCAGCAGACGTGATGGAACAGGAGGAGGCGCAGGAGGAGAAGGCCACGCTTTGTGAGACACAACAACCCAGGCCTTGCATGAGGGCAAGAAGCGTGCGGATAGCATGCTTTGTACCGCCATGCAGTCATAAATGTAATAAAGATAAGTGGTTCAATAAACAGGGACCACGCGGCAACGCTAACCCAGCAGCAGCAGACGTGATGGAACAGGAGCAGGCGCAGGAGGAGAAGGCCACGCTTTGTGAGACACAACAACCCAGGCCTTGCATGTGGACAAAAAGCGTGCGGATATAGCAGCAATGCTTTTTGCCGCCATGCAGTCATAAATGTAATACAGATGAGAGGTTCAATAAACAGGGCCCGGAAACGCAACACCATCCCAGATGTTCATTGGTCATGTTACTTGGTTGGGGTCCTGGAGTGTTGCGTAGTCATTTCCAATCCAGGATTGATTCATTTTAATTTGAGTCAGACGGTCTGCATTGTCTGTAGAGAGGCGGATACGCCGATCTGTGACGATGCCTCCGGCAGCACTGAAACAGCGTTCCGACATAACGCTGGCTGCCGGGCAAGCCAGCACCTCTATTGCGTACATTGCCAGTTCGTGCCAGGTGTCTAGCTTCGATACCCAATAGTTGAAGGGTGCAGATGGATGGTTCGACACAGCTACGCCATCTGACATGTAGTCCTTGACCATCTTCTCCAGGCGATCGGTGTTGGAGGTGGATCTGCACGCTTGCTGTTCAGTGGGCTGCGGCTGCATGGGTGTCAGAAAATTTTCCCACTCCAAGGACACTGCCGATACCATTCCCTTTTGGGTACTAGCTGCGGCTTGCGTTGTTTGCTGCCCTCCTGGTCGTCCTGGGTTTGCGGAAGTCAGTCTGTCTGCGTACAACTGGCTAGAGGAGGGGGAGGATGTCAATCTCCTCTCTAAAGTCTCCACAAGGGCCTGCTGGTATTCTTCCATTTTGACCTGTCTGACTCTTTCTTCAAGCAGTTTTGGAACATTGTGTTTGTACCGTGGATCCAGAAGGGTATAAACCCAGTAATTGGTGTTGTCCAGAATGCGCACAATGCGTGGGTCACGTTCAATGCAGTCTAGCATGAATTGAGCCATGTGTGCCAGAGTCCTACCAGAATCCTCATCATCCTCTTGTGAGCGTTGTGATAGTTGTTGTGATGCATCATAGTCGTCACCTTCCTCCTGGTCTGCTTCTGCTGACCATTCGCGTTGAATTGTTGAAGTCCAACGTGCACCGCTCTGGCCCTCGTCAGTGGTGGCATGAAATTCCTGCTCCAACTCCAGCTGTTCCTCCTCCTCTTCTTCGTCATAGCTGCTGGGGCCAGCGTTCCCTGAGGCGGATGGCCTGATGTTGGTACCATCACGCTGATCGTTTTCTCCTTCAGATTCCCCCAGTTGCATCATGACAGCTGTTTCCTTGATTTTTAACATCGACCTCTTCAGTAAACACAGCAGTGGTATGGTAATGCTGACTGAAGAGTTGTCACTGCTCACAAGCAACGTGGATTGCTCAAAATTTTGGAGGACTTGGCAGAGGTCCAACATGTTGGCCCAATCGGATCCACAGAAGCTTGGCAGCTGGCCGGATGCGCCTCGGTACTGCGCCGTCATGTACTGGACCACTGCACTCTTCTGCTCGCAAAAGCGGGCTAGCATGTGCAGCGTAGAATTCCAGCGCGTAGGGACATCACACAGCAAGCGATGGTGGGGGAGATTGAAGCGCTCCTGCATCTTGGCGAGTGCCCCCGAAGCAGTACTGGAATTTCTACAATGTTTGGACACTCGACGCACCTTCAACAGCAGATCGGGCACGCCTGGGTATGTCCTCAGGAACCGCTGAACTACTAGGTTCATCACGTGCGCCAGGCAAGGGATGTGTGTCAGCTTAGCCAACCTTAAAGCGCGAATGAGATTACTCCCATTATCACACACAACCATGCCCGGTTTCAGGTCCAGCGGTGCCAGCCACAAATCCGTCTGTTCCTTTATTCCCCTCCAAATTTCCTCCCCTGTGTGCTGCTTATCCCCAAGGCAGATTAGCTTCAGCAACGCTTGCTGACGCATGCCAACAGCTGTGCTGCACTGCTTCCACGATCCTACTGCTGCTGGGTTAGCGTTTCCGGATGAGGTACAGCTTTGAGATGCGTTGGAGGAGAAGGAGTCAGAGAGGTAGGTGCTGCTGTTATCCAGTGGGAGGGACGGCGGTGCAGCTGTTTGTGGCGTGGGCAACACCCGTGCCGTAGCAGGTGAGGAATCGCTGCCAGGCTCCACAAGGTTCACCCAGTGCGCGGTAAGGGAGATGTATCGACCCTGGCCGAACGCACTCGTCCAGGTGTCAGTGGTGAGGTGAACCTTGCAGGCAACGGCATTCTTCAAGCTTCGGGTTATTTTGCTGACCACGTGCTCATGCAACTCAGGCACTGCAGAGCGTGCAAAGTGGTAGCGGCTGGGAACCACGTAACGTGGGATGGCCACTGACATCATGCCCTTGAAGCTGTTTGTCTCCACCAATCGATATGGCAGCATTTCGCAGGCCAGAAGCTTGGCTATGCTGGCTGTTACTGCCACGGCCCGGGGGTCATTTGCTGGCAATTTCCTCTTGCGCTCAAACATCTCCGACACAGACAACTGAACCGTAGCGCTGCACACGGAAGGGCTGTTGGTTGTTGTGTTTGATGAACACTGGGAGACCTCAAGAGCACTACTCCGGAAAGTGACAGTGTCAGCGTCGTCTGATGTTTGTGAATGTTGTGAACCACGCAATGGCTGGGCTACTGCTGCTGCTGAGGCGGGTCTGGTGAACCCAAGGGAGGCAGTGTTGTTTCTGGTACCCTGTCCTGACGCGTTTGCCCAAAGAGTGGGATGTTTGGATAGCATGTGACGGCTCATGCTGGTGGTGGAGAGGTTGTTAATATTTTTCCCCCTGCTCAGGCGGGTCTTGCACACCTTGCAAATCGCCATGGTAACATCCTCAGTGCAGTCTTCAAAGAAAGCCCAGACTTTGGAGCACCTGCCTCCTTGCTGGCGATTTCTGTTTGCTCCTCTTTTGCCTCTCACTTGAACTTCCACGCTTGTGGTGCCTGAAATTGCGCGCCGCCTACCTTGTGGCACAAGGCGAACTCGTGCAGCAGTGTGTTCTTCAACAGACTCATCTGTGCTGCTGCTACGACGGCGATGTTCTCGTTCACAAACAAAATCTGGGTCTCTGTCCACATTGTCCATACCCTCCTCTTCCATCTCCTCAAACTCGTCATATGTCATTGTGGGCCACCGCCGTGGAGTAGAGCTCCCCACAACAACCTCTGCGCAGCACACTCCAACGTCGTCTTCCAGATCTTGTCGGCCGACCTCCTGCAATTGCAACCCCTCCTGCCCAAATTGCTCTGGGATTTGGGTTTCCGAGTCCTCTTCGGACTCGCCTCGTATTTCAGTGCGCGGTACATTTCCCACAGTTAACGGTTGTGAATCCAGGCACAACATTTCTGGCTGTTCCTCCATTGACCTTTGAAAGGTGGAAGTTTGTTGGGCTGGGAATAGCTCCTGCGAATACCCCATTGTGTCCTGAGGTAATTCATCGGACTGGTTATCTGGCAGTTGTGTGCGTGGTGTCGCTGCCGGTTGTGTCAGCTTTGTGCCCACTGGCTCCTTGTAACTGGCTGAGGACTCGGACCTCGTGCGTGATGTGCTGGTGCTGCTTAACCCACTGCTGGACGCTTGAGAGGTCATCCAAGTAATTATCTGGTCCTGTTCTTTTGGATTTGTGAGGGTTGTTGTCCTGGACAACATGGGTGGTATTGAGTGGGTTTTCTTGGGTGCTCCCCTGTGGCCTGTACGTGAACCGTCAGGGGAAACACCTCTTCCCTTGCCCCTCCCTCTTTCACCGGATTTCTTCCTCATTTCACTTATCCTTACAGTACACGCTGACTGGCAGCAGTACAGTGGCAGTACAGAAATGCTATACAGTACCACTATTCCCAGCAGCGACACAGAGCACAATGCTATACAGTGACGGGTGAGCGGTGTACCACTATTCCCAGCAGACACAGAACAGTGAACAGAATGCTATATAGTGTGGCTGAGCGAGCGGTGTACCACTATTCCCAGCAGACACAGAACAGTGAACAGAATGCTATATAGTGTGGCTGAACGAGCGGTGTACTACTGTTCCCAGCAGACACAGAACAGTACACAGAATGCTATATAGTGTGGCTGAACGAGCGGTGTACTACTGTTCCCAGCAGACACAGAACAGTACACAGAATGCTATATAGTGTGGCTGAACGAGCGGTGTACTACTGTTCCCAGCAGACACAGAACAGTGAACAGAATGCTATATAGTGTGGCTGAGCGAGCGGTGTACCACTATTCCCAGCAGACACAGAACAGTGAACAGAATGCTATATAGTGTGGCTGAGCGAGCGGTGTACCACTATTCCCAGCAGACACAGAACAGTAAACAGAATGCTATATAGTGTGGCTGAGCGAGCGGTGTACCACTATTCCCAGCAGACACAGAACAGTGAACAGAATGCTATATAGTGTGGCTGAGCGAGCGGTGTACCACTATTCCCAGCAGACACAGAACAGTGAACAGAATGCTATATAGTGTGGCTGAGCGAGCGGTGTACCACTATTCCCAGCAGACACAGAACAGTGAACAGAATGCTATATAGTGTGGCTGAGCGAGCGGTGTACCACTATTCCCAGCAGACACAGAACAGTGAACAGAATGCTATATAGTGTGGCTGAGCGAGCGGTGTACTACTGTTCCCAGCAGACACAGAACAGTACACAGAATGCTATATAGTGTGGCTGAACGAGCGGTGTACTACTGTTCCCAGCAGACACAGAACAGTACACAGAATGCTATATAGTGTGGCTGAACGAGCGGTGTACCACTATTCCAAGCAGACACAGAACAGTGAACAGAATGCTATATAGTGTGGCTGAGCGAGCGGTGTACCACTATTCCCAGCAGACACAGAGTGGCAGTAAACAGAATGCTATATAGTGTGGCTGAGCGAGGTACACAGAGTGGCAGTAAACAGAATGCTATATAGTGTGGCTGTGCAAGCGGTGTACTACTATTCCCAGCAGACACAGAGTGGCAGTAAACAGAATGCTATATAGTGTGGCTGAGCGAGGTACACAGAGTGGCAGTAAACAGAATGCTGAGCGAGCGGTGTACTACTATTCCCAGCAGCGACACACAATGACTGGGGGGGACCCTGGCTAGCGTGGCTGGAGCGCGAACTACCCTGCCTGCCTACCCAAAGCTAAACCCACAGACAAATGGCGGAGATATGACGTGGTTCGGGTATTTATTTACCCGAACCACGTGACAGTTCGGCCAATCAGAGCGCGTTCGGGTCCGAACCACGTGACCCGTTCGGCCAATCACAGCGCTAGCCGAACGTTCGGGGAACGTTCGGCCATGCGCTCTTAGTTCGGCCATATGGCCGAACGGTTTGGCCGAGCACCGTCAGGTGTTCGGCCGAACTCGAACATCACCCGAACAGGGTGATGTTCTGCAGAACCCGAACAGTGGCGAACACTGTTCGCCCAACACTACCAGGCAGAAGAGCGGGTTAATCTTGCAATAATTAAGCTCCCTGGCTCTGGAATCATCACGTGTCAGGCAGCACAAAGGGTTAATCTTGCAATGATTGAGCTCCCTGGCTCTGGAATCAGCACATGCCAGGCAGCACAGAGGGTTAATCGTGCAATATTAACCCTCCCTGGCTCTAGCATCAGCTGTGGCCACACGAAGCAAGGTGCGCGCACGTCTAGCTTGCCAGCACGGAGGCTCCAGCAAATAGAAGCTGCAGGGAATGATGTCAAGGCTTTAGGGCTGGTGGTCCTCCTCATCCTTCTCATTCCTAACACAATCACACAGTGGGAAGCATGAAATGCGCAGCTAGAAGTCCTCTTCCTTCAGTGAGCCTGGTCCTCTCTCTTCTCCTCAGCAGGCAGAAGGGCTGCCTCCTCTCCTCTCTCCATGAATGTAGCTCAGGCTAGCCCTCCTGCACAAGCCATCTAACACAGCTGCAAACTTTGCTCCAGGAATGCCTTGTCTATGCCAAGGATGATAACGGCAGAGTGGGAGTCAGAGGGACTGCAGACCGTGGGGATAGTGATGATTATTTGTGCTTCTCTCAAGCTCTTACATCTGTTGGGACTCATCGACTTTTCTGAAGGTAAAACTTGTCACTTGTGTCACTTATGCCTGGGAACCCCCAGCTAGCTGCTACAGGCTGTGGATACATCAGTCAATACATAACTGGGGACTGATACAAGTTTGTTGGAAGTTTAGGATGAAATGTTTAGCAGCCTGATTTACTTGACACTAATAAATACATGGAGTCTGAAGGCAAACATACCAGCAGAGCTTACTCAATAAAGGGGCACAAGAGGCCGATGGAGATATGCTAAGTGTAGTGACCCTGGCAGCCAATCACAAATGACTTTCTTGCAGTGATATAGAGATGATTTGTAATGTTCTGCTATAGGTTATGCATGTTGTAACTGTACATTGCCTGTACTCTGTGTTTTGATGCTGCTCTATAGAATGTGATTGCAGGTGGTTTAGACTATTGTGTCTGTTTTGAGCTTTGTATGCTCCTCTGTGGAGTTTGTTTGCAGGTGGTTTGATTAGTCTATTGTCTGGCTTGTGCTTTTTTTATTTAGCATGGTGTTTTTGTGTCCAGTTGATGTTGCTTCTCCTGCTGCAACCTTGCTGCAAGGTATCTACTGCTGTTACAATAACACAAATACTTTAACAGATCTTTATAGAATCTTATATAAAGTTTATAACATACACATTTTTGTCTTCATTATTCCCCTTCAAGCAGGCAGTGTAGGATTCAGTACAGAATAGAGGAGTGCCAGTGACTGGAAAGCAAAGGGTGTTCCTTACATACGTATGTCTGTTAGAGAGTTTAGGATTTTTTAGAGATCTGCTCTTATTCTAGCTTAGTAGATGATTATCACGAGAAGAGGAGATCAGAATCGTTCATGTAGCCTGTTTGTTTTGTGTGGTCAGAGTCCTGCTTGTTTGTCCATTCATCCCAGGAGTGTTGGGAGTCCTGCTTCCTCCAATAATTCCTTTTGCAAACCATGGTCTGCTATCTACAGCACAAATAGTGCTTTTTTGATGTTTGAGTGATCCTTAGATAAACTTCAGACACACTTCTCTCCATTCCCTCTCCAGCAATAAGTGTAAGATCATGAAAGCAGCAAATGGATAAGTACCAGCAGCTAGTAAACTGGAGGGGGAGGATAGAAGACGCTCATTGCATCAGGGTGCCTGTTAGGGATTCTAGACTTCAGGAATAGGAATCTCTTTTGATTCCATTTCTCTCCCACCTGTGAGATATGACTAGAGGAGATAATCAAACTGACTCAACAGCTGGATAAACTGGATGAATTTGGCCAATCGAAATGTTTTAGCAAATTGATTTTTTTTCTCCAATATTTCTTCTATTATACCTGTTAGGAAATAAATTTGGAAACTGCCATTTCTGTTGCTTTTTTCCTATATGTAATTTCCTATCTGGAACAAGCATGCAGTTCAGTCATATCAGACAGCCAATAAGCCGAGCCAATCAGGGCATGCGATTTAGAAAGCCAGTGGATTGGTATTATTGGCAGGTATATATTTCAGAAAGGAGTTTCAGGCTCAATTTTGTATGCTCATTAAAGAGAGTCTGAAGCGAGAATAAATCTGTGTGCCCCTGCTAAAACGCTGCTATCCCGCGTCTAAACGGGGGTCCCGTACCTCCCAAATCCCCTCCGTTGTTCCCGGGGATCTCTTCCGCATAGAGGCAGGGCTAACCGCTGCAGCCCTGCCTCACGCGCGTCGGTCAGCGCGTATCTCCGCCTCTCCCCCGCCCCTCTCAGTCTTCCTTCGCTGAGAGGGGCGGGGGAGAGGCGGCGATGCGCCGCTGATAGACGGCGCTGAGAGGCAGGGCTGCAGCCGTCAGCCCTGCCTCAACAGCAGCAAAATCTACGACCAAGTTGGTTGTTGATTTTGCAGGGGGGGATTTGGGGGGGCAAGGGACACCCGTTCAGCCGCGGGATAGCGGCGTTTTAGCAGGGGCACACATGCCCCTGCTGAATATAAGCACTGAAGCGAGATTTATTCTCGCTTCAGTGTCTCTTTAAATGACATATTAGTGTGTAATAGATGAGTTGGCTGGGATTATAAAGCAATTGGTTGTTTTATTTACTCACATCACATAATCATCCACAGGTGAATATGCATATTTGGATGCCAATAATCTGGGTATTACATAGCTGCTGCCAGTG
This sequence comes from Hyperolius riggenbachi, assembly GCF_040937935.1. NCBI lineage: Eukaryota > Metazoa > Chordata > Amphibia > Anura > Hyperoliidae > Hyperolius > Hyperolius riggenbachi. Next base: position 107,602,254 of record NC_090646.1, on the reverse strand, counting down.
TTTATGCTATTTAATAGCTGAGGGTGGTATATTGGCCCCCAGACGCTTCAGTTGTGCACTGGTCTGCAGATAGCCAATGCAGGTGAGCAGTGTTTTTTGTTTTTGTTTTGTGTTCTTTTGTTGTTTTTTATTGAGAGGAAAAGGCCGGGGGGGGGGGGGGGGGGGGTTGATGTGACTGTGCTTTAAAGAGACTCTGTAACAATTTTTCCAGCCTTAGTTCTTCTATCCTATAAGTTCCTATGCCTGTTCTAATCTGCTCTGGCTTACTGCAGTCTTTCCTAACTGCACTGTCTCTGTAATAAATCAATGTATCTTTCCTCTGTCCTGTTTGTCCGGCTAAAGCTTGATTGTGTGGAATGTGCAGGGCTGCTTGTGATTGGTAGAAGCGATACACACCCTCTGCAGGCCCCCTGCATACTCTGAATGACTCATACACTAGGCTTAGCTGAGCCTATTAGGGCCCGTTTCCACTATCGCGAATCCGCATGCGGGCAACGCATGCGGATTCGCACAGTCAGTACAAGTGGATGGGACTGTTTCCACTTGTGCGTTTCCCCGCACGTTTTTCTGTGCAGAAAAAATCTGCAGGGTAGGGGCCTCAGAATTCGCCTGCGTGTGGAATGCAGGTGAATCGCACGCAATGTATTTAATAGGGAAATCGCATGCGTTTTCCCCATGTGTTTTTTGCCGCGATTTCGCATAGGTACCCATGTTAATTCACACAGGCAGTGACATGGTTAAAATCGCATACAGCCTTACCTATGCGAAATCGCGGCAAAAAACACATGGGGAAAACGCGATCCCATCACTGACATCAATGGAGCCAGCCTGCATAGGAGGAGTGCGCCCTCTATGTATCTCTCCAGCGGCTGCTGGAGAGATACGCAAACAGCGTATTTCTTTTACGCTCGACTGGCTCTGACTGACGGAAGTGCGGGGACTTGGCTCTCGTAGCTGCGGCCAGCGGAGGACGGCAGCGTGGGAGCGATCCAGGTGGATGGGGCTGGAGGAAGCCCCAGGTATGTATAAAATCTTTTTTTCCTTCTTTATCTCTGGTCCCCCCCCCCCCCCACACACACACACACGCGTTTGCCTATGAAGAGGACAGTGTGGGAGCTATCAGGCCGGAGGGGGCTGGGGGAAGCCCCAGGTATCAGTGGCGTAACAATAGGGGCTGTAGCCCCTGCATCCATGGGGGGCCCAGGGCCCTTTGGGGCCCACTCAGGGCCATTTTGGGTGGCAGGAGGGGTCGCAGAATGAGGGGAAAGCATGGCCACACATCGGTGGGGAGGGGGGCAGTCCCCCCCTTCCTCTCCTCGGGCTCTCCCCTCAGTGTACTCCCCTCCTGCATCAATCAGTGGCAGCAGGCGGAGGGCAGGAACACATGCCTCCATCCACACGCTGGAGGTTCCGATCTCTAAGTGTCTGACGCTACTTCCTGTTTAAACAGGAAATAGTGTGAGGCACTTAGAGATCAGACCTGCTGCCGGGACAAGGCAGAGGCCAGAGAGGCTCCAGCCTCAGGGCGCAGTGTAGGAGGGGGCGCACAACTCACTCAGCTATCGTTCCCCTATTGTGTTTGAAGCAGAGAGAAATGAGATAAGGGGATACATGGCAGTGACTGCAATCCAGATAACTAGAGATTAAGGTGTTAGTCTAATAGCAATCAGTGTTGGGGTGGAAGGGATGGAGGGGCAAACTTTGGTGTCTCAGCTCTGAGTGGGACCATAGGATGAAGTGCATATCATCAACCGTTAGGAGTTGCTATCGATTTTCCTGTGCATAAGATTAGATGCTAAACTTGTTTTCTAGCCAAATAGCCAGTACTTTAGTTCCATCCTGTATCTATCAAAATGCATTATCAATTCTGGGGATGGGAATAACAGAAATCTCAATAGTCTGAGAGAAAGGAAAGAGAATAGATAATACAGCCCACTTGCTAAGTTGATTATTTTGCCTCTGTGCATCAGGTTTTTACCGATATTTTACTATTGCTACAGTAAACATAACCCTATTCCTACTCAAGCCCTCCCTTTACCGATCCCTAACCACCAAACCCAACACACATGATATCCAACTGAACACCGTTACTGATGCCTCCCTAACCAAGCTCCTCCCTCCCAAACACACACCAACACCTAACCCTGACCAACCCCCAACCATGCCTAACTCTAACTGTCCCTCCCACCTGCCCACCCCCACATACCAGCCAATATTTACGCCACTTTGCCATTATAAACCATAAATATAGGGTGGCGCAGAGGTTTGGGCCCCCATACGCACCCACTTTTCTGTTTATTAACATGTATGCCTGTTGGGCACCCAAATTTATGGAGCACCCTATATTTATGGCTCATAGGGTCGAGGTGGTACGAATATTGAGAGAAAGTGCTGATAAAATAGCTTGTAGCCACAGTTTGTATAGTGGGCATGGGCAGCCCGGTGCAAACATTTATGTTTTATAGCTGCTATTAAGATGGGTCTTTTAGTTGTGTTTAGTAGGACTATAGGCTAGGAACATGCCAAGATTCCCAGTGATCTAGTTCTACAAACTAGAGATATTTTGCTTTTAAAGAGGAACTTTAGCAAAAAGGTGAAAACAATCAATACATTGCAAAGAATGAAATAAAAAAAATAGAAAAGAGATCAAGAAATGATTGATATTCGCCAAAAGGGGTATCAGCTACTGATTGGGATAAAGTTGAATCCTTGGCTACAGTTCCTCTTTAAGAACAACCAGTGCGGTGCATAATATACATGTATGAACCACACAACAAAGCACAAGACGCTTCTGGATTCCTGGATGCCCTTTAAATTCACTGTTTTCCGCCTATCTATAATGTGATGTAACTGGCTGATAACCAGGGCAGGATTCTTATTACTTTCTGCAGATAAGGAAACTCACTTTTTGAGGAATAGACTCGGTGATATCTTACATCTTCTCACCAGATGTCACAGTGTATTAAAGATGATTCGGAGATTTTAATTACAAAGTCTTGTTCGCTCATGTTGCCTCTGTTATTAATTAATGGAAGCAAATATTATGTTTTGGGCTGATCTTCTCTGCCTCAATGACAAGGACGGACTACATGTACAATGTGTTCAACTAGTTATATTTACAAGGAATGGAAGTTCAGTTGCTGCCTGACTAGTGTTAAATCACAGAGATGTTGCAGAGCTGCGATTTCAATGAATAGGATTAACACCAGAATAATGCAGAAATGAAATGAAATCAAAGCCATTGATTCTTTGAATTATGCTGTTATCTGACTTAGAAACAATAAGCTGTAACACATGGCAGAACACATCATAACTTACTTAAAGGACAAGTGAGTTCATAACAGTAATAACCTGAATCAGCTCAAACTGTACCCTGATCAATATTTCAGTTAATATGCATTATCGATTCCTTTCTAGTAGTCTGTTGTTCACAAGCGCTTCACTGTATCAAAAAGCCTTTACATGTACACCAGACCTGCTGCGGCTGTGGCCTGCTAATCCGAATCCGAAAGCCTCCTATTGTGGAACGCGTTGAAATTGGTGCTGTTTACTTGAGCCCCAGCCAGAGCCGGGTCCTAGACAGGCACATATGAGGGGGCAGTCAGAAATGTGAAGGGGGCATCATGTCTGAGAACATTTTTTGTTAGATACGGTAGTGTGGGCAAGGCTAACTGTAATGTAGTTATACCAGCTAAAGTAGTTACATAAAAAATTGAAGTAAATACACATAATGACAGACAACGGTTTGCCAGTAAATGCACGTAATGAGACAGCGTTTCACCAGTAAATGCACGTAATTAGAGACAGTGCTTCACCAGTAAATGCACATAAGTCCCCAGCACTGGGCATTAACCTTGTTCAAATACAGTACTTTGGGGTGGGTGGTAGGATTGGTTAGATTTAATTTGCAAATACCAGTAAGTGTTCAGTAATGATACTTGATGCATGGGGGATTTAACTTGACAAGGAACTAATTTAGGCTGTTATGAAAAAGCTCTAGTGTGATTCCTGGTGCTTGAAAGGTGCATCCAGGTATCTATATGAGAGAGACCAGGAGCCCAATGGTGCAGTATAATTTGTACAAGTTGGTATAGTAAAAGATTTAGATATTATACTCACAAGGGTTGGTTGCAAAGACCTGCAACCACCGTTAGAGCCTATGGGAAAACAACCATTCCCGCTCAGTATTCCAGGCCTGCTTAGCAGGTTCTGGTTCTGGTCGCACTCCTTGGATTTATTGAAAACTCTGAGGTTTGCAATAAGGGACCCCTTAGTGTATGACTAATCTATTGGTGGCGCCCTATATTTTAATATCAGGTGTATATGTATAAGGAGTAAAAAGGATCTTACCTCCTTAATGAGAGCCCGAGGTAGGCTCAAAAATGAAAAAAAAAAAAGTAGGCTACCTGATCCGCGGGGCTGAGTGGATCAGCTAGCCACAAAAACCGCCGCTCCCGTAGCATTGGCCAACTTTCATTTTCGTGACCCCTGGGTCATGATACTGCACTGAGAGTTTGTGTGTCTCTCATAGCGTGCAGAGAGGCGGGGGTGCGGCAGGACGTACGGCCATGGAGAGAGCCGCCCAACGGCAGCTCAGGAAACCCTGCAGGAATTCCCATGGCGGGCGTTTTGAACAGGGAATTCCTCTCCCCTGTGTTTACCTCCGAGTTAGCGACAAATCTTGTCGCTAAACTTAGAGGGCTATAGCGCCGCGGTGGGGGGACAGAGCGAGGCGGTTGGGAAACACAGAGCCATGTCATTAAAGAGTAACTGTTAGCCCCCAAATTGAAATTTAAAACACTATTGCAATGTTTTATTTATTATATGAGTGAGCCAAAAAGCCAATGTAGAAGTTAAAAATCAATCTAATTTTGTTACTATGTAACCTTTTCCCCCAGCTCCGGACGCAAGCCGCATATCAGATACTGTAGCATGCAGAGCATGCCTATGTCTGGCTGACCCCCCTCTCCCCCCCAGGACCAGGTGCCGATCTATTCGCACCACAAACAGCTGACCGCTCTGACAGGGAGAGAGAGCGGCAGCACTTCCAGAGCAGCACCGCAGAGCAGCCGGCGCCGTGCATCTCTCTCACATGTGATTCTCTCACATGTGACTCGGCGGCGGCTGCTCTGCAGTGCTGCTCTGGAAGTGCTGCCCTCTCTCTCCGTGTCAGAGCGGTCAGCTGCGGTGGGGAGAATATATTGGCACCTGGTCCTGGGGGGGAGAGGGGGGTCGGCCAGACATAGGCATGCTCTGCATGCTACAGTATCTGATATGCGGCTTGCGTCCGGAGCTGGGGGAAAAGGTTACATAGTAACAAAATTAGATTGATTTTTAACTTCTACATTGGCTTTTAGGCTCACTTATATAATAAATAAAACATTGCAATAGTGTTTTAAATTTCAATTTGGAGGCTAACAGTTACTCTTTAAGCAGACAACATGCCTCTGTGTCCCATCTGCCCCCCGAAGATCCACCCCGGGTTCTCTTTAACCTCCTTAGCGGTAACCCTGAGTCAGGCTCGGGACAGAAAGCCACAGCTCAGAGCGGTAATCCCGAGTTGCATCCACTGGAAGTGAGGAATGTGCAGGGCTGCCGTAGCTCTATCTAGCGGCATGATTTTAAAAACTGCACCGCTTTTGGAAAACAAATCTGGAAATAATCATCCCACCAGGGAGGTTAAAGGACAAACCACTATGGTAGGTATAATATTTTTATTCATTCATAGTCTAAGAGGCACTTATGACTGTGCATACTGCAGCTAAGGCACTTTTTGTATTGACCTGAAGAAACGGGCCAGCACCCGTGAAATGCGTTGTCTTTTAGCGCATGAATGAAAAAAGAAAACTTAAACCCTGGTGGTTTGTTCTTTAAGGAAGTAAGATCATTTTTACTCTCAATACATATACACCTGATATTAAAATATAGGGCACCTCCAAAAGTGTATTTAGATTAATTTGGGATGTGGCATTTTGCTGCTACAAAACTGAAATGCTGGCCATCGAGAGTTTAGCTCTGGGTAAATATGACTTAGACAAGTTGCACACCTGAGTGTTGTGGAGCGATGCGAACTCAATGTGCCAGAGCTGCAGCCACTAGGGCGTGCTCTATAATCAGTAGCAGTGTTTGGGAGTCTTGCCCAAGGTCTACTACTGAATAGGTGCTGGCTTACTGAACAGGAACAGTAGAGATTAGAACCCAGGTCTCCTTTGTCAGAGCCCTTAAAGGGAAGGTCCGAAGTTATTAAAAAAACAAATCTACTTACCTGGGGCTTCCTCCAGTCCCTAGCAGCTGTCCTATGCCCTTGCTGCAGCTCCGGTGGCTCCCAGTCCCCTCCGGTACAGATGCCGATCTCGCCAGGTCTGCATCTACTGCACTTAAGCGAGTTGCTCAGTGTCGCACTGACGTCATCCGGACTGTTAGTCCGGATGACATCAGCACGACTTCGAGAGCCACTTGTGCAGGCGCAGTAGGCATCTTGCACCAGAGGGAACCCCGGGCCACCGGAGGGGAGCGGAGCTATGGTGAGGGTACAGGCTGCCAGGGGCTGGAGAAAGTCACAGGTAAGTAGACTTTTGTTTTTTAATCACCTCGGACTTTCCCTTTAAAGTGACACTGAAGCAAAAATTAAAGAGACTCTGAAGCCTCCTTAAAATCAAGTTTTTATTTTAAAAACCTCTTATGTATGTTTGCCCTAACTAAAACGCTGCATCCCTGTGGCTGAAATCAAACTAAAAGCCACAACTTTCTTGGTCGTGGATTTTGCTGCTGTAGGAGGCAGAGCTTTCAGCTGCAGCTCTGCCTCCATGCGCGTCTATCAGCACGTATCTCCGCCTCTGCCCCGCCCCTCTCAGTGATGGAAGACTGAGAGGGGCGGGCGGAGGCGTAGATACGCGCTGACAGACGCGTGGAGAGGCAGAGCTGCAGCTGAAAGATCTGCCTCTCACTGAAGCGCTCCCGGCAGTGTGCCCCGGGGAGTTTAGGGGGGGATTAGTTTAGTTTTCAGCTGCGGGGATGCAGCGTTTTAGTTAGGGCAAACATGCTTAAGAGCTTTTTAAAATAAAAACTTGATTTTAAGGAGGCTTCAGTGAACCTCCGGACTAAAAATCGACTCAGCAGCACTGAAAAGGCCTGGTGTTTCTTTAACAGTTTCACAGCATCAGAACTTTGTTTCTCTTATACAAGCCTCATTTTTAGCTGCACAGAAGAAAACTGCCCGGGCTTTTTTCCCCTGATGCTGTGCAAAGCATGATGGGATTTCTGATTTTGTTGTTCTAGTTCTGCTGTTTTGGTGCAATTTTTTTTTTTACATTTTGAATTTGACATTTAAAGCCTAGCGCATGCAGCTGGGAGGGGTTATCAGGACAAAGGACAGTTGGAACTGTGTCTTATGCTCCTTGTCACCTCCTTTCAACCAAAAAGATGGCTGCCCCATGACAAAGATGGCAGCCCCCATGAATCACAAACATTTGCCTGTTCTTTTAAAACCGGGTGGGTAAGAGATTATATTACCGCGTACGTTAAAAAGGGGCGCTGGGAAAAAAGGGCGCCGGGTTTTTAACGATAAGCATGGATAACGTTTAAAAATGTATTGTACTGTATTTCGTTTAAAATTAATGTTTTTTAAAGTTATAAATCATTAAATAATGTGCATTAAATCGGCAATTGTAAAAACGTTAATCTTTCGTTTAAATAGTGAAACGTATAATAACGTTTAAAAAAAAAATTACTAAGTAACCCTCCCTGTACCTACCCCTAACCCCTAGACCCCCCTGTTGATGCCTAAACCTAAGACCCCCCCCTGTTGGTGCCTAAGTAACCCTCCCTGTACCTACCCCTAACCCCTAGACCCCCCTATTAGTGCCTAAACCTAAGACCCCCCTGTTGGTGCCTAAACCTAAGACCCCCCTGTTAGTGCCTAAACCTAAGACCCCCCTGTTGGTGCCTAAACCTAAGACCCCCCTGTTGGTGCCTAAACCTAAGACCCCCTGTTGGTGCCTAAACCTAATACCCCCCTGTTGGTGCCTAAACCTAAGACCCCCCTTTTGGTGCCTAAACCTAAGACCCCCTGTTGGTGCCTAAACCTAAGACCCCCCTGTTGGTGCCTAAACCTAAGACCCCCCTGTTGGTGCCTAAACCTAAGACCCCCCTGTTGGTTTTTTCGTTTAAAAATAATGGAAAAAAATAAAAATAAAAATAAAAAGTACTGTTTTTCGTTTAAAAATAATGTTTGGAAAAAAATATTGTACTGTTTTTCGTTTAAAAATAATATTTAAAAATGTATAAATCATTAAATAATGTGTAATCATGAGAAACAGTAATACAACATTAAGTCTCCGGGCGCCGCTTTTAAAACGTTAGTTTTCTCCGGCGCCCTTTTTTCCTATCGGGCGCCCATTAAACGATATTTATTATAGGAGTGAATGGCGGCGCCCGATTTGTCCACTAGCCTCAGGCGCCCGAATTTACTGTTTCCTATATTACCTATCTATTCTAATTAACATAACTAATGTAACTTAATGACAGTATGTTTGTTTAGGCTGAAGTTCCCCTTTAACTTCTGATTTAATGAATTGAATGTGTAGTACGGATAATTAATAGAACATTAGTAGCAAAGAAAATAGTCTCATATTTTTATTTTTGGTTATATAGCAAGTTTCTTAACTCTTCCTGTACTGGAAACAATATGAGACTCATATCTGTGCTACTCATGTTCTATTTCTTAAAGGGATACTGTAGGGGGTCGGGGGAAAATGAGTTGAAGTTACCCGGGGCTTCTAATGGTCCCCCGCAGACATCCTGTGCCCGCGCAGCCACTCGCCAATGCTCCGGCCCCGCCTCCAGTTCACGTCTGGAATTTCTGACTTTAAAGTCAGAAAACCACTGCGCCTGCGTTGCCGTGTCCTCGCTCCCGCTGATGGCACCAGGAGCTTACTGCGCAGACCAAAGACCATACTGGGCTTGTGCAATACTCTCCTGGTGACATCAGCGGGAGCGAGGATGCAGCTGCGCAGGCGCAGTGGTTTTCAGATTTTAAAGTCTGAAATTCCAGAAGTGAACCGGAGACGGGGCCGGAGCATCGGTGAGTGGCTCTGTGGGTACAGGATGTCTGCGGGGGACCATTAGAAGCCCTGGGTAAGTTCAACTCATTTTCCCCCGACCCCCCTACAGTATCCCTTTAAGCTGTACTACACATACAACTCATTATCTCATAAGTTTATTTCACTTCAGATTCTGTTTATCCATTACACTATCCAGCCACTAGAGAACAAAGAAGTGGAGACATTTTTCGTGAATAAGCCCCAATAAGTTAGATGACATTCCAAGCAAGTGATGAGTAGTTTACCAAAGCCTTTTTTCCCCCATGAACTTTTGTGATAATGAATAGCTCTATACAAATGATTGTAAATCATATAACCGGGCAGATAATTAAATTCTTTGCCAATATAATACGGACGAGTTTATTGCGCCCTCCATCCAGCTTATTTCTCTAGATACCAGGGAGGTAAGTGTTTAGACAGAAGTTAATTTACCTTCCCAGCATTGGCAGAGAGAGATAAGGCTCTGAAGTGCTGCTCCTAGTGACTGGGGGCCCAGCAGATAAGTCTGAAAGCCTCACAGAGGACCATGGGCCTGACTAATTCACACGCACAGTTCTCTGTAACTTCAAAGCCTGCACGCCTGGAATCAGCCTCCAAAAGTCAAACTTTAAAGCGTTTTTCTCTAAATGACTGCATTGGAGGTTACTGTATCTGACATATTTAAGGTTCATTCATACATAGGCAGTGATTTCAGACATTAAAATTCTTGTTCACGCTTACAAAAATGCTTCAGAATACCTCCCAGCACTTTGAAGTGCTTTCCAATGCTGATGTTTTTCTAATGCCTGGCATTTTAAATGTCTCAGAGTGAACGTCTCCTAACAGTTTCCTCCCCGGTATGCAGAGTATGCAGAGAATGGCAACCGGTGAAATTCATTATTAAAAATAAAGTAATAGGCTATTGCTGGCGGACGAATTACAGTGTTTTTTGTTTTTTTTTTAGTAATGTGTGCTTCGTCTTTTGATGGCGCCCAGATTACTCACTGAGCACAGCTATAGCTGTAATTCCTATTATGGCCTGTGGTGGCGCCGGCTGCGCCCAAATCTCCTGCGCTGTTTTTACAGCATCGGGGAGCAGAGTGGTCTGTAAACGCAGATAGGCGCCCAGCATAACAAGATAGAACTCTGCTGAAAAGAAACATGCAGAGATCGATCATGCACAACCATCAGGTGATGCAGCTTACTTAGAACAGAGAGGAACACAGAATGAATTCAGAAAATCACAATACCGCAGAGATCATTACCCCACTTTACAGAAAGTGACATCTTGTGGTTGCTTTACTGTACTGCAGTTTGAGTAATAATGTTGCTAAATCCAACAGCAACCTCTGCTGTGGAGGCGGACTGTCTATACTCGAGGTGTAGAGGGTGAGTATTTGGGACCCTCCAAACAGTGATGAGCAAAAATGTCAATATTATTTTTGCATGAATTTTAGCGAAAATATTAAATTCGACTTTCGAGCGAAAATGGCATTGAAAATACGTTTTGTTGCTTTTCGTGAATTTTGCAGTAAAACTATAGATTTTTCATGTTTTTGTGATACAAAATATATTTTTTCCACATTTTTGTCATAAAAATATCACTTTTTCATGGTAAAAAAAACATTTTTTTTTTTTTTAATTTTTTCTCGAAATTGAAAATGGCATTTTCAATGCGAAAATGACTGGTGAAAATTTTCAAGCAATACTGCCTCCAAAGTCATAGGCCCCCTGCATCTGCAGTGGCACCTCCCCCAATAGTTATATCACTGAATCCGATATGATCCATTCAACAATTGTCCTTGTAAAACTTTGTTTTGATTTCTCTAAAGACAAATTAAACCTTAAACTAGTCTGGTGCTGACTAATCCCCCAATAGTCACATGGGCATGCAGGGAGGAGAGTGATTGCTCAGTAAGTTGAAACCACACCTCCTTACTTATAGTAAATTATGGGGTGGGTGGAGGGTAGCTGGCGGATGAAAGTTACTATTGAGGTATATAGCAAAGGATATATGAATCATGGAAGGTTTTTGTTTTTACAAAACATTTTCATGCACAATTAGTACTCTGTATAATGCATATTTAAATGTTCTTGAACTCAGACTTTAACCCTCTAACCCTCTGGGTATGTCAGAAAAAGAATAGGTGCAAGCACGCTATTTCTTTGAAGCTTTGTCCCTTTTTACCATAAAATGGCCATAGGGCATATTCAGAAATCACTCACAATAAAGTCACAACAATGTTAATATTCATGTTGAATAATCTTGCCTAAAGCAATCGCATATATGGAACAGAAGTGTTCATTAGCCCAGCTTTGCACATCTTCTTGTAAAATTACAGCCTAGCTTAAAGAGAATCTGTATTGTTAAAATCGCACAAAAGTAAACATACCAGTGCGTTAGGGGACATCTCCTATTACCCTCTGTCACAATTTCGCCGCTCCCCGCCACATTAAAAGTAGTCAAAAACTGTTTTAAAAAGTTTGTTTATAAACAAACAAAATGGCCACCAAAACAGGAAGTAGGTTGATGTACAATATGTCCACACATAGAAAATACATCCATACACAAGCAGGCTGTATCTGAATCTCAAGAGATCACTTGTGTGTGTTTACCTTCTGTCCCCAGCTTCTCTCATGCACTGAACATTACAGGCTTCCTGCAGTCAGCTCTGCCTATGTCATTAATTCCTTAGTATGTGACAGACCAGCTCCTTTCACAGCCTCCAGAGGAGGATTTTTATCCAGCTCTCTTCTATCACTGATAAGATAGCAGAGAAGCTGCTAGCTTATGTAAATAAAACACACACTGGAGTGTGCATAGAGGAACAGTTCAACACTGAAGAACTTGGCAGCCTTCCAGACACAGGCCGACAAGTCTGACAGGGGAAAGATACATTGATTTATTACAGAGATGGTTATAGTAGAAAGAGCTGCAGCAAGCCAGATCACATTAGAATAGGTTTAGGAACTTGTAGGATGGTAGAAAAAACGTTGTAATTTTTGTTACAGAGTCACTTTAACATTCAATCAAAACTTGCTTACTTCCCCTTTATTTCCCATATAGTTATACAGCTTGCTTTTGTCTCAAAGTAACGTGATCCGTGAAAAAAAAATCACAAGTCCCCACCCAGCACAAAATACAAAAAGACAAGGAACTGCTACAGAAACTAATGTATTATATCAAAGCAACATGTCTGTACAGTGTTAATCAGTGTAATTTCATCCTAACCATCAAGTAATGATTAAAGTGAACCAGAGACGAAGCACCCTGGTGTATTTTACCATATATATCAGTTGGAACATTAGAGAAAACACCTACCCTGCTATCTGTTTCATTCTTCACTGTTCAGCTTGCTTCTTAACAGCCTTGATAAAATCCCCCACTGAGCATTCAGTCTGGCTTTGCTATAATGACTCAGCTATAATGAATCCTGAGCAGAGCCACAAGGGGGCAGACTTGGGCTTGAAAAGACACCAGAGAACACAGATTCAGCTATAATGATCCTGAGCAAAGCCAGACTGAATGCTCAGTCGGGGATTTTATCAGGGCTGGTAAGAAGCAAGCTGAACAGTAAATAATGAAACAGAGAGCAGGGTAGGTGTTTTCTCTAATGTTCCCACTGATATATATGGTAAAATACATGAGGGTGCTTCGTCTCTGCTTCACGTTAAGTGTGACATAAATCTCACTTTGTATGAAGTTTCATAGTGAGGTTAATTTGTTAGAACAGGATATTATGACTAAAGGACTACTATCATGAAAAATTGTAAAATACATATAAACACATACAAATAAGAAGTTATTTTCTTCTAGAGTAAAATGTGCTATAAATTACTTTTCTCCTATGTTGCTGTCATTTACTGTAGGTAGTAGAAATCTGATATAATCAACAGGTTTTTGACTACTCCATCTCTTCATGGGGTTATTCTCAATATTGCATTTATTCTCCACAAAAACACTCCATGAAAAGCATCTGTAGAAAGATTTTGGCTGCCCCCCACCTGTTTGCACATTATTCTAGCAGTTGGGCTGAGTAACTGCCATTTACTAAGTGCTTTTGAAAATCAAGAAAACCCTGAAAATCCCCCATGAAGAGAGAGAGTAGTTGATAGGTTCTGTCAGATTTCTACTACTTACAGTAAGTGACAGCAACACAGGAGAAAAGTCATTTATAGCACATTATACTCTGGGTGAAATGTACTTTTTATTAATGTGTTTTAATGTACTTTAAGGCAGGGGTCACACTTACCGGCTTTCGTACGCGTTTTCTGCACAGAAAAACTGACTTCAACTGAGAACTCATGTTAATCAATAAGCAAGGTCACACTTTAATGCAGATTTCGCATGCAGAAAAAAAACTGACATCTTGCGCAATTTGTCAGTTTTCTCTATAAATTACATTAGCTGCTGTAAGTCAGGGGTCACACTTGTCTTTCAGTTTTCTGCAAAGTGTAGAAACTGAAAGACAAATGTGACCCCTGCCTGAATCTTTAACATTTTTGCGATACTAGTCCTTTAAATATTGATCTATTTCCTCAGTACTTGCTTGTATTTGGATGGCTGCTTGCAGCTGAAGGTTTCTGTTGCTGGAGGATGTCAGGGCAGGGTGCTGTGGGTGCCAGAGAAGGTGCCATGTGTACTGGCAAGGTGGGCGGAAGGGGTTTCATAGTTGCAGAGTAAAGCTTACTACAAATGTGCCGCCAAGGCCCCCCATTGGTCCCTTAATCGACTAATGGTAACCATCCTCAGAGAGGTTTCCTATTGGCCTCTGTTAAAAACAAAAAAAAACAATGGAAAGCCCTGCTGGTACATTTTATACACGATTTGCTGGGGCTTGCTATACTTTATAGTGAGTGCCAGCAGCATGGAGCGGTATGTGCAGCATTGTTCGTCAGGGATCTTCAAACAAGGTATCTAGAGAATATTGACGTAAGACTTTTCAAGAGGGTATTGACAGGAAATCATTAATTAAAGGTAAGTATTCATCATTAGTTAAGAATATTAAAATACCTTTTTCATTGCTGTGTTTTATTTAATCTTTAAAGGATACTTTAGCTGTCAGGAATTTTCAAAACATCACATCACGACTACGCAGTGCGCATGCGCAGAGCACTCTCGGCCATGGGTGTGCGATGAAGGACGCGCATGGCCTGTGCACTGCTCATTGACCTGGCTGACCCAGAAGTAGCTCCGGGGGGCTTTGCAATATAACGGAGGGGGGCTGAAAAGAACAAAGGGAGCAGTGGGCAAGAGGACTTATTGCTACACATGCCTGCTCTTGAACATTTATGAGAGCTAAGGTATACCGGTACTCTTTGTGGAAATGGGTAAGGGGTACATTAGTGCCTCTATAGCCATTTCACTTGGGAGGTGTTCATCTGGGGATCCTCTTGCTAAAGAACACCCCCAGATTCTACCATGAACCCCCCAGAGGTGGTAAAGGGCTCCTTGTCCATGGACTGGACAAGGGCTATAGGGGATAGAGGAAACCTTTTCCACTCCTCTCTTGCAGAGCCCCCCCCCATATCATTGACCATGTGGGCTGGTATAGCTCATGGGGTGAGCCCCAAGTGGTCCAAGCTCTGAATTCTGGCTATACCAGCCTGCATGGGTGACAAGCAGTGGCGTAGCAATAGGGGGTGCAGAGGATGCAACCGCATCGGGGTTCTTAGGCCAGAGGGGCCTTCTCTCAACCACAGTATTCACTCTTTATTGGTCCTATGCTGGCAATAATCACTTCTATAGATTCTTTGAATAGTACAATCCCTTTCTTGCGCTCTGACACTGGTTGTCCTTGATTTGTTTTGGTGTGCCGTATCAATGGCAGCGTATATAGTGCTTGGGAGGCCCCAATGTAAAACCTGCACCGGGGCCCACAGCTTCATAGCTACGCCACTGGTGACAAGGGGTTAAAGTTGGGGAGGGGGGGATTGTCTTTATTTAATAATTTAATGCAGTTAATAGACATATTTGCTGGGATCCTTATTTAGCAGTTATGGGGCTGTACAGCAATCCCCAGCAAAAGATTTGCAGCTTGGCCGGGGGATTCCTGTTGTCAGTACACCGTATGAGCAATCTGGTTTCCTTCCTCTCACAATCTACAGGCATATTGGTAAGATTACTGGCTCCTCCAGGGCCGTTTTAAGGGGCCCTGTGGCCCTGGGGCAAAGTATAGAGTTAGGGACCCCCAGCGCAAAGCGGTATTACCCCTCTGCTCCCCGGGGCACTGCAAGCAGCCATAAATGCCTGTTAGTCCCAGCGGGTGAGCGGACGAGCAGCGGCTGCACTTTGAGACATGCTGTCTCCCTCCCACTCTATAACCCGGCGTGCCATTTTTAAACACGCGGCGGGTCATAGAGTGAGAGGGAGACAGTGTGTCTCCGAGTACAGCCACTGCCCGTCCGCTCACTCGCGGATACTTATAGTTAATTATGGCTGCCACTATAGCTGCAGGGCCCCGGGAAGCTAGGGAGCAGGCAGAATGGAGCAAGGTCGGCGCTGTGGGGGCCTCAGCAAAGGTCAGGGCTCTAGGGCAAATGCCCCCTTTGCCTCTATGGTAGCGCCGGCCCTGGGCTCCTCCAATTTGGGTCTAGAATTGATGGGAGATTCGTTTGTGAGCTCCGCTGAGCTACAGATAGTGATGTGAATGGTGCGCTGTGATTTGTAGAGCACATCAGGAAATATTTCATAATATTTGTTATAATTACAACTATTGTTTTGTCAGCTTTAAGGGCTCATTCACACTATGAGTGTTTAACACTGGCGATTTTTAGAAATCACCCTAAAAGATCTTGTGCAATGTTTTCCTATGAGAGTGTTCACATACGAGCGTTTAGATTTCTTTGAAATGTACCATTTTCTGAGCGCTTTGGCGCATTGGAAGGTGTAGGGAAATCGCGAAGCGCTTGAAAAAGTGTTTTCTATAGCGATTTCCAGAGCGCTTTTATGAATAATTATATTGTCTTTATTCATTTCCGATTCAAAGAGTTCACTTAAAAAAAATCATTGCAGAGCAAAAGCGCTTGTAAAAATGCTGTTCTACGCTCAAATCGCAGGGAAAGGCTCTTAAAAAAATCACAGTATAAATCGCTCAGCGCTTGCGATAGCCTAAAGGTCTAAATGTTGATGGCTCCAGTGGGTATAATGGAGATTTTTAGGTGCGAATATCTTTCGATGTAGCATCATACGGATAATAAAAATATTACATAATGTATTCTTGCAGAGTAAAAAAGCTATCTACCCTTGCACAATTGTTCTGTCCATTCAGTGATGCATAATGTACTAGAAATAGTGAAGTATGGTCCAGTATTAGTTGTGGAGCAGAAATGCAGACATCAAACCAACAGACGTTTATTCAGGTGATGCCTTTCAAGTGGGATAAAACTCTGACATAACATTCAATAAAAATGTGTTTTGCTACTTTTTTGCTTGTGCACAAGTAATATTGTCTGTTTACAAATTACAAGGTCCCTAAGTACAGTTTATCTACTCTGAAAGCTGCCATTTCATTTTATTGCATAGCTGCTGTATTTATATATAATCTAGTGATCACTTCTCAGTTGCACACATAGTAGAAATAGAGAGATCTCAGTTTCAGAACTTTGCTTGTGTTTACTAACTGTAGCAGACAGAGGAATGTGAACAAATTATAATATTATCACCTCTTCAGATGGGGCAACAAGCTTTCCACTGAAGTAGGAAGTGCTGTGTTTAACTGTTTGAATGCTGTTCTTCTACAAAAAAAAAATGTGTAGCAGTAGATTTTATGCTGTAAATAATCTTTTAGAGCAAATAGAAAATGCTGAGTATGCCTAACTGTAAATGGTTTATTGCAAGCTTTTGAAACGCTCCAGTCCTGTATAATGCCTAAAAAGAAACTTAGGGCTTGATTTACTAAGCGGTGCTAACCTACTTAGCACGTCTAAAGTCTTTAGACATGCTAACCAGGGTGCTAAGTAGGTTAGCACCGGTTTTCTAAATCAGATTGCGCGGTAAGTACCGCGCGCAAAGTTTTGCGTGCGCAAAGTCCTATGCGCGCGCTAAGTCCCATAGGCTTTAGTGGGCACTTTGCGCGGAGCGCCCTGCGCTCTGTGCAGTGCGCGCGCAAATCTTTGAACGCGGTACTTTGCGCACGATCACTACTTCTCACATTTCAACTGAGTTTAGACGTGCTAAGGGCCAGTGCTAAAGTTAGCACCGTTTTGTAAATCAAGCCCTTAGTGTTTCAAAAGCTTGCAATTAACCATGCACAGTTAGTCATTAAAGGTATCCATAGAATCAATGTTTGTTGGCTTAATGTTTGCAATGTACTGGAACAGAAACATGCATGTTACCTAGTGCTAGAGAAGAGAAGGTAGAGTGACTCTTTAACACCTATGCCTACATGCACCATAATCAAAAGAATACCCAAGCAAGTTACCCCTAGGACTTTTATTATCCAAGGGGTCAATGGGAAATTATATCAGTTACAGAAAATGTTCTTTTGATTAAGGGCACAACCTCATCTTCCGCTGTGGATGTATTGTTACAGTAAAAGAGTAGGAGTTATGAAGCTATTTTCCATGTGTCATGTTATATCTAACACTGGAACTGGTAGTCACGGACTTGTATAAAAAAATTATAAAATCTGAAAATAAAGAAATAACAGGCTACAATTACCGGTAGTACACTTGGCAGCGGTTATCAACAGGACAAATTGAGGTTAAACTTAATGAGCAAGTGTCTATTTTTCGTACTCGTTGACTGTAATGACAATGCTCCCCTCTCACTCCACTGTAATCAAGAGAACAATTCAATCTACTGAGAAAAGAACGAGACCTAAATATAGGAACATGGATGGAATACGTTCCAGCGTTTGGCATGGATGTTTGATCACCTTATAGCAAATAAATATTTTTTAAATTTCTAACACGAGAAAAGAAAGCACACATACAGTGCTGCCCATAATTATTCATACCCATGGCACATTTTGACTTAAAGTTGCTTTTATTCAACCAGCAAGTAATTTTTTGACGGGTAATGACATAGGCATCTCCCAAAAGATAATAAGGCGATGTACAAGAGGCATTATTGGGGGGGGGGGGGGGGGGGGAGAGACATTTCTCAGCTTTTATTTACATTTGAGCAAAAAGTGTCCAGTCCAAAATTATTCATAAGTTAAGGAAAGGTGGGAGGGAAAGGCTGCGCATCCCTAAACACATGTTGCAATTGAATGGTTAATCGCACAGGCATACACATCCCTTCCAAACTGAAAAATGCATGCCCTGCATCCAAGACCAGTGCTAACATTTATTAAACTAGGAGGTACTTTAGCTTCCAATATGGTTTGCATGCAAAGTATATTATACTAGACACCTGCGCCACGGTGAGGCAGACCTCCGGGCAAGTGACCTAACCTAAATTTAAAACCTCGGGAGCAGCTAAGCAAGAAAAATGTGTAACTTACATTTGGTAGAACAGTGAGGAGAACGCCAGCGCATACCACTAAGGCTGCATCTGAAATGACCACCAGCTCAGTGTGTAGCACCTATATAGACTTTCTACACACTTCGCATTCAATTCAGATGCAAATCATATGCAAATCTGCTACTACTTATCATGCAAACAGGAAACTCAGGAGGAGATTTGCATCTGAATTGATTGCGAAGTGTGCAGAAAGTCTATATAGGTGCTACACACTGAGCTGGGGGTCATTTCAGATGCAGCCTTAGTGGTATGCGCTGGCGTTCTCCTCGCCGCAAAATTATTCACACCCTTCACAAACTGTCACAGTCTGTGGGAAAATCCAAAGTTCTATACCATTCCAAATGGTCCAAGCTGTTCTAAAGCATCCTAATTACCCTGATTAATTGGTAACACCTGTTTTAATCAACTCAAAAGTGAAAAACAGCAGCTCTCTGCAGTGGACAGTCAGACAGACAAAGGAGCTTAGTGAGGACCTGCCGCTGCACATTGTGGCTGGTCACAAGTCAGGAAAGGGCTACAAGGCCATTTCTAAATGTTTTCAAGTTCCAGTGGCTACAGTGCAAAGTATAATTAAAAAATACAAGATGTTCCACACTGTGGAAAATCTCAGAGGACGTGGTCTGAAGCCAAAAGTTACACCTGTGCTGGCCGGTAGGATAGTGAGAGAGATGAAAAATAATCCAAGGATCACCACCAAGGCCATCCTGGTGAATCTGGGCTCTGCCGGTGGAAAAGTCTCAAGGCAGACAATCTAATGGACACAGCACAATGCTGGATTCCACTGATGCAGACCAAGGAGGACGCCTCTTCTCCAGATTATGTAAGGCACACAAAAGTTCGCTTGGCCTTTGCAAATCCATCTGGACAAAGAAGAAGAAGACTTCTGGTCCTCTGTGTTATGGTTAGATGAAACAAAAATTGAATTGCTTGGTCACAATTATGTTTCCTTCATTTGGAGCAAAAAAGGAGAAACCTTCAACCCAAAGAACACCATTCCCACTGTCAAACATGGAGGTGGGAACCTAATGCTTTGGGGGTGTTTTTCAGCCAATGGACCAGAGAAACTAATCACAGTAAACGGCACCGTGAAAAAAGAGCAAAACATGAGGATTCCCAACGACAACATCAGGCAATCTGCAGAGAAACTTGGCCTTATGCACCAGTGGACATTTCAGCAAACGTGGGGAAGAAATGGTTAGCAGACAACATTAACGTTTTGGAGTGGCCCAGCCATTGTCCTGACTTGAATCCAATTGAAAATCTGTGGAGGGAGCTAAAGATCAGGGTGATGGCAAGAAGACCCTCCAACCTGAAAGATATGGAGCTCATTGCTAAAGATGAATGGGCAAAAATCAAGCAAAAAGCTGGTCTGCAATTATAGTAAGCATTTGATTGCTGTTATAGCCAATAAAGGCTTTTCTATTGATTATTGAGAAGGGTATGAATAATTTTGGACTGAACACATTTTGCTCAAATGTAAATAAAAGCTGATAA